>NC_137027.1:15537649-15617649 GCF_032717465.1 Coenobita brevimanus
CCACTCCGTTGCCTCCCCAAGACAGGCCCTCATGCTCCAAGCCACAGCCCAGCACATCAGCCACGGTGGAATCACCACTCGACATGAGTTTGCGTCTGTCTCCAGAGTCGTCTTTAGTGGGTACGCCATCAGCACAATCCAGCGACGCACCCCTAGGTCACCTGCCAGTGATACTCTCAGACTCTGACACTGAATAAACAGCAAGAACTTCTCCACTAGACCACATAGGAATTTACAGTGTTGTGCAGTGAAAAAAGCAGTGTGTTGTGTTAAGGATTTACAGTTGTGAGTGAAAAGACTAATTTGGAACAAAATTCAACGCAAATAGACTTGTTTGTTTTTGCTTTAGAAAATTATTAGAAGAATGGGAAAAGTTAAAGTGCAGAGTGCAACACTTAGTAAGTTACAATGGAGCATCAGTTAGACAAGAGTGCGCACTGTGAAGAGAATGGACTTCTGTGTGCGATTGACTAAGTTCAGTGCAAGACTTCATGAACAGTGTACTGGAAGTGCTTCAGGAAATCCTTCTTACTGTCAGAGTCCGAGAGGAGGCGGTTATTCATCGAGGTGGCCATGGACTTTTTGTAAGTAGGCAGAATGTTTCATACTGTACTTTTTTCCATACTATACTTACCTCAAACACCTCATTTCACTCTTTATTGTCCTTTATTGGTGTGATTAGGGTGTTAGGAGCTATGCATGTGCAGTAGGAAGGTGTTTTTCTGAGTTAGGCTAGGTTAGGGTCCATAAGGACCAGTCCAGGAGCCAGTCACCAGAATGTTTAATATTGTATGAACCTACTTCTAAACCTTCATTTTATGCTTCTTTTGCATTTATTTCAGTCATTTATGTGCCTTATTGGTGTGATTTGGTTCTTAAATAGGTGCTATGCATGTCCAGAGGGAGTTGTATAGGTGTTTCTCTGAGTTAGGGTCCATAAGTACAAGTCCATAAGCTGGGACCCAATATCCGGACAGGACAAGTATCCGGACCTGCCTATGGCTCTATTACGTTGGATATTGGAGTGATTACTGTATATATATATATAAAGAATATATATATATATATATATATATATATATATATATATATATATATATATATATATATATATATATATATATATATATGTATATATATATATATATATATATTTAACCCATTGGATCCCAGGGGTGCTGGGCGAGGCATGGTACTGGGTGGGTACTAAGCGTACCGCCCTCCACCTATCGGCTCATAGTCGCGAAGCTCATAGGTCCCTATCCGGGGGTTCCCTACTTTATAAAGACTTGAAAAATCCCAGTTCTGTCCAATATTCCGGACACTGGGCTCCAATGGGTTAAAGAGACTGATAGGTTTGCCAGTCATTAACCCATTGGATCCCAGGGGTGCTGGGCGAGGCATGGCACTGGGTGGGTACTAAGCGTACCGCCCCCTGCCTATCAGCTCATAGTCGCGAAGCTCATAGGTCCTAACCCGGGGGTTCCCTACTTTATAAAGACTTGAAAAATCCCAGTTCTGTCCAATACTCTGGACACTGGGCTCCAATAGGATATATATATATATATATATATATATATATAAGACCTGTACCGACCGAAACAAAAGGCTAGGGGGTTACTTTTAGCACTGTTTTCATACGCCCGGTAGGTGACGTTTACATGCAAGATGGCTCCTAGCACAGCAGTTGGCGAAACTCTACTCTATGGCGCTGCATCCGGCAAGCGCTCGGCCTCTGGCAGTTTTATTTGTCTGTTTGCATGTTAGTCCACAAGATGAATATCAATGAAATTTTGTGGATATGTGCGTCATGGGCGAAGGATGAGTTGGTTAAATATATACTTCTCCACTCCATGAGGTGGAGGGATGGAGTGGAGGGGTATATGAGCAAGGGGAGTATGAGCTGGGGGGGAGGGCAGTGAAATAGCGGGGGATTTATATATATATATATATATATATATATATATATATATATATATATATATATATATATATATCAGATAAGAATAACACGATCACAAATGTCACAGTTATCATCAATGTAAATACAGGTAGTGATCACAGAATTGCGGGTTGCACAGCCAAATTCAGTTTCAGAAGTGAAAGAAAGAAGATAATTAAAGATAAAAAGATATGCCCAATAATAGTAAACGAAAACAAAGAAGCCTTTCAGTTGGAAATAAGAAACAGATTTCAGGCTCTAAGTAATGCTGAATGTGACATTGATGAGCTGAATGACAGACTTAACAAAAGTGCTAAGAGAATCAGCTGTGGTAGTAGGAAAACCTAATACAACCAAAGCCAAGAAATACTCAGAAAAGACACTCGAGCTTATGAAAAAAAAAACTAAAGGAAATGAAGGTAAAAACAAAGAAAGACGAAATAGAACAAGCGGAACTAAATTAGCTTATCAGCAAAAGACAAAGAGAAGATAAAAGGAAGAGAAACATGGATCAGATCAAAGAAACCATCAAAAATGGAAAAAGTCTGAAACAGGTCCGAAGTAAAGCAGCACTAGGAAAGCAACAAATGACATTACTAAAAGAAAAATAAAACGGTAAAATCATTAAATGCAGAAATAAAATGGTGAAGAGATTTATGAATTTTACAAAGAACTGTATGCAACAAAGACAGTAGTACCAATAGCTAACTTTTCATTTGACAAAAGTGAAATCCCTGAGGTAACACCAGACGAAGTAAATATTTGTCTTAAAAACATGAAAAGAGGGAAGGCTTCGGAAGAAGATGGAATAGTAACAGATTTACTGTTGGATGCAGTTGCAG
The DNA here is from genome assembly GCF_032717465.1 of Coenobita brevimanus. Lineage (NCBI taxonomy): Eukaryota > Metazoa > Arthropoda > Malacostraca > Decapoda > Coenobitidae > Coenobita > Coenobita brevimanus. The sequence continues at coordinate 15,540,434 of NC_137027.1, forward strand.
AAGTACAAAATAGGCTTGCTCACTTATTTACCCAATGCATAAAGCAGAAGATAATTCCCAGAACATGGTGTAATGCAATAGTTACTTTACAAACAAAGCTGACTCAAAATGTCTTAATAACTATAGACCCATTAGCTTATTATCAGTCATACACAAACTCTTCACTAAAGTCCTTACAAACAAAAACAACAATTCTGTAGGAAAACCAACCTCGTGAGCAGGCAGGATTCCTAAGCGGGTATTCGACCACTGATCATCTACAGATAATGAATCAGCTAATTGAGAAAACTACAGAATATAATAAACCACTGTGCTTAAGTTTTGTTAATTACGAAAAGGCTTTTGATTCAGTGGAACACATAGCAATTATAAATTCATTGGGAGAACAAAGAGTGAATGAGAACATTGTATAAGTGCTCGAAAATATATATAAAGGGGGGAACTGCTTCAGTTTAATTACATAAGGACTCGGAAAAAATTCAGACTGAGAAGGACGTGCGTCAGGGAGATACAATTTCACCAACATTATTTACAGCATGCCTAGAAAGTATTTTCAGAAAGCTAGACGGGGAAAACAAAGGAGTGAACATAGATGCAGAAAAGCTAAACCATTTAAGATTTGCAGATGACATTGTCCTAATCTCAGAAACAGCGGAGGCATTGCAAGAAATGTTAAATAACCTGAACAGAGAAAGTCTGAAAGTAGGACTGAAGATGAACCGGAGTAAAACTAATGTTTAATCCACAAACACCAAAGAGCGTCATCAGAAGAAGCGATGAAATTCTTTAAGAAGTCGAGGAGTACAACTACTTGGGACAAATACTATAATTAACGAAAGATCATGATAGCGAAATAATAAGACGCATTACAATTGGATGGAAAGCTTTCGGTAAACAAAGAGACATTATGAAGAGTAGCTTGCCAGTTTGTATGAAACGAAAAGTATAAAACGAATGTATAATTCCAGCTATGGCGTATGGTTGTGAGACCTGGAAACTGACAAAATCAATGGAAAATAAATTAATCCATTCTCAGAGAGCAATGGAAATGTCAGTGTTGAGAATATCTTTACAAGACAGGAAAAGATCAACTTGGGTGAGAGAGCAGACTAAAGTCAAAGATATTATAGAAGTTATAAAGGAACAGAAATGGAGGTGGGCATGCCATACAGCAAGAATAAGGGATAACTGATGGAGCAAGTGGCTGACTGACTGGATACCAAGAGACTGTAAGCGTTGCAGAAAAGGGCCAGACAGGAGATGGAGAGATGAGATGGAAAAATTTGCGGGGAAAACGTGGCAAAGATTGGCTCAATCAAGGAATTCGTGGAAAAGGTTGGGGGAGGCCTTTGTTCAGCAGTGGACTAGTGATGGCTGATGATGATGGTATATATATATATATATATATATATATATATATATATATATATATATATATATATATATATATATATTACAACTGTAGGGATTTACAGATGCATGGAGAAAATGCGTAGACATCTCAGGCCCCAGATTCACTAACTTTCACACGCTCTTGGCGCATCCCCTACAGGCCGCACTGCTCCCTTCTTTACAGCAGTACAATGGCATGCACATGGGCGTCCGGAGTGGGGGGCAAGGGGGGGCAGTTGCCCCTTCTTGGAATTCTAAAGTGTGTTTCAGTTCTTGTTCAAGGATGGTTAAGTGATTTCAGTCAGTTCATGCATTGTCAATTTATGCTTTTGGTGTAAGTCATGTAACTCATGTAAGTATATGCCTATGTCTATCTGGAGTGTGTATTTTGATATATTATAGCCGCACATATATATATAATTTCTTTTATTTTGCCCCCCCTTACAAAAAATCCTGCGGACGTCCCTGGGCATGCACAAACCATGCCAGCTGCCATCTTTGTGGTATAGAGCATAGAAATAAACAAGTAGAATGCTATTTGCGCGACTACCTTCACAAAACGCATGGCAACTAGCATCGCAATATTAGATAGGACTAGAGATGAATAGCGTACGTGTTTTGCTACTCTGAAAAAGCTTGATTTTTAACTTTTTCACAGCTTTCTGCTCATCATGTTTGAGCTTGACACTTTATTATGCCAAAATGTATGCATAGAAATAATGCAGTAATGCTAATTGTCTATCTGTCTATAGCCAGATGACATTATCCTATAGAGCGTGACTGTTTCAGTTATTTATTTATTTATTTAATTATTTACTGGGAGGGGCACTAACCGTTCGCCAACCCGCTTGTTGACAGGTAGGGAACGTGTAGGTTGTTATAAGGTTACCACCCAGCGTTGTAAATGGTTTCCTGGCTTACACAGGAAGCCATTAGGCTTGTCACTCATTGTAAAACCTCCTGAAAAGGAAAGAAAAATACCCGTCCAGTAATGCCTTTTGCCAATATTTTGGTAATCCTTAACCCCTCTGTGGCCGAGCTGGTGGAAACCGTCGGGACCCACAGGCCGGCCTGGGCACCGATTTTTCAAGTTTCGAAAATATATTTATTTTTTTTTGCCAAATTGAAGATAAACATCAGGCGCACCTGGCAACGCAAGTTTTACCTTCCTAGACCAGTCCTGTGCTTCGCAATGAGCACTAAAAATTTCTCCAGATGACTGCATACATGATGGTGAAAACTAAGTAGATGAGTGAGAAAACATTACACTAAGAAATACTACCCCCCCAAGAAATTTCAGTGGTGCTGAAATGGTAGGAAATGACTATATGTGTGTATTATGAACAAAATCAGTAGGCTATATAATAGAGAAGGATTCATTATATATATATCTATATATATCTATATATATCTATATACAGTATATCTATCTATCTATATATATATATATATATATATATATATATATATATATATATAATGTTTTTCACATTTTTTGTTTGTTGCATTTATGCATTTTTTTTTTTTCCTGTTGTCTGGGTGGTTTATATTGTGTCCAAAGGCGAGAGATGGTATTTTTGACTCTAACCAGATAAAGGCCCTCCTTTGTATGTACTGTACAGGCCGAACCGCAGCTTCCAGAATTCGATTCAACTCTCTATTAGTGCCTCGTGTGAAGGAAACAGTGCAAAGGGAATACCTCATTATGTTGCTGAAGTGCTTGTGTAAAACAAGAAATATGTATAATGAACAAATTCAGTGAATAATATTTGTGCTTTTTGAAATATCGGCCATGGCAACTCAGGGCACCACTACTCCCCCAGGAGGAGACTATGGAGGAGTATATGGCGCGCGCACCACGTCCATGCGATACGGACAAGTCCCACTGGGCTGCGCCCGGCACGACCACCCCAGTCCGAGTGCACTACCATTCAGCCGAGCTAGCCCTCGCCAGGATCGGGGTGGAGCTCCAAATACAGCTCCAGGCAGCACCCTAGCGATGGCTGGTAGCCACGCAAATCAAGAGACGGCCTGTAGTCACTCTAACAAGGAGATGGCCTGTAGCCACTCCAATAATAAGGCGATGGCCTGTAGCCGCACCCTTGTGATGGCTGGTAGCCACTCACAAAAAAGACAATGGCCTGTAGCCATGTCCCCCAAAAGGAGATGGCCTGTAGCTGCTCCAGGTGCTGCTCAACCCCCCTGCAGAACCCATGACAGCCTGAAGCCGCACGTGGGGAGAGAACAGTACACCCCCTCTCCTTCTGCAGTTGCCTCGGAAGGCACGACACCGACGATGGCCTATAGCCATACCAGTAGGCAGGAGACGGCCTATAGCTGCTCCTCACCTACACGTCACTCTCCATACGGGACTTAGGCAACAGCCTGTAATCGCGCTTCGTCTGCAGTCCCATCAGGAATTTGGACCCCGGTGATGGCCGGTAGCCACACCAACAGCGAAGGGACGACCTATAGCCGCCCTCCTTCTGTTGCCCAGGGGACCTCAGCAATGGCCAGTAGCCGTGCCAGGGAGGAACGCCATCAAAGTCCCTCACCTACTGTGACTTCACAATGTGAGGGTGACCCGTAATCAGCCCTGCCTACCAGCTGGGGCACAGGTCGCATCTCTGTCCGCCCAGACCGAGGCAACCTCCAGGAGGAAGACTTCTGCCCCGAGGACTGGTGGAGAGGCCCGGTGTTATCCACGGGATTGCTCTTCATCCAGTCGGTCCCCGAGGGGTACATCCACCTGACGGACTCCTGCCAGGAGTGACACCGCAGCCCCACCCTGACAGTGGCGCAGCAGAAAGGAGACTGCAGCCGACAGACCCTCGAGGGCACCCCCAGGACCTCGGGGCGAGACCTCTCCTCTCCCCAATGAAGCCGACACCCTTCCCTCACGAGGTGCCTGCGGGAGTGCCTCCAGAACCTGTTTGGCCCCAGCCCTGAGGGCCAGACTCCAGTCCCCAGCCTCAACAGTGAGGGGCCCTTCACCACACCCAACCATAGCCCTTGACGAAAGATGATGCCCCTGTGAGTTGTCCTGTGGCTGCGGGACAAAGGGACTCCTGAAGGGACTCCACCTACGCCAGGCTGACAACTGTGAGTCCCCAGGCTCTCCCCCTTCCCCCTTGCCCCAGCCAATGATTGTGATACATAGGCTCCACAGACAGAAAGTGAGAGGCAAAGACTGCAGTGCAGATAAGCAGTGAATTCCAGCACCAATGATGAAGATGCTTGTGACAGTGCATACCCACCGTGTGCAGAACGAGAGGCAAAACTCGGTCATAATAATAACTCTTGTGACAGTGCTTATCCACCTTGTGTAAACCGAGACGTAAGAGCCAGTGACAATATACATACATTCTATGTTCATAGAAACAGCGTCAGTGTCAGAATAAGGACTCTTGAACTTGCACAGTAAAACCTATATTTTACCCTCTCACTGTGGAAACGAGCCTCACATACAAGGACTGTGAAACTGTGTATTACCTATTTACCCAGACTGAGCCCATTGCCTATCACTTAGATGCCCAATAACCTTTACACATGCTTCACTACTATCATAAAAACCCGCGACAGCACCTTGCAGCTTACCATCTTCATCGTACATGCGCAAAACTTTCCTCAATCCTTCTCTGTCCATTTTGTTATATGCTTTTTCCAGATCCATGATTGAGATAAACACCTTATGGTCCCTCTCACAAGCCTTCTCTGCTATCTGTCTCACTGCAAATATTTGATTCACACATCTTTGCCACTCCTAAAGCCACCCTGTTCATCACTCACGAGGACTTCTGATATCTCATTCTCTGTAATAATTCTTCCATATACTTTCCCTACCACACTCAATAAACCTATGCCACGATCATTTTTACACTCACTTGGCTCACCCTTATTTTTGTACAGGGGTACTCACGGCCGGCTTCCACTTTGATGGCACAGTTTCACCCATCCATTCCTTCTTACATATCTCCAACAAGCACTTCATTCCATTCTCTTCACTACACTTAATCATCTCTGCATACACCTCATCAACCTCAGCTGCTTTCCCATTTTTCAACCACTTCAAAGTACTCTTCACCTGTGCGAATGTCACGTCTCCTGGCACTGCATTCCTTCTCTGCACACCCTTGAATACAGTCATGTTTACAGCCGCTCTGCTCTTTCCATTCCAATTCATCAGGCTTTCAGAATACTCTTTCCATCTGGTCTTTACTTCATTCCCATTGGTTAATAAGCTACTACCTACATCCTTCACATCATCACATTTCCTTCTGCTTTCACTTCAACATTTCTGCACCTCTTTCCAGAACAACTTCCTATTTTCAGTGTACTTTGCATTCATTTTTCTTCCTAGATCATAATTTACCTCCTTCTTTTTCCTCTTCACTACTCTTTACATGCTTCTTGCTCTCAGTATATTCAGTTCTTATTTCAACTAAACCCCTGTCCTATAACCACTTTAGTCACTCCTTCCAGCGCTCTCTTAACCCGCCCCATCCCGTTGCAACGATTTGCATTTGCCAGTCCCGGCGACGTACCAGTACGTCATGCAATTGCAAGGTTCCTAATTTGCACAATTTTCAATTTTCGCGCGTGATTTTTCGTATGTATACACGGGACACCTTCCTCTATTCCTCTACAAGATGCCAAGCAGGGACAATGCCTTACACCGCATAACCTCCCCCCTCCCCCCCTCACGCCATTGTCTCGGCAATGGACCTGTTACCAGTGACCTGGCTAGTAAAGATATTCAGGGCCAGAGTGATTTCCCAATCGATGACAATGAGGAGGACAATGTTTACACAGCATCAGAAGAAGAAACAGCCAGAAATAATGAGCAGGTAATGTGGCAAAAAAAGGTCAGGTATGGTGATTAGTTAGTAAGTAAAACAATGCTTATAATGCCTTTATTACTGCTTGAAAACCAATATACTCTCATACTACATATACATTCGTACCAAGTACATATATATATATATATATATATATATATATATATATATATATATATATACATAATATAATTTATGTAATATATATATATATCTGAAGACCAGGACAAGGAGACGATGGACTGGGGCCATGTTTACGATTTATTTCAGTGACATTAGACGATGGACTGGGGCCATGTTTACGATTTATTTCAGTGACATTAGACGATGGACTGGGGCCATGTTTACGATTTATTTCAGTGACATTAGACGATGGACTGGGGCCATGTTTACGATTTATTTCAGTGACATTAGACGATGGACTGGGGCCATGTTTACGATTTATTTCAGTGACATTAGACGATGGACTGGGGCCATGTTCACGATTTATTTCAGTGACGTTTCGAGGAAATCCAACCTCATCATCAGACAAAACTAAAATACGTAACATGAATTAGAAATGAAGTTTCACCAAAACCTCATCCACAAATTAATAAAACCAATAAAATATGTACAAATTAAATTTAAATATGAAGTAAAAAAAAAAAAGAGAAATCATTCACATAATTTTAAAAAATCTAACCTATACACATTTACACCGTGCCAACTACACAAAGCAACTGATCAGTAGACGAAAGTCTGTGGAAAAGTAAACTTAGTTGAGCTGTATGAGACTGCTCATTCGATTCAGCAGTCTCATAAAGCTCACTATGGCCCCAGTCCATCGTCTCCTTGTCCTGGTCTTCATCATCCTTTGTATAATTCTAATGTACAGTATGCTGCATGTTTGATCACGATTCGTCACGTGGCTTCCATAGTGACCAGGCTTGCGTGTTCTACCTCACTCCCCCCTTCTCCTCCTTATAGTAGAGTAAGTCGTTCTTTCTGTTGTTCAGAGCAGGAGTGTCAACTCTTCGTCCTCTGTGCCTTCATTTGCGTGTCCTTCTTGCAAGTTGAATCATGTTCTGCCGGCCCCTATATAATGAGCTCAGTCTCTGCATTAGTTGCCACTTAGATCTATTCCTCATTTTGTTCACATCTCTGTCCTCCCCTGTATAGTGTATTATTATTTTTGTGAGTGCTCAGGAAGTCTCCAGCCATCTAGCTGCTGTATAATTTGAGTATAAGTGTTGTTACCATTTTTCTTGTGCTGTATGGCCTAAGGCATTGATTCGTGGGCCTGGTGAGGTTTTTGTGATTCATGTAAAGTTTTTAATGTCACCCAGTATTAGTAATATTTTGTATCTGTAATAATATTATATCTTACTTTACCAGAGCATTATTCGGTTCTCTCATTTATCAGGGCTGACTTAGATAAATCTGTTCTTGCTAAATTCACGTTAATAGAGGCTATTGCAGTTAACCATATATGTAACCTGTTTTCCCATTACATTATCCTTATGAGTCCTGAATGTTTAGTTGTTAGTTTGAGCATTAAACTTTAACCTGAAATTTTACCTAAGTCTTTTGTTTTGAACCTGGAACTTTGTGGGACAGTAGTGATTTTAGTATACTTACTTGAAGTGTTTATCTCTCTCTGTTCCGTAACATAAATTTGGCGACCTCTTATCAGGATATTCAGGATATTATCATAAGGATATTGCTTGATATTTTGTGACTGTGATTTATTCATGATGTCTGCTATTACTACTCTTGATGAAGCCAAAGATTTTTTGTCAAATGTGCAAACAGTGTGTGATGTAGAAAACAGAACAAAGAATGAACTTAAGCTTGTTGCTCAACAATTGGGAATTGCTGTTCGCTCTCATCATTCTAAAGATCAAATTGTTGACATGATTAATAAAAGCTTGTTTAATGTAACTCCTCCAGATGAGCAAACACAGATTGAAATAGGTAAGTTACAGCTAGCCCTGCAGGAGGCTCGTGCTAAGGAGGCTGAGTTTCAGGCTCGTGCTAAGGATGCAGAGTTTCAGGCTCGTGCTAAGGAGGCAGAGTTTCAGGCTCGTGCTAAGGAGGCTGAGTTTCGTTTGAGAGGGTAGCTACAGGTTGGCACGTGCTAAGGAGGCTGAGTCTCAGGCTCGTATTTAGGAGGCACAAGCACAGGCACAGGCTCAGGCACAAATTGAACTTGCTAGGATTCAGGCAGACCATAACAAGGTGGAACTGGATCATCTAGCTCTGATGATTTTGATGTGGCTAAAAATGTTAAACTTGTCCCTCCTTTTAATGAATCTGATTTAACAAAGTATTTTCAGTTTTAATTGGCCTAAAAAGTATTGGCCAGTACTCCTTCAAAGTGTTCTCACCGGTAAAGCTCAAGTAACTTATGGATCTTTGCCTCAGGAACAATCTGATAATTATGATGTAGTTAAGAGCTTGATTCTTAAGGCCTAAGAGCTTGCTCCTGAAGCCTATATAGTAAAATTTAGGACAACTTATAAGCAAGATAAGCAATCCCATGTTGAGTATGCAAAAATCAAAGATCTGTTAGAGCAGTGGTTAAATTCTAAGAATATAAATTCTGATTTTGATAAATTTAAACAGATGATTTTGCTGGACGACTTCAAAAGGTGTATTAATAAAGATGTAAGCCTATATCTTGATGAGAAAAGAATAGATAATTTGTCTGATGCTGCAGTTTTAGCTGATGAATATGTTCTCACTCACAAAAGATATTCTAAAGAAAAAGGGAAAGCTGAGAGTAAGTACGTTGCATCTACTCAGAGTACAGGTAACAGGAAAGAGAATAAAGATGATGTTTCTCAGGAGGTAAAAACAAGCTCCACCCCTAGATTTCAGAAAAGTAAATGTACTTATTGTAGAAAGCTTGGTCATACTACGGAGAAATGTTTCAGGAGATAGTGTGATGTGAACAAAAAGGAGTCTTTAAATATTCAGTCAATTGGTCTACTGTAGTGTCCATCCTTGAGAGTTCCCAGAATTCTTTAACCGAGTTAGCTGAACCTGCTTTGAGGGGTAAATTGAATTCTCATGATGAAGCTCCTCTTTTGAGCAGTAACGTGGGTGACACTCTCAAGAGTTCATGTGCTAATTTCCTGTTTGATGGTTTTGTCAGTCCTCTGGACAGTAATGACAGGAAATCAGTTAAAATATATCGTGATACAGGTGCTTGCCAATCCCTTATGCTGACCCGTGTTCTAGGCTCTAATGTTAATTCCTCTGATGAAACTGTAATCTTGCAAGGTGTAGGGAATAATTACTTCTCTGTCCCTCTGTGCAGAGTGAATTTAGAGTCTGGTTTTGTTAATAGTTCCATTATGGTTGGGTTGGTTGAGACACTCCCAATGTCAGGTATAACTTTCTTACTTGGAAATGATATTGGTGGAAGTCAAGTGTGTCCAGCTCCTCAGTTGTCTAGTGAACCAGTGACTGCGACCCAAGATTGTGATGTCCCTGATGTGTTCTCTGCATGTGCTGTCACTAGAGCTAAGTCTAAATTTACTGGTGACTTAGAGGGTAATGATGATGATGTTATCCTAGCTGACACTTTTCTTGCAAATTTGGACCACTCACCAAATGAGGCAGTACCATGTAGTATTGATAATTTGTCTCGTCAAGAGTTGGTTGAGTTGCAGGTTGCTGACCCTGAGTTGAAAGGTCTAGCTAACTCTGCTTGCAGTGAGGAAGAGTCAGCTAGTACTTCTACTTGTTATTATGTAAAGTCAGGAGTACTTATGAGAAAGTGGAGACCCCCAACAGCATCAGCCGACTGTGAATGGGAGGTTGTACATCAAGTTGTCATCCCTCGTGTTTGTAGGCAGGATATCATTAGAGTGGCTCATGATTCCAGTTTGGCAGGACACCTGGGAGTGAGGAATACTGTGGCATGCATTTTGAAACACTTCTACTGGCCAGGTATCTTCAGAGATGTTTCCTGGTATTAAGTCTTGTCACACCTGTCAAGTTGTGGGGAAGTGTAATCAGACCGAAAAGGTTGCACCTCTAGTTCCCATTCCTCCTCTTTAGGCGCCATTCACCTGTGTGTTGGTGGATATTGTGGGCCCTCTTCCTAAGACTTCTTCAGGATTTCCTTATATGTTGACCCTGATTGATATGGCTACTCGTTATCCTGAATCCATTCCACTTAGAAATATCTCAGCAAAGAACGTGGTTCAGGAAATGCTAGGATTCTTCACAAAGTTTGGTCTGCCCAAGGAGGTACAGTCAGACCGGGGAAGTAATTTCATGTCAAATGTTTTCAAGCAGTCTCTGAAAGAGTTGGGCATCACCCAGATCACGTCTTCAGCTTACCATCCCCAGACCCAAGGAGCGTTGGAGAGATATCATCAAACACTCAAATCGATGCTCAGGAAATACTGTTTGGAACATCAGAAAGATTGGGATAAAGGTCTTCCATTCGTTGTATTTGCCGCAAGAGAATCTCCAAATGAGTCACTGGGCTTCACACCTTTTGAACTACTGTTTGGCCATGAAGTAAGAGGACCCCTTTAGCTACTCAAGGAATGCTGGCTGTCGGAGGAAGATGACGTCAACCTGCTGGAGTATGTGATGAAGTTCAAAGAACGGCTGTCCACTGCTTTACAGCTGGCGAGAGAGAATTTAGGAACTACTCAGAAGATGAAGACTCGGTATGATAAGAAGTCCAGGTTACACGACTTTCAGCCAGGAGATCAGGTTTTGATTCTGCTACCAGTGCATGGGCAACCTCTTCAAGTAAAGTTTAGTGATCCTTATTTCGTGGAGAAGAAACTCAGTGATGTCAACTATGTCATCGCCACACCAGATTGTAGAAAGAACAAGCAACTTTGTCACATCAACATGCTAAAGTTATATCACAGGCGGGACGAAAATAACCCAGTCCAGTCTGCACTGTAGCTGTTCCACCTGAGTCTGCAAGTGAAGTTCTCCCATGAAGTATGAGCCTGAGTGATAGTTTGGGGAAGAATCCTGATATCATGAATGATCTCCAGACTAAGCTTTCTCATCTACCTCGCGAGGAAAGACAGGAGTTTTCGGCATTACTGCAGGAGTACCCGCAAGTGTTCCGTGCCACTCCAGGAAGAACCACTGTGTTGATGCATGATGTCGATGTTGGAGACGCAAAGCCAATTAAACTGCCTCCTTACTGTGTGAACCCAGTGAAAGTTCCTCTCATCCAGAAGGAGCTTGGCTACCTGTTGGACCACAAGATGATTGAGCCCTGTCAGAGCGAGCGGAGTTCTCCTGTCACTCTAGTCCCTAAGCCAGGTGGGTCACAGCGGCTTTGCATCGACTACAGACGTGTTAATCACATAACCAAAACAGACACTTACCCTCTCCCTCGCATGGAAGATTGCATAAACAAGATCGGAAAGGCTAGGTACATAAGTAAGTTTGATTTGTTAAAAGGATACTCGCAAGGACCTATGACTGAACGTGCTAGGGAGATCTCATGTTTTGTAACACTAGGAAAGACTTTCACATGTTCTGTAATGCCATATAGTATGAAGAATGCACCAGCCACTTTTCATATGCTCATGAATGTTTTAACAGAGGGTTTGGCAGGGTGTGTTGTTTATATTGATGATGTATTAATCTTCAGTGACAACTGGAAAGATCACCTATGCTATGTCAGTATATTTCTTGAGCGTTTGGTTCAGGCTAATCTTGTAGCTAATTTATCAAAGTGTGAGTTTGGTCAAGCTAAAGTTCAGTACATTGGGTATGTAATTGGTGATGGACACGTTGCACCACCAGGAACTAAGGTTCAGGTTATAAGTGATCTTCCCAGACCTAAAAGTAGGAAAGAGCTACAAAGATTTTTGGGAGTGGTAGGTTATTACAAATTTGTTCTTAACTTTTCAATTCTTGTATCACCACTTACAGACCTACTGAAAAAGGGAGTTAAATTTGTCTGGACCGATAACTGTGAATCCTCTTTCAGTAAACTTAAAGCTATCCTATTAATGCAGAGACTGAGCTCATTATATAGGGGCCGGCAGAGCTTGATACAACTTGTAAGAAGGACGTGCAAATGAAACCATAGGGGACAAAGAGTTGACAATCCTGCTCTGAACAACAGAAAGAACGACTTACTCTACTATAAGGGGAAGAAGGGGGGAGTGAGGTGGAACACGCAAGCCTGGTCACTATGGAAGCCACGAGGCGAATTGTGATCAATCATGCAGCATACTGTACGTTAGAATTATACAAAGGATGATGAAATCATAGGCTATGTAACACCTCCCCACAAAGAAAAAAAAATTTACAAAGGAAATTTCTTATTACTCTAAAATAATCTGTCTAAAGTTTAGATAAGCAATCTGCAATAACATTTTCTTTCCCCTTGACATGTTGTATGTCTAATGAATACTCCTGAAGAAGTAGACTCCATCTTGTCAATCTCTGATTTTTATCTTTAAACTTACTAAGGAATTTCAGTGGGTTATGATCGGTATAAATGACTATGGGGTCAAAACCAGAACACAAATAAAATGAAAAATGCTGTAAACCCAAAATCAAGGCCAAAAGCTCTTTCTCAATAGTTGAGTACTTCTTTTGAGGTGGAGTGAACTTCTTACTGTAATAAGATACAGGGTGTTCAATACCCTGATCATCCTCTTGCAGCAAAACAGCCGCAGATCCTGTATCACTTGCATCAACAGCCATCTTAAAAGGCTTAGCAAAATTTGGAGTAGCGAGCACTGGCTGACTTAATAGGATAGCTTTAAGTTTACTGAAAGAGGATTCACAGTTATCGGTCCAGACAAATTTAACTCCCTTTTTCAGTAGGTCTGTAAGTGGTGATACAAGAATTGAAAAGTTAAGAACAAATCTCCGGTAACAATCTACCATTCCCAAAAATCTTTGTAGCTCTTTCCTACTTTTAGGTCTGGGAAGATCACTTATAACCTGAACTTTAGCTCCTGGTGGTGCAACGTGTCCATCACCAATTACGTACCCAAGGTACTGAACTTTAGCTTGACCAAACTCACACTTTGATAAATTAGCTACAAGATTTGCCTGAACCAAATGCACAAGAAATTTACTGACATGGCATAGGTGATCTTTCCAGCTGTCACTGAAGATTAATACATCATCAACATAAACAACACACCCTGCCAAACCCTCTGTTACAACATTCATGAGCTTCTCAAAAGTGGCTGGTGCATTCTTCATACAATTTGGCATTACAGAACATGCGAAAGTCTTTCCTTGCGTTACAAAACATGAGATCTCCCTAGCACCTTCAGTCATTGGTACTTGCCAGTATCCTTTTAACAATTCAAATTTACTTATGTACCTAGCCTTTCCGATCTTGTCTATGCAATATTCCACTCGAGGGAGAGGGTAAGTGTCTGTTTTGGTTATCTGATTAACACGTCTGTAGTCGATGCAAAGCCGCTGTGACCCACCTGGCTTAGGGACTAGAGTGACAGGAGAACTCCACTCGCTCTGACAGGGCTCAATCATCTTGTGGTCCAACAGGTAGCCAAGCTCCTTCAGGATGAGAGGAACTTTCATTGGGTTCACACGGTGACATCATGCATCAACACAGTGGTTCTTCCTGGAGTGGCACGGAACACTTGCGGGTACTCCTGCAGTAATGCAGAAAACTCCTGCCTTTCCTCAGGAGTTACATGAGAAAGCTTAATCTGGAGATCATTCATGATATCAGGATTCTTCCCCAAACTATCACTCAGGCTCATACTGCATGGGAGAGCTTCACTTGCAAACTTGGGTGGAACAGCTACAGTGCAGACTGGGTTATTTTCGTCCCGCCTTTGATATAACTTTAGCATGTTGATGTGACAAAGTTGCTTGTTCTTTCTACGATCTGGTGTGGCGATGACATAGTTGACATCACTGAGGTTCTTCTCCATGAAATAAGGACCACTAAACTTGGCTTGAAGAGGTTGCCCATGCACTGGTAGCAGAATCAAAACCTGATCTCCTGGCTGAAACTGGCGTAACCTGGACTTCTTATCATACCAAGTCTTCATCTTCTCCTGAGCAGCTCCTAAATTCTCTCTCGCCAGCTGTAAAGCAGTGGACAGCCGTTCTTTGAACTTCATCACATACGCCAGCAGGTTGACGTCATCTTCCTCCGACAGCCAGCATTCCTTGAGTAGCTTAAGGGGTCCTCTTACTTCATGGCCAAACAGTAGTTCAAAGGGTGAGAAGCCCAGTGATTCATTTGGAGAGTCTCTTGCGGCAAATACAACGAATGGAAGACCTTTATCCCAGTCTTTCTGATGTTCCAAACAGTATTTCCTGAGCATCGATTTGAGTGTTTGATGATATCTCTCCAATGCTCCTTGGGTCAGGGGATGGTAAGCTGAAGACGTGATCTGGGTGATGCCCAACTCTTTCAGACTGCTTGAAAACATTTGACATGAAATTACCTCTCCGGTCTGACTGTACCTCCTTGGGCAGACCAAACTTGTGAAGAACCCTAGCATTTCCTTAACCACGTTCTTTGCTGAGATATTTCTAAATGGAATGGCTTCAGGATAACGAGTAGCCATATCAATCAGGGTCAACACATAAGAAAATCCTGAAGAAGTCTTAGGAAGAGGGCCCACAATATCCACCAACACACGGGTGAATGGCGCCTCAAAAGGAGGAATGGGAACTAGAGGTGCAACCTTTTCGGTCTGATTACACTTCCCCACAACTTGACAGGTGTGACAAGACTTACAATACCAGGAAACATCTCTGAAGATACCTGGCCAGTAGAAGTGTTTCAAAATGCGTGCCACAGTTTTGCTCACTCCAAGGTGTCCTGCCAAACTGGAATCATGAGCCACTCTAATGATATCCTGCCTACAAACACGAGGGATGACAACTTGATGTACAACCTCCCATTCACAGTCGGCTGATGCTGTTGGGGGTCTCCACTTTCTCATAAGTACTCCTGACTTTATATAATAACAAGTAGAAGCACCAGCTGACTCTTCCTCACTGCAAACAGAGTTAGCTAGACCTTTCAACTCAAGGTCAGCGACCTGCAACTCAACCAACTCTTGACGAGACAAATTATCAACACTACGGGGTACTGCCTCATCTGGTGAGTGGTCCAAATTAGCAAGAAAAGTGTCAGCTAGGATAACATCATCATCATTATCCTCTAAGTCACCAGTAACATTAGACTTAGCCCTAGTGACAGCACATGCAGAGAGCACATCAGGGACATCACAATCCTGGGTCGCAGTCACTGGTTCACTAGACAACTGAGGAGCTGGACACACTTGACTTCCACCAATATCATTTCCAAGTAAGAAAGTTACACCTGACATTGGGAGTGTCTGAACCAACCCAACCATAACGGAACTATTAACAAAACCAGACTCTAAATTCACTCTGCACAGAGGAACAGAGAAGTAATTATTCCCTACACCTTGTAAGATTACAGTTTCATCAGAGGAATTAACATTAGAACCTAGAACACTGGTCAGCATAAGGGATTGGCAAGCACCTGTATCACGATATATTTTAACTGATTTCCTATCATTACTGTCCAGAGGACTGACAAAACCATCAGATAGGAAATTAGCACATGAACTCTTGAGAGTGTCACCCACGTTACTGCTCAAAAGAGGAGCTTCATCATGAGAATTTAATTTACCCCTCAAAGCAGGTTCAGTTAACTCGGTTAAAGAATTCTGGGAACTCTCAAGGGTGGACACTACACCAATTGACTGAATATTTAAAGACTCCTTTTTGTTCACATCACGCTGTCTCCTGAAACATTTCTCCGTAGTATGACCAAGCTTACTACAATAAGTACATTTACTTTTCTGAAATCTAGAGGTGGAGCTGGTATTTACTTCCTGAGAAACATCATCTTTATTCTCTTTCCTGTTACCTGTACTCTGAGTAGAGGCAACGTACTTACTCTCAGCTTTCCTTTTTTTTTTTTAGAATATCTCTTGTGAGTGAAAACATAATCATCAGCTAAAACTGCAGCATCAGACAAATTATCTATTCTTTTCTCATCAAGATATAGGCTTACATCTTTATTAATACATCTTTTGAAGTCGTTCAGCAAAATCATCTGCTTAAATTTATCGAAATCAGAATTTACATTCTTAGAATTTAACCACTGCTCTAACAGATCTTCTTTGATTTTTGCATACTCAACATGGGATTGCTTATCTTGCTTATAAGTTGTCCTAAATTTTACTCTTTAGGCTTCAGGAACAAGCTCATAGGCCTTAAGAATCAAGCTCTTAACTACATCATAATTATCAGATTGATCCTGAGGCAAATATGCATAAGTTACTTGAGCTTTACCGGTGAGAACACTCTGTAGGAGTACTGGCCAATACTTTTTGGGCCAATTAAAACCAGTAGCTACCCTCTCAAACAACTGAAAATACTTTGTTAAATCAGATTCATTAAAAGGAGGGACAAGTTTAACATTTTTACCCACATCAAAATCATCAGAGCTAGATGATCCAGTTCCACTTTGTTTCATGCGATACTCATGGTCTGCCTGAATCCTAGCAATTTCAATTTGTGCCTGTGCCTCCTGAATACGAGCCTGAGACTCAGCCTCCTTAGCACGAGCCTCCTGCAGGGCTAGCTGTAACTTACCTATTTCAATCTGCGTTTGCTCATCTGGAGGAGTTACATTAAACAAGCTTTTATTAATCATGTCAACAATTTGATCTTTAGAATGATGAGAGCGAACAGCAATTCCCAATTGTTGAGCAACAAGCTTAAGTTCATTCTTTGTTCTGTTTTCTACATCACACACTGTTTGCACATTTGACAAAAATTCTTTGGCTTCATCAAGAGTAGTAATAGTAGGCATCATGAATAAATCACAGTCACAAAATATTAAGCAATATCCTTATGATAATCTCTTGAATATCCTGATAAGAGGTCGCCAAATCTATGTTACGGAACAGAGACGAGACAGATAATGAACACTTCAAGTGAGAATACTAAAATCACTACTGTCCCGCAAAGTTCCAGGTTCAAAACAAAAGAGTTAGGTAAAATTACAAGTTAAAGTTTAATGCCCAAACTAACAACTAAACATTCAGGACTCATAAGGATAATGTAATGGCAAAACAGGTTACATATATGGTTAACAGCAACAGCCTCTATTAACATGAATTTAGCAAGAGCAAATTTATCTAAGTCAGCCCTGATAAATGAGAAAACCGGATAATGCTCAGTTAAAGCAAGATATATTATTACAGATACAAAATACTATTAATAATGGCTGACATTAAAAACTCTACATGAATCACAAAAAACCTTACCAGGCCTATGAATTAACGCCTTAGGCCATACAGTACAAGAAAAATGGTAACAACACTTATACTCAAATTATACAGCACCTAGGTGGCTGGAGACTTCCTGAGCACTCACAAAAATAATAATACACTATACAGGGGAGGACAGAGATGTGAGCAAAATGAGGAGTAGATCTAAGTGGCAATTAATGCAGAGACTGAGCTCATTATATAGGGGCCGGCAGAGCTTGATACAACTTGTAAGAAGGACGTGCAAATGAAACCATAGGGGACAAAGAGTTGACAATCCTGCTCTGAACAACAGAAAGAACGACTTACTCTACTATAAGGGGAAGAAGGGGGGAGTGAGGTGGAACACGCAAGCCTGGTCACTATGGAAGCCACGAGGCGAATCGTGATCAATCATGCAGCATACTGTACGTTAGAATTATACAAAGGATGATGAAATCATAGGCTATGTAACACCTCCCCACAAAGAAAAAGAAATTTACAAAGGAAATTTCTTATTACTCTAAAATAATCTGTCTAAAGTTTAGATAAGCAATCTGCAATAACATTTTCTTTCCCCTTGACATGTTGTATGTCTAATGAATACACCTGAAGAAGTAGACTCCATCTTGTCAATCTCTGATTTTCATCTTTAAACTTACTAAGGAATTTCAGTGGGTTATGATCGGTATAAATGACTATGGGGTCAAAACCAGAACACAAATAAAATGAAAAATGCTGTAAACCCAAAATCAAGGCCAAAAGCTCTTTCTCAATAGTTGAGTAGTTCTTTTGAGGTGTAGTGAACTTCTTACTGTAATAAGATACAGGGTGTTCAATACCCTGATCATCCTCTTGCAGCAAAACAGCCCCAGCTCCTGTATCACTTGCATCAACAGCCATTTTAAAAGGCTTAGCAAAATTTGGAGTAGCGAGCACTGGCTGACTTAATAGGATAGCTTTAAGTTTACTGAAAGAGGATTCACAGTTATCGGTCCAGACAAATTTAACTCCCTTTTTCAGTAGGTCTGTAAGTGGTGATACAAGAATTGAAAAGTTAAGAACAAATCTTCTGTAACAACCTACCATTCCCAAAAATCTTTGTAGCTCTTTCCTATTTTTAGGTCTGGGAAGATCACTTATAACCTGAACTTTAGCTCCTGGTGGTGCAACGTGTCCATCACCAATTACGTACCCAAGGTACTGATCTTCAGCTTGACCAAACTCACACTTTGATAAATTAGCTACAAGATTAGCCTGAACCAAACGCTCAAGAACATTACTGACATGGCATAGGTGATCTTTCCAGTTGTCACTGAAGATTAATACATCATCAACATAAACAACACACCCTGCTAAACCCTCTGTTACAACATTCATGAGCTTCTCAAAAGTGGCTGGTGCATTCTTCATACCATATGGCATTACAGGACATGCGAAAGTTTTTCCTGTTGTTATAAAACATGAGATCTCCCTAGCATCTTCAGTCATAGGTACTTGCCAGTATCCCTTTAACAAATCAAACTTACTTATGTACCTAGCCTTTCCGATCTTGTCTATGCAATATTCCACGCGAGGGAGAGGGTAAGTGTCTGTTTTGCTTATCTGATTAACACGTCTGTAGTCGATGCAAAGCCGCTGTGACCCACCTGGCTTAGGGACTAGAGTGACAGGAGAACTCCACTCGCTCTGACAGGGCTCAATCATCTTGTGGTACAACAGGTAGCCAAGCTCCTTCTGGATGAGAGGAACTTTCATTGGGTTCACACGGTAAGGAGGCAGTTTAATTGGCTTTGCGTCTCCAACATCGACATCATGCATCAACATAATGGTTCTTCCTGGAGTGGCACGGAACACTTGCGGGTACTCCTGCAGTAATGCCGAAAACTCCTGCCTTTCCTCAGGAGTTAGGTGAGAAAGCTTAATCTGGAGATCATTCATGATATCAGGATTCTTCCCCAAACTATGACTCAGGCTCATACTGCATGAGAGAACTTCACTTGCAGACTCGGGTGGAACAGCTACAGTGCAGACTGAGTTATTTTCGTCCCGCCTTTGATATAACTTTAGCATGTTGATGTGACAAAGTTGCTTGTTCTTTCTACGATCTGGTGTGGCGATGACATGGTTGACATCACTGAGTTTCTTCTCCACGAAATAAGGACCACTAAACTTGGCTTGAAGAGGTTGCCCATGCACTGGTAGCAGAATCAAAACCTGATCTCCTGGCTGAAAGTGGCGTAACCTGGACTTCTTATCATACCAAGTCTTCATCTTCTCCTGAGCAGCTCCTAAATTCTCTCTCGCCAACTATAAAGCAGTGGACATCCGTTCTTTGAACTTCATCACATACTCCAGCAGGTTGACATCATCTTCCTCCGACAGCCAGCATTCCCTGAGTAGCTTAAGGGGTCCTCTTACTTCATGGCCAAACAGTAGTTCAAAGGGTGAGAAGCCCAGTGATTCATTTGGAGATTCTCTTGCGGCAAATACAACGAATGGAAGACCTTTATACCAATCTTTCTGATGTTCCAAACAGTATTTCCTGAGCATCGATTTGAGTGTTTGATGATATCTCTCCAATGCTCCTTGGGTCTGGGGATAGTAAGCTGAAGACGTGATCTGGGTGATGCCCAACTCTTTCAGAGACTGCTTGAAAACATTTGACACGAATTTCCCTCCCCGGTCTGACTGTACCTCCTTGGGCAGACCAAACTTGTTAAGAACCCTAGCATTTCCTTAACCACGTTCTTTGCTGAGATATTTCTAAGTGGAATGGCTTCAGGATAAAGAGTAGCCATATTAATCAGGGTCAACACATAAGAATATCCTGAAGAAGTCTTAGGAAGAGGGCCCACAATATCCACCAACACACGGGTGAATGGCGCCTCAAAAGGAGGAATGGGAACTAGAGGTGCAACCTTTTCGGTCTGATTACACTTCCCCACAACTTGACAGGTGTGACAAGACTTACAATACCAGGAAACATCTCTGAAGATACCTGGCCAGTAGAAGTGTTTCAAAATGCGTGCCACAGTTTTGCTCACTCCAAGGTGTGATCTGGGTGATGCCCAACTCTTTCAGAGACTGCTTGAAAACATTTGACACGAATTTCCCTCCCCGGTCTGACTGTAGCTCCTTGGGCAGACCAAACTTGTTAAGAACCCTAGCATTTCCTTAACCACGTTCTTTGCTGAGATATTTCTAAGTGGAATGGCTTCAGGATAAAGAGTAGCCATATTAATCAGGGTCAACACATAAGAATATCCTGAAGAAGTCTTAGGAAGAGGGCCCATAATATCCACCAACACACGGGTGAATGGCGCCTCAAAAGGAGGAATGGGAACTAGAGGTGCAACCTTTTCGGTCTGATTACACTTCCCCACAACTTGACAGGTGTGACAAGACTTACAATACCAGGAAACATCTCTGAAGATACCTGGCCAGTAGAAGTGTTTCAAAATGCGTGCCACAGTTTTGCTCACTCCAAGGTGTCCTGCCAAACTGGAATCATGAGCCACTCTAATGATATCCTGCCTACAAACACGAGGGATGACAACTTGATGTACAACCTCCCATTCACAGTCGGCTGATGCTGTTGGGGGTCTCCACTTTCTCATAAGTACTCCTGACTTTATATAATAATAAGTAGAAGCACCAGCTGACTCTTCCTCACTGCAAGCAGAGTTAGCTAGACCTTTCAACTCAAGGTCAGCGACCTGCAACTCAACCAACTCTTGACGAGACAAATTATCAACACTACGGGGTACTGCCTCATCTGGTGAGTGGTCCAAATTAGCAAGAAAAGTGTCAGCTAGGATAACATCATCATCATTATCCTCTAAGTCACCAGTAACTTTAGACTTAGCCCTTGTGACAGCACATGCAGAGAGCACATCAGGGACATCACAATCCTGGGTCGCAGTCACTGGTTCACTAGACAACTGAGGAGCTGGACACACTTGACTTCCACCAGTATCATTTCCAAGTAAGAAAGTTACACCTGACATTGGGAGTGTCTCAACCAACCCAACCATAACGGAACTATTAACAAAACCAGACTCTAAATTCACTCTGCACAGAGGGACAGAGAAGTAATTATTCCCTACACCTTGTAAGATTACAGTTTCATCAGAGGAATTAACATTAGAGCCTAGAACACTGGTCAGCATAAGGGATTGGCAAGCACCTGTATCACGATATATTTGAACTGATTTCCTGTCATTACTGTCCAGAGGACTGACAAAACCATCAGATAGGAAATTAGCACATGAACTCTTGAGAGTGTCACCCACGTTACTACTCAAAGGAGGAGCTTCATCATGAGAATTTAATTTACCCCTCAAAGCAGGTTCAGTTAACTCGGTTAAAGAATTCTGGGAACTCTCAAGGGTGGACACTACACCAATTGACTGAATATTTAAAGACTCCTTTTTGTTCACATCACGCTGTCTCCTGAAACATTTCTCCGTAGTATGACCAAGCTTACTACAAAAAGTACATTTACTTTTCTGAAATCTAGACGTAGAGCTGGTATTTACTTCCTGAGAAACATCATCTTTATTCTGTTTCCTGTTACCTGTACTCTGAGTAGAGGCAACGTACTTACTCTCAGCTTTCCTTTTTTTTTTTTAGAATATCTCTTGTGAGTGAAAACATAATCATCAGCTAAAACTGCAGCATCAGACAAATTATCTATTCTTTTCTCATCAAGATATAGGCTTACATCTTTATTAATACATCTTTTGAAGTCGTCCAGCAAAATCATCTGCTTAAATTTATCGAAATCAGAATTTACATTCTTAGAATTTAACCACTGCTCTAACAGATCTTCTTTGATTTTTGCATACTCAAATGGGATTGCTTATCTTGCTTATAAGTTGTCCTAAATTTTACTCTATAGGCTTCAGGAACAAGCTCATAGGCCTTAAGAATCAAGCTCTTAACTACATCATAATTATCAGATTGATCCTGAGGCAAAGATGCATAAGTTACTTGAGCTTTACCGGTGAGAACACTCTGTAGGAGTACTGGCCAATACTTTTTGGGCCAATTAACACCTGTAGCTACCCTCTCAAACAACTGAAAATACTTTGTTAAATCAGATTCATTAAAAGGAGGGACAAGTTTAACATTTTTACCCACATCAAAATCATCAGAGCTAGATGATCCAGTTCCACTTTGTTTCATGCGATACTCATGGTCTGCCTGAATCCTAGCAATTTCAATTTGTGCCTGTGCCTCCTGAATACGAGCCTGAGACTCAGCCTCCTTAGCACGAGCCTCCTGCAGGGCTAGCTGTAACTTACCTATTTCAATCTGCGTTTGCTCATCTGGAGGAGTTACATTAAACAAGCTTTTATTAATCATGTCAACAATTTGATCTTTAGAATGATGAGAGCGAACAGCAATTCCCAATTGTTGAGCAACAAGCTTAAGTTCATTCTTTGTTCTGTTTTCTACATCACACACTGTTTGCACATTTGACAAAAATTCTTTGGCTTCATCAAGAGTAGTAATAGTAGGCATCATGAATAAATCACAGTCACAAAATATCAAGCAATATCCTTATGATAATATCCTGACTATCCTGATAAAAGGTCGCCAAATCTATGTTACGGAACAGAGACGAGACAGATAATGAACACTTCAAGTGAGAATACTAAAATCACTACTGTCCCGCAAAGTTCCAGGTTCAAAACAAAAGAGTTAGGTAAAATTACAAGTTAAAGTTTAATGCTCAAACTAACAACTAAACATTCAGGACTCATAAGGATAATGTAATGGCAAAACAGGTTACATATATAGTTAACTGCAATAGCCTCTATTAACATGAATTTAGCAAGAGCAAATTTATCTAAGTCAGCCCTGATAAATGAGAAAACCGGATAATGCTCAGTTAAAGCAAGATATATTATTACAGATACAAAATACTATTAATAATGGCTGACATTAAAAACTCTACATGAATCACAAAAAACCTTACCAGGCATACGAATTAACGCCTTAGGCCATACAGTACAAGAAAAATGGTAACAACACTTATACTCAAATTATACAGCAGCTAGATCGCTGGAGACTTCCTGAGCACTCACAAAAATAATAATACACCATACAGGGGAGGACAGAGATGTGAGCAAAATGAGGAGTAGATCTAAGTGGCAATTAATGCAGAGACTGAGCTCATTATATTGGGGCCGGCAGAGCTTGATACAACTTGTAAGAAGGACGTGCAAATGAAACCATAGGGGACAAAGTGTTGACGATCCTGCTCTGAACAACAGAAGAACGACTTACTCTACTCTAAGGGGAAGAAGGGGGGAGTGAGGTGGAACACGCAAGCCTGGTCACTATGGAAGCCATGAGGCGAATCGTGATCAAACATGCAGCATACTGTACGTTAGAATTATACAAAGGATGATGAAATCATAGACTATGTAACACCTCCCCACAAAGAAAAAGAAATTTACAAAGGAAATTTCTTATTACTCTAAAATAATCTGTCTAAAGTTTAGATAAGCAATCTGCAATAACATTTTCTTTCCCCTTGACATGTTGTATGTCTAATGAATACTCCTGAAGAAGTAGACTCCATCTTGTCAATCTCTGATATTTATCTTTAAACTTACTATGGAATTTCAGTGGGTTATGATCGGTATAAATGACTATGGGGTCAAAACCAGAACACAAATAAAATGAAAAATGCTGTAAACCCAAAATCAAGGCCAAAAGCTCTTTCTCAATAGTTGAGTAGTTCTTTTGAGGTGGAGTGAACTTCTTACTGTAATAAGATACAGGGTGTTCAATACCCTGATCATCCTCTTGCAGCAAAACAGCCCCAGCTCCTGTATCACTTGCATCAACAGCCATCTTAAAAGGCTTAGCAAAATTTGGAGTAGCGAGCACTGGCTGACTTAATAGGATAGCTTTTAGTTTACTGAAAGAGGATTCACAGTTATCGGTCCAGACAAATTTAACTCCCTTTTTCAGTAGGTCTGTAAGTGGTGATACAAGAATTGAAAAGTTAAGAACAAATCTCCTGTAACAACCTACCATTCCCAAAAATCTTTGTAGCTCTTTCCTACTTTTAGGTCTGGGAAGATCACTTATAACCTGAACTTTAGCTCCTGGTGGTGCAACGTGTCCATCACCAATTACGTACCCAAGGTACTAAACTTCAGCTTGACCAAACTCACACTTTGATAAATTAGCTACAAGATTAGCCTGAACCAAACGTTCAAGAAATTTACTGATATGGCATAGGTCATCTTTCCAGTTGTCACTGAAGATTAAAACATCATCAACATAAACAACACACCCTGCCAAACCCTCTGTTACAACATTCATGAGCTTTTCAAAAGTGGCTGGTGCATTCTTCATACCATATGGCATTACAGGTCATGCGAAAGTCTTTCCTGGTGTTACAAAACATGAGATCTCCCTAGCACGTTCAGTCATAGGGACTTGCCAGTATCCCTTTAACAAATCAAACTTACTTACGTACCTAGCCTTTCCGATCTTGTCTATGCAGTATTCCACGCGAGGGAGAGGGTAAGTGTCTGTTTTGCTTATCTGATTAACACGTCTGTAGTCGATGCAAAGCCGCTGTGACCCACCTGGCTTAGGGACTAGAGTGACAGGAGAACTCCACTCGCTCTGACAGGGCTCATCTTGTGGTACAACAGGTAGCCAAGCTCCTTCTGGATGAGAGGAACTTTCATTGGGTTCACACGGTAAGGAGGCAGTTTAATTGGCTTTGCGTCTCCAACATCGACATCATGCATCAACACAGTGGTTCTTCCTGGAGTGGCACGGAACACTTGCGGGTACTCCTGCAGTAATACCGAAAACTCCTGCCTTTCCTCAGGAGTTAGATGAGAAAGCTTAATCTGGAGATCATTCATGATATCAGGATTCTTCCCCAAACTATCACTCAGGCTCATGCTGCATGGGAGAACTTCACTTGCAGACTCGGGTGGAACAGCTACAGTGCAGACTGGGTTATTTTCGTCCCGCCTTTGATATAACTTTAGCATGTTGATGTGACAAAGTTGCTTGTTCTTTCTACGATCTGGTGTGGCGATGACATAGTTGACATCACTGAGTTTCTTCTCCACGAAATAAGGACCACTAAACTTGGCTTGAAGAGGTTGCCCATGCACTGGTAGCAGAATCAAAACCTGATCTCCTGGCTGAAAGTGGCGTAACCTGGACTTCTTATCATACCAAGTCTTCATCTTCTCCTGAGCAGCTCCTAAATTCTCTCTCGCCAGCTGTAAAGCAGTGGACAGCCGTTCTTTGAACTTCATCACATACTCCAGCAGGTTGACATCATCTTCCTCCGACAGCCAGCATTCCTTGAGTAGCTTAAGGGGTCCTCTTACTTCATGGCCAAACAGTAGTTCAAAGGGTGAGAAGCCCAGTGATTCATTTGGAGATTCTCTTGCGGCAAATACAACGAATGGAAGACCTTTATCCCAGTCTTTCTGATGTTCCAAACAGTATTTCCTGAGCATCGATTTGAGTGTTTGATGATATCTCTCCAATGCTCCTTGGGTCTGGGGATGGTAAGCTTAAGACATGATCTGGGTGATGCCCAACTCTTTCAGAGACTGCTTGAAAACATTTGACATGAAATTACCTCCCCAGTCTGACTGTACCTCCTTGGACAGACCAAACTTGGTGAAGAACCCTAGCATTTCCTTAACCACGTTCTTTGCTGAGATATTTCTAAGTGGAATGGCTTCAGGATAACGAGTAGCCATATCAATCAGGGTCAACACATAAGAAAATCCTGAAGAAGTCTTAGGAAGAGGGCCCTCAATATCCACCAACACACGGGTGAATGGCGCCTCAAAAGGAGGAATGGGAACTAGAGGTGCAACCTTTTCGGTCTGATTACACTTCCCCACAACTTGACAGGTGTGACAAGACTTACAATACCAGGAAACATCTCTGAAGATACCTGGCCAGTAGAAGTGTTTCAAAATGCGTGCCACAGTTTTGCTCACTCCAAGGTGTCCTGCCAAACTGGAATCATGAGCCACTCTAATGATATCCTGCCTACAAACACGAGGGATGACAACTTGATGTACAACCTCCCATTCACAGTCGGCTGATGCTGTTGGGGGTCTCCACTTTCTCATAAGTACTCCTGACTTTATATAATAACAAGTAGAAGCACCAGCTGACTCTTCCTCACTGCAAGCAGAGTTAGCTAGACCTTTCAACTCAAGGTCAGCGACCTGCAACTCAACCAACTCTTGACGAGACAAATTATCAACACTACGGGGTACTGCCTCATCTGGTGAGTGGTCCAAATTAGCAAGAAAAGTGTCAGCTAGGATAACATCATCATCATTATCCTCTAAGTCACCAGTAACTTCAGACTTAGCCCTACTGACAGCACATGGAGAGAGCACATCAGGGACATCACAATCCTGGGTCGCAGTCACTGGTTCACTAGACAACTGAGGAGCTGGACACACTTGACTTCCACCAGTATCATTTCCAAGTAAGAAAGTTACACCTGACATTGGGAGTGTCTCAACCAACCCAACCATAACGGAACTATTAACAAAACCAGACTCTAAATTCACTCTGCACAGAGGGACAGAGAAGTAATTATTCCCTACACCTTGTAAGATTACAGTTTCATCAGAGGAATTAACATTAGAGCCTAGAACACTGGTCAGCATAAGGGATTGGCAAGCACCTGTATCACGATATATTTGAACTGATTTCCTGTCATTACTGTCCAGAGGACTGACAAAACCATCAGATAGGAAATTAGCACATGAACTCTTGAGAGTGTCACCCACGTTACTGCTCAAAAGAGGAGCTTCATCATGAGAATTTAATTTACCCCTCAAAGCAGGTTCAGTTAACTCGGTTAAAGAATTCTGGGAACTCTCAAGGGTGGACACTACACCAATTGACTGAATATTTAAAGACTCCTTTTTGTTCACATCACGCTGTCTCCTGAAACATTTCTCCGTAGTATGACCAAGGTTACTACAATAAGTACATTTACTTTTCTGAAATCTAGACGTAGAGCTGGTATTTACTTCCTGAGAAACATCATCTTTATTCTGTTTCCTGTTACCTGTACTCTGAGTAGAGGCAACGTACTTACTCTCAGCTTTCCTTTTTTCTTTAGAATATCTCTTGTGAGTGAGAACATAATCATCAGCTAAAACTGCACCATCAGACAAATTATCTATTCTTTTCTCATCAAGATATAGGCTTACATCTTTATTAATACACCTTTTGAAGTCGTCCAGCAAAATCATCTGCTTAAATTTATCGAAATCAGAATTTACATTCTTAGAATTTAACCACTGCTCTAACAGATCTTCTTTGATTTTTGCATACTCAACATGGGATTGCTTATCTTGCTCATAAGTTGTCCTAAATTTTACTCTATAGGCTTCAGGAACAAGCTCATAGGCCTTAAGAATCAAGCTCTTAACTACATCATAATTATCAGATTGATCCTGAGGCAAAGATGCATAAGTTACTTGAGCTTTACCGGTGAGAACACTCTGTAGGAGTACTGGCCAATACTTTTTGGGCCAATTAACACCTGTAGCTACCCTCTCAAACAACTGAAAATACTTTGTTAAATCAGATTCATTAAAAGGAGGGACAAGTTTAACATTTTTACCCACATCAAAATCATCAGAGCTAGATGATCCAGTTCCACTTTGTTTCATGCGATACTCATGGTCTGCCTGAATCCTAGCAATTTCAATTTGTGCCTGTGCCTCCTGAATACGAGCCTGAGACTCAGCCTCCTTAGCACGAGCCTCCTGCAGGGCTAGCTGTAACTTACCTATTTCAATCTGCGTTTGCTCATCTGGAGGAGTTACATTAAACAAGCTTTTATTAATCATGTCAACAATTTGATCTTTAGAATGATGAGAGCGAACAGCAATTCCCAATTGTTGAGCAACAAGCTTAAGTTCATTCTTTGTTCTGTTTTCTACATCACACACTGTTTGCACATTTGACAAAAATTCTTTGGCTTCATCAAGAGTAGTAATAGTAGGCATCATGAATAAATCACAGTCACAAAATATCAAGCAATATCCTTATGATAATATCCTGACTATCCTGATAAGAGGTCGCCAAATCTATGTTACGGAACAGAGACGAGACAGATAATGAACACTTCAAGTGAGAATACTAAAATCACTACTGTCCCGCAAAGTTCCAGGTTCAAAACAAAAGAGTTAGGTAAAATTACAAGTTAAAGTTTAATGCTCAAACTAACAACTAAACATTCAGGACTCATAAGGATAATGTAATGGCAAAACAGGTTACATATATAGTTAACTGCAATAGCCTCTATTAACATGAATTTAGCAAGAGCAAATTTATCTAAGTCAGCCCTGATAAATGAGAAAACCGGATAATGCTCAGTTAAAGCAAGATATATTATTACAGATACAAAATACTATTAATAATGGCTGACATTAAAAACTCTACATGAATCACAAAAAACCTTACCAGGCATACGAATTAACGCCTTAGGCCATACAGTACAAGAAAAATGGTAACAACACTTATACTCAAATTATACAGCAGCTAGATCGCTGGAGACTTCCTGAGCACTCACAAAAATAATAATACACCATACAGGGGAGGACAGAGATGTGAGCAAAATGAGGAGTAGATCTAAGTGGCAATTAATGCAGAGACTGAGCTCATTATATTGGGGCCGGCAGAGCTTGATACAACTTGTAAGAAGGACGTGCAAATGAAACCATAGGGGACAAAGTGTTGACGATCCTGCTCTGAACAACAGAAGGAACGACTTACTCTACTCTAAGGGGAAGAAGGGGGGAGTGAGGTGGAACACGCAAGCCTGGTCACTATGGAAGCCATGAGGCGAATCGTGATCAAACATGCAGCATACTGTACGTTAGAATTATACAAAGGATGATGAAATTATAGACTATGGAACACCTCCCCACAAAGAAAAAGAAATTTACAAAGGAAATTTCTTATTACTCTAAAATAATGTGTCTAAAGTTTAGATAAGCAATCTGCAATAACATTTTCTTTCCCCTTGACATGTTGTATGTCTAATGAATACTCCTGAAGAAGTAGACTCCATCTTGTCAATCTCTGATATTTATCTTTAAACTTACTATGGAATTTCAGTGGGTTATGATCGGTATAAATGACTATGGGGTCAAAACCAGAACACAAATAAAATGAAAAATGCTGTAAACCCAAAATCAAGGCCAAAAGCTCTTTCTCAATAGTTGAGTAGTTCTTTTGAGGTGGAGTGAACTTCTTACTGTAATAAGATACAGGGTGTTCAATACCCTGATCATCCTCTTGCAGCAAAACAGCCCCAGCTCCTGTATCACTTGCATCAACAGCCATTTTAAAAGGCTTAGCAAAATTTGGAGTAGCGAGCACTGGCTGACTTAATAGGATAGCTTTTAGTTTACTGAAAGAGGATTCACAGTTATCGGTCCAGACAAATTTAACTCCCTTTTTCAGTAGGTCTGTAAGTGGTGATACAAGAATTGAAAAGTTAAGAACAAATCTCCTGTAACAACCTACCATTCCCAAAAATCTTTGTAGCTCTTTCCTATTTTTAGGTCTGGGAAGATCACTTATAACCTGAACTTTAGCTCCTGGTGGTGCAACGTGTCCATCACCAATTACGTACCCAAGGTACTGATCTTCAGCTTGACCAAACTCACACTTTGATAAATTAGCTACAAGATTAGCCTGAACCAAACGCTCAAGAAAATTACTGACATAGCATAGGTCATCTTTCCAGTTGTCACTGAAGATTAATACATCATCAACATAAACAACACACCCTGCTAAACCCTCTGTTACAACATTCATGAGCTTCTCAAAAGTGGCTGGTGCATTCTTCATACCATATGGCATTACAGGACATGTGAAAGTTTTTCCTGGTGTTACAAAACATGAGATCTCCCTAGCACGTTCAGTCATAGGTACTTGCCAGTATCCCTTTAACAAATCAAACTTACTTATGTACCTAGCCTTTCCGATCTTGTCTATGCAGTATTCCACGCGAGGGAGAGGGTAAGTGTCTGTTTTGCTTATCTGATTAACACGTCTGTAGTTGATGCAAAGCCGCTGTGACCCACCTGGCTTAGGGACTAGAGTGACAGGAGAACTCCACTCACTCTGACAGGGCTCAATCATCTTGTGGCCCAACAGGTAGCCAAGCTCCTTCTGGATGAGAGGAACTTTCATTGGGTTCACACGGTAAGGAGGCAGTTTAATTGGCTTTGCGTCTCCAACATCGACATCATGCATCAACACAGTGGTTCTTCCTGGAGTGGCACGGAACACTTGCGGGTACTCCTGCAGTAATACCGAAAACTCCTGCCTTTCCTCAGGAGTTAGATGAGAAAGCTTAATCTGGAGATCATTCATGATATCAGGATTCTTCCCCAAACTATCACTCAGGCTCATGCTGCATGGGAGAACTTCACTTGCAGACTCGGGTTGAACAGCTACAGTGCAGACTGGGTTATTTTCGTCCCGCCTTTGATATAACTTTAGCATGTTGATGTGACAAAGTTGCTTGTTCTTTCTACGATCTGGTGTGGCGATGACATAGTTGACATCACTGAGTTTCTTCTCCACGAAATAAGGACCACTAAACTTGGCTTGAAGAGGTTGCCCATGCACTGGTAGCAGAATCAAAACCTGATCTCCTGGCTGAAAGTGGCGTAACCTGGACTTCTTATCATACCAAGTCTTCATCTTCTCCTGAGCAGCTCCTAAATTCTCTCTCGCCAGCTGTAAAGCAGTGGACAGCCGTTCTTTGAACTTCATCACATACTCCAGCAGGTTGACATCATCTTCCTCCGACAGCCAGCATTCCTTGAGTAGCTTAAGGGGTCCTCTTACTTCATGGCCAAACAGTAGTTCAAAGGGTGAGAAGCCCAGTGATTCATTTGGAGATTCTCTTGCGGCAAATACAACGAATGGAAGACCTTTATCCCAGTCTTTCTGATGTTCCAAACAGTATTTCCTGAGCATCGATTTGAGTGTTTGATGATATCTCTCCAATGCTCCTTGGGTCTGGGGATGGTAAGCTTAAGACATGATCTGGGTGATGCCCAACTCTTTCAGAGACTGCTTGAAAACATTTGACATGAAATTACCTCCCCAGTCTGACTGTACCTCCTTGGACAGACCAAACTTGGTGAAGAACCCTAGCATTTCCTTAACCACGTTCTTTGCTGAGATATTTCTAAGTGGAATGGCTTCAGGATAACGAGTAGCCATATCAATCAGGGTCAACACATAAGAAAATCCTGAAGAAGTCTTAGGAAGAGGGCCCTCAATATCCACCAACACACGGGTGAATGGCGCCTCAAAAGGAGGAATGGGAACTAGAGGTGCAACCTTTTCGGTCTGATTACACTTCCCCACAACTTGACAGGTGTGACAAGACTTACAATACCAGGAAACATCTCTGAAGATACCTGGCCAGTAGAAGTGTTTCAAAATGCGTGCCACAGTTTTGCTCACTCCAAGGTGTCCTGCCAAACTGGAATCATGAGCCACTCTAATGATATCCTGCCTACAAACACGAGGGATGACAACTTGATGTACAACCTCCCATTCACAGTCGGCTGATGCTGTTGGGGGTCTCCACTTTCTCATAAGTACTCCTGACTTTATATAATAACAAGTAGAAGCACCAGCTGACTCTTCCTCACTGCAAGCAGAGTTAGCTAGACCTTTCAACTCAAGGTCAGCGACCTGCAACTCAACCAACTCTTGACGAGACAAATTATCAACACTACGGGGTACTGCCTCATCTGGTGAGTGGTCCAAATTAGCAAGAAAAGTGTCAGCTAGGATAACATCATCATCATTATCCTCTAAGTCACCAGTAACTTCAGACTTAGCCCTACTGACAGCACATGGAGAGAGCACATCAGAGACATCACAATCCTGGGTCGCAGTCACTGGTTCACTAGACAACTGAGGAGCTGGACACACTTGACTTCCACCAGTATCATTTCCAAGTATGAAAGTTACACCTGACATTGGGAGTGTCTGAACCAACCCAACCATAACGGAACTATTAACAAAACCAGACTCTAAATTCACTCTGCACAGAGGGACAGAGAAGTAATTATTCCCTACACCTTGTAAGATTACAGTTTCATCAGAGGAATTAACATTAGAGCCTAGAACACTGGTCAGCATAAGGGATTGGCAAGCACCTGTATCACGATATATTTGAACTGATTTCCTGTCATTACTGTCCAGAGGACTGACAAAACCATCAGATAGGAAATTAGCACATGAACTCTTGAGAGTGTCACCCACGTTACTGCTCAAAAGAGGAGCTTCATCATGAGAATTTAATTTACCCCTCAAAGCAGGTTCAGTTAACTCGGTTAAAGAATTCTGGGAACTCTCAAGGGTGGACACTACACCAATTGACTGAATATTTAAAGACTCCTTTTTGTTCACATCACGCTGTCTCCTGAAACATTTCTCCGTAGTATGACCAAGGTTACTACAATAAGTACATTTACTTTTCTGAAATCTAGACGTAGAGCTGGTATTTACTTCCTGAGAAACATCATCTTTATTCTGTTTCCTGTTACCTGTACTCTGAGTAGAGGCAACGTACTTACTCTCAGCTTTCCTTTTTTCTTTAGAATATCTCTTGTGAGTGAGAACATAATCATCAGCTAAAACTGCACCATCAGACAAATTATCTATTCTTTTCTCATCAAGATATAGGCTTACATCTTTATTAATACACCTTTTGAAGTCGTCCAGCAAAATCATCTGCTTAAATTTATCGAAATCAGAATTTACATTCTTAGAATTTAACCACTGCTCTAACAGATCTTCTTTGATTTTTGCATACTCAACATGGGATTGCTTATCTTGCTCATAAGTTGTCCTAAATTTTACTCTATAGGCTTCAGGAACAAGCTCATAGGCCTTAAGAATCAAGCTCTTAACTACATCATAATTATCAGATTGATCCTGAGGCAAAGATGCATAAGTTACTTGAGCTTTACCGGTGAGAACACTCTGTAGGAGTACTGGCCAATACTTTTTAGGCCAATTAACACCTGTAGCTACCCTCTCAAACAACTGAAAATACTTTGTTAAATCAGATTCATTAAAAGGAGGGACAAGTTTAACATTTTTACCCACATCAAAATCATCAGAGCTAGATGATCCAGTTCCACTTTGTTTCATGCGATACTCATGGTCTGCCTGAATCCTAGCAATTTCAATTTGTGCCTGTGCCTCCTGAATACGAGCCTGAGACTCAGCCTCCTTAGCACGAGCCTCCTGCAGGGCTAGCTGTAACTTACCTATTTCAATCTGCGTTTGCTCATCTGGAGGAGTTACATTAAACAAGCTTTTATTAATCATGTCAACAATTTGATCTTTAGAATGATGAGAGCGAACAGCAATTCCCAATTGTTGAGCAACAAGCTTAAGTTCATTCTTTGTTCTGTTTTCTACATCACACACTGTTTGCACATTTGACAAAAATTCTTTGGCTTCATCAAGAGTAGTAATAGTAGGCATCATGAATAAATCACAGTCACAAAATATCAAGCAATATCCTTGTGATAATATCCTGAATATCCTGATAAGAGGTCGCCAAATCTATGTTACGGAACACAGACGAGACAGATAATGAACACTTCAAGTGAGAATACTAAAATCACTACTGTCCCGCAAAGTTCCAGGTTCAAAACAAAAGAGTTAGGTAAAATTACAAGTTAAAGTTCAATGCTCAAACTAACAACTAAACATTCAGGACTCATAAGGATAATGTAATGGCAAAACAGGTTACATATATGGTTAACTGCAATAGCCTCTATTAACATGAATTTAGCAAAAGCAAATTTATCTAAGTCAGCCCTGATAAATAAGAAAACCGGATAATGCTCAGTTAAAGCAAGATATATTATTACAGATACAAAATACTATTAATAATGGCTGACATTAAAAACTCTACATGAATCACAAAAAACCTTACCAGGCATACGAATTAACGCCTTAGGCCATACAGAACAAGAAAAATGGTAACAACACTTATACTCAAATTATGCAGCACCTAGGTGGCTGGAGACTTCCTGAGCTCTCAAAAATAATAATACACTATACAGGGGAGGACAGAGATGTGAGCAAAATGAGGAGTAGATCTAAGTGGCAATTAATGCAGAGACTGAGCTCATTATATAGGGACCGGCAGAGCTTGATACAACTTGTAAGAAGGACGTGCAAATGAAACCATAGGGGACAAAGAGTTGACAATCCTGCTCTGAACAACAGAAAGAACGACTTACTCTACTATAAGGGGAAGAAGGGGGGAGTGAGGTGGAACACGCAAGCCTGGTCACTATGGAAGCCACGAGGCGAATCGTGATCAATCATCCAGCATACTGTACGTTAGAATTATACAAAGGATGCTGAAATCATAGGCTATGTAACACCTCCCAACAAAGAAAAAGAAATTTACAAAGGAAATTTCTTATTACTCTAAAATAATCTGTCTAAAGTTTAGATAAGCAATCTGCAATAACATTTTCTTTCCCCTTGACATGTTGTATGTCTAATGAATACTCCTGAAGAAGTAGACTCCATCTTGTCAATCTCTGATATTTATCTTTAAACTTACTATGGAATTTCAGTGGGTTATGATCGGTATAAATGACTATGGGGTCAAAACCAGAACAGTAATAAAATAAAAAATACTGTAAACCCAAAATCAAGGCCAAAAGCTCTTTCTCAATAGTTGAGTAGTTCTTTTGAGGTGGGGTGAACTTCTTACTGTAATAAGATACAGGGTGTTGAATACCCTGATTCTCCTCTTGCAGCAAAACAGCCCCAGCTCCTGTATCACTTGCATCAACAGCCATTTTAAAAGGCTTAGCAAAATTTGGAGTAGCGAGCACTGGCTGACTTAATAGGATAGCTTTTAGTTTACTGAAAGAGGATTCACAGTTATCGGTCCAGACAAATTTAACTCCCTTTTTCAGTAGGTCTGTAAGTGGTGATACAAGAATTGAAAAGTTAAGAACAAATCTCCTGTAACAACCTACCATTCCCAAAAATCTTTGTAGCTCTTTCCTATTTTTAGGTCTGGGAAGATCACTTATAACCTGAACTTTAGCTCCTGGTGGTGCAACGTGTCCATCACCAATTACGTACCCAAGGTACTGATCTTCAGCTTGACCAAACTCACACTTTGATAAATTAGCTACAAGATTAGCCTGAACCAAACGCTCAAGAAAATTACTGACATAGCATAGGTCATCTTTCCAGTTGTCACTGAAGATTAATACATCATCAACATAAACAACACACCCTGCTAAATCCTCTGTTACAACATTCATGAGCTTCTCAAAAGTGGCTGGTGCATTCTTCATACCATATGGCATTACAGGACATGTGAAAGTTTTTCCTGGTGTTACAAAACATGAGATCTCCCTAGCACCTTCAGTCATAGGTACTTGCCAGTATCCCTTTAACAAATCAAACTTACTTATGTACCTAGCCTTTCCGATCTTGTCTATGCAATATTCCACGCGAGGGAGAGGGTAAGTGTCTGTTTTGCTTATCTGATTAACACGTCTGTAGTCGATGCAAAGCCGCTGTGACCCACCTGGCTTAGGGACTAGAGTGACAGGAGAACTCCACTCGCTCTGACAGGGCTCAATCATCTTGTGGCCCAACAGGTAGCCAAGCTCCTTCTGGATGAGAGGAACTTTCATTGGGTTCACACGGTAAGGAGGCAGTTTAATTGGCTTTGCGTCTCCAACATCGACATCATGCATCAACACAGTGGTTCTTCCTGGAGTGGCACGGAACACTTGCGGGTACTCCTGCAGTAATACCGAAAACTCCTGCCTTTCCTCAGGAGTTAGATGAGAAAGCTTAATCTGGAGATCATTCATGATATCAGGATTCTTCCCCAAACTATCACTCAGGCTCATGCTGCATGGGAGAACTTCACTTGCAGACTCGGGTTGAACAGCTACAGTGCAGACTGGGTTATTTTCGTCCCGCCTTTGATATAACTTTAGCATGTTGATGTGACAAAGTTGCTTGTTCTTTCTACGATCTGGTGTGGCGATGACATAGTTGACATCACTGAGTTTCTTCTCCACGAAATAAGGACCACTAAACTTGGCTTGAAGAGGTTGCCCATGCACTGGTAGCAGAATCAAAACCTGATCTTCTGGCTGAAAGTGGCGTAACCTGGACTTCTTATCATACCAAGTCTTCATCTTCTCCTGAGCAGCTCCTAAATTCTCTCTCGCCAGCTGCAAAGCAGTGGACAGCCGTTCTTTGAACTTCATCACATACTCCAGCAGGTTGACATCATCTTCCTCCGACAGCCAGTATTCCTTGAGTAGCTTAAGGGGTCCTCTTACTTCATGGCCAAACAATAGTTCAAAGGGTGAGAAACCCAGTGATTCATTTGGAGATTCTCTTGCGGCAAATACAACGAATGGAAGACCTTTATCCCAATCTTTCTGATGTTCCAATCAGTATTTCCTGAGCATCGATTTGAGTGTTTGATGATATCTCTCCAATGCTCCTTGGGTCTGGGGATAGTAAGCTGAAGACGTGATCTGGGTGATGCCCAACTCTTACAGAGACTGCTGGAAAACATTTGACACGAAATTACCTCCCCGGTCTGACTGTACCTCCTTGGGCAGACCAAACTTGTGAAGAACCCTAGCATTTCCTTAACCACGTTCTTTGCTGAGATATTTCTAAGTGGAATGGCTTCAGGATAACGAGTAGCCATATCAATCAGGGTCAACACATAAGAAAATCCTGAAGAAGTCTTAGGAAGAGGGCCCACAATATCCACCAACACACGGGTGAATGGCGCCTCAAAAGGAGGAATGGGAACTAGAGGTGCAACCTTTTCGGTCTGATTACACTTCCCCACAACTTGACAGGTGTGACAAGACTTACAATACCAGGAAACATCTCTGAAGATACCTGGCCAGTAGAAGTGTTTCAAAATGCGTGCCACAGTTTTGCTCACTCCAAGGTGTCCTGCCAAATTGGAATCATGAGCCACTCTAATGATATCCTGCCTACAAACACGAGGGATGACAACTTGATGTACAACCTCCCATTCACAGTCGGCTGATGCTGTTGGGGGTCTCCACTTTCTCATAAGTACTCCTGACTTTATATAATAACAAGTAGAAGCACCAGCTGACTCTTCCTCACTGCAAGCAGAGTTAGCTAGACCTTTCAACTCAAGGTCAGCGACCTGCAACTCAACCAACTCTTGACGAGACAAATTATCAACACTACGGGGTACTGCCTCATCTGGTGAGTGGCCCAAATTAGCAAGAAAAGTGTCAGCTAGGATAACATCATCATCATTATCCTCTAAGTCACCAGTAACTTTAGACTTAGCCCTACTGACAGCACATGCAGAGAGCACATCAGGGACATCACAATCCTGGGTCGCAGTCACTGGTTCACTAGACAACTGAGGAGCTGGACACACTTGACTTCCACCAGTATCATTTCCAAGTAAGAAAGTTACACCTGACATTGGGAGTGTCTCAACCAACCCAACCATAACGGAACTATTAACAAAACCAGACTCTAAATTCACTCTGCACAGAGGGACAGAGAAGTAATTATTCCCTACACCTTGTAAGATTACAGTTTCATCAGAGGAATTAACATTAGAGCCTAGAACACTGGTCAGCATAAGGGATTGGCAAGCACCTGTATCACGATATATTTGAACTGATTTCCTGTCATTACTGTCCAGAGGACTGACAAAACCATCAGATAGGAAATTAGCACATGAACTCTTGAGAGTGTCACCCACGTTACTGCTCAAAAGAGGAGCTTCATCATGAGAATTTAATTTACCCCTCAAAGCAGGTTCAGTTAACTCGGTTAAAGAATTCTGGGAACTCTCAAGGGTGGACACTACACCAATTGACTGAATATTTAAAGACTCCTTTTTGTTCACATCACGCTGTCTCCTGAAACATTTCTCCGTAGTATGACCAAGGTTACTACAATAAGTACATTTACTTTTCTGAAATCTAGACGTAGAGCTGGTATTTACTTCCTGAGAAACATCATCTTTATTCTGTTTCCTGTTACCTGTACTCTGAGTAGAGGCAACGTACTTACTCTCAGCTTTCCTTTTTTCTTTAGAATATCTCTTGTGAGTGAGAACATAATCATCAGCTAAAACTGCAGCATCAGACAAATTATCTATTCTTTTCTCATCAAGATATAGGCTTACATCTTTATTAATACACCTTTTGAAGTCGTCCAGCAAAATCATCTGCTTAAATTTATCGAAATCAGAATTTACATTCTTAGAATTTAACCACTGCTCTAACAGATCTTCTTTGATTTTTGCATACTCAACATGGGATTGCTTATCTTGCTCATAAGTTGTCCTAAATTTTACTCTATAGGCTTCAGGAACAAGCTCATAGGCCTTAAGAATCAAGCTCTTAACTACATCATAATTATCAGATTGATCCTGAGGCAAAGATGCATAAGTTACTTGAGCTTTACCGGTGAGAACACTCTGTAGGAGTACTGGCCAATACTTTTTGGGCCAATTAAAACCTGTAGCTACCCTCTCAAACAACTGAAAATACTTTGTTAAATCAGATTCATTAAAAGGAGGGACAAGTTTAACATTTTTACCCACATCAAAATCATCAGAGCTAGATGATCCAGTTCCACTTTGTTTCATGCGATACTCATGGTCTGCCTGAATCCTAGCAATTTCAATTTGTGCCTGTGCCTCCTGAATACGAGCCTGAGACTCAGCCTCCTTAGCACGAGCCTCCTGCAGGGCTAGCTGTAACTTACCTATTTCAATCTGCATTTGCTCATCTGGAGGAGGTTACATTAAACAAGCTTTTATTAATCATGTCAACAATTTGATCTTTAGAATGATGTGAGAGAACAGGAATTCCCAATTGTTGAGCAACAAGCTTAAGTTCATTCTTTGTTCTGTTTTCTACATCACACACTGTTTGCACATTTGACAAAAAATCTTTGGCTTCATCAAGAGTAGTAATAGTAGACATCATGAATAAATCACAGTCACAAAATATCAAGCAATATCCTTATGATAATATCCTGAATATCCTGATAAGAGGTCGCCAAATTTATGTTACGGAACAGAGACGAGACAGATAATGAACACTTCAAGCGAGAATACTAAAATCACTACTGTCCCGCAAAGTTACAGGTTCAAAACAAAAGAGTTAGGTGAAATTACAAGTTAAAGTTTAATGCTCAAACTAACAACTAAACATTCAGGACTCATAAGGATAATGTAATGGCAAAACAGGTTACATATATGGTTAACTGCAATAGCCTCTATTAACATGAATTTAGCAAGAGCAAATTTATCTAAGTCAGCCCTGATAAATGAGAAAACCGGATAATGCTCAGTTAAAGCAAGATATATTATTACAGATACAAAATATTATTAATAATGGCTGACATTAAAAACTCTACATGAATGATAAAAAACCTTACCGGGCATACGAATTAACGCCTTAGGCCATACAGTACAAGAAAAATGGTAACAACACTTATACTCAAATTATACAGCACCTAGATGGCTGGAGACTTCCTGAGCACTCACAAAAATAATAATACACTATACAGGGGAGGACAGAGATGTGAGCAAAATGAGGAGTAGATCTAAGTGGCAATTAATGCAGAGACTGAGCTCATTATATAGGGGCCGGCAGAGCTTGATACAACTTGTAAGAAGGACACGCAAATGAAGCCATAGGGGACAACGAGTTGACAATCCTGCTCTGAACAACAGAAAGAACGACTTACTCTACTATAAGGGGGAGAAGGGGGGAGTGAGGTAGAACATGCAAGCCTGGTCACTATGGAAGCCACGAGGCGAATCATGATCAAACATGCAGCATACTGTACATTAGAATTATACAAAGGATGATGAAATCATAGGCTATGTAACAACCAGAAGATGGAGTACCACAAGGGAGTATCCTTAGTGTTACTCTCTTTGCTGTGGCCATCAACAGCATAATCAGTATACTTCCTGATGGTGTATGTGGCTCACTATATGTCGATGACCTCTCAATTTCCTGCACCACATCTAGAATGTCTCTGATAGAGAGAAAGTTGCAGCTGGCTCCTAATAAAATTTCTGACTGGGCAGAGTCTCATGGCTTCCGTTTTTCTTTAACAAAGACAGTGGCTATGCATTTTTGTCATCTTTGGGGGGTTCACCCAGACCCTGACTTGTATCTCTATGGTCGGAGAATATCCTGTGTGGAAGAGACACTGTTTCTGGGTCTTCTCTTTGATAGTCAATTAACCTGGGTTCCTCATATTTGATCTGTTAGGGCGGCTTGTCTTAAAGCTTTGAGTCTTTTGAGGGTTTTGGCTCATATCTTTTGGGATGCTGACCGTCAGACCCTTCTTCTCTTGCATATGTCTCATATTCTTCCTAAACTTGAATATTGGTGTGAGATCTATTCCTCTGTAACAGATGCCCATCTCCAGTTGTTAAATTCTGTTCATCATACTGGTGTACGTCTGGCAACTTGGCCATTCAGGACATCCCCGATTTCAAGTTTGTTGGTGGATGCTCGTGGACTCCCCTTGGATTTGTGACGCCAGTCGTTGATGATGCGGTGTTGGTATCGTCTTGACCGCATTCTGGACTCAATTTCTTGTGCCATCATCACCCATGAATCCCAATCTTCTGTTTATAACACCCGTCCTAGTCTCCCAAAGACCTTTGGTTACAGAATCTGGTCCTTTATGTTAGCCTTCTCTGTTCCGAGACTGGCAGTTTCTCCACGTCAGATCTCAAGGGTGAGTAGTTGGCCACTCCCTCATATAACATTTTGTAGGTCCGTTGTCGGTAAAAGGGGCTCACTTCCCTCTTATGTGCCCCTTTCTCTCTTTTTAGAACACCTCCACTCATGGGGGTTCTGCCCCTATCTGTACTGACGGATGAGACTGATACTGGAGTAGGCTTTGGTGTTGTCTTCTCTTCCTTTAGTAGGGGAGGTAGCTGTCCTTATATTACTTGATTGTATACAGCAGAACTGACTGCAATTTTGTATGCCCTCAAAATAATTTTTACTCTCCTTCAATCTGTTTTTGTGATTTTTAGTGACTTCCGTAGTGCTCTCTCTGCACTGGAGTCTTTTAACAACACGAAGTAAGTCACAGTGAAATTGAAACAGTACGGTTTCCAAATGAGTAATCTAATAAATGAATAAATTTTATGAAATACATATTACGGTATAAAGATAGAAAATGAAGTCATTAATGTGTATTATTTATCAAAACTGACAAGGATATAATGGTTTATAGTTATGTTCACGAGCACTTCTACGCATAGGCACGGAGTGGTCACGTAACATGCAACGTGTGAGGATGGATTGGTCTCCATGGTGTTGGTGGGGTCACAGAGATAGAGGGAAGGTTCAGGGTTGAGCAGTATCTGGAG
Organism: Coenobita brevimanus; assembly: GCF_032717465.1. Classification (NCBI taxonomy): domain Eukaryota; kingdom Metazoa; phylum Arthropoda; class Malacostraca; order Decapoda; family Coenobitidae; genus Coenobita; species Coenobita brevimanus. The sequence goes on from NC_137027.1 coordinate 15,582,478, forward strand.
ATACTGGAGGAGGTGATGGTGCCTCCTATCCACGCATACACACTTCAGTATCCTGAGAACATCATTTTCATGCACGATAATTGTCCCCTGCACACAGCGAGAGTTGTGCAAACATGGTTTGAGGATCAGCGCCACCTAGGTTTGCCTTGGCCTAGCAACAACCCTGACCTAAATCCCATTGAGAACGTTTGGGCCAATATTGTTAATGTTTGGGAGCCCAACGAGGAAAGGGCGGCATAGCGACTGTTGCGTCACATAATGAGGGAGTGGGAGGGCCTCAGGAGAAAGCCTCACATCATTCACAATCATGTGGCGTCACTACCTGACCGCCTTCACGATGTGATTACCAGCAATGGTCTCTGGACAAAGTACTGACTGTAATTAATGTGGCAGATTTATTTTGAATTAATAATGTCATCCAATGATGTTGTCGTGTTATATTCGTTTGGACAGCTTTTCGAAAAAAAAAAAAAAACAGGAGTATTATGTATTTGATTTGTCATATATAGAGCACACGTTATTTTGGAGAGAACATTATTTTATAATGTTGTGAGGAAAAAATATTTTGTCAGGAAATAAACTCACTGTAAATTATTATGATTTTGTTCTATGTCTGGATGATGATGATGATGATTGTTCTATGCTTACCGATGATGAAATATGGTACAATAAACTAACTGTAAATTATTATGTTTTTGTTCTCTGCTTACCGATGATGTGATATAGGCTAGTAGAGTTGAAACATTATCAACATTAGTGACAAATATTATGTTAGGCAAACACAAACCCTCATAATTGATTACTGTACCATGCCGTCCCTGTATTCATTTTCACCACATTAGAAAACATGTCCATTGCGATGAAGTTTCTTGGAAAAGATAAAAAGAGATAAAACCGCTGTGAGATATGTGTTGGAATCAGTGGCGTGCTCATCTCACAGCTATATCGCACACAGTAAACATCCTGGCAATCAAAAGTGAACCGGTAAGCGATACACAAATAAACTATGCAACATATCAAAGCGATCATATGATCTTAAAGCCTGTCATCGAACACTTAGTGGCAACTTTGATGGGCAAGCCAGCGGACGGCCAGTGCCCGTAGTTGAGGGAAATCATCAGACATTTCCCGGTGGTTTGGCACCGGGCATGAACCAAGGACCTTGCCATCCTCAGAAAGTTGCCTCTTTAACCATATTGTTTTTTTGCACTCTTCATTGTTGTCTTACTTTTATAATTGCAACAATTTATATGCTATACTGTTATTTTTCTTTTCTTTTAAATTGCGTTGCGCATGGTCATATCGCACTCAATCGCTGCCGACTATCTACTGACTATTGGTCGACATTACTGCTTGACCAGCTAATCAGCAGTTTCGTCAACATTACATTCATGCCTGACAGACTGTGCTCGATGAGGGGCACAGTCCGCCAGTTACTGCCCGATGGGCGAAAGTGAGGACAGGGCTTAACAACTTCGCCTACATCCGGGGACTGACTAACGTCAAGCAACATAATTATGTATTCAGATGAGGGACAATCCAACGGTTGCCAGTGTTAATTGACGCTAGTTACCCATTTGGTAGCCTCTTCAATCCACTGTCTTCATCGTTATCTCTTTCCTACCATCTCCTCCAAACACTGTGAGGGAGGGATCGGTGTTGGTTAGGTGCTGCAAATTAAAACTGAATATTTGGTTACCTAGTCCCTTTTTGCTGTTACAGAAAGATGCCTTATGTACCTCATGGACGTGAAAGTAATTAAGTAGAGCTGCTAGGAAGAATTTTAAGGTAACCATTACATATGAATGTTGCTGATTATCTTACTATATTTTTGCGTTTCTAATACAATGCATTTATATTGAGAATGAGCCCCGTGAGGGAGTATTGTCTGAAGAGACGTGGGCGATACTTAAAGGGTTTTGGCGGCCCTCTGATCCCGAATCAATCCTTTCCAGCTCTTCAACTGTCCATCGATTCTTTCTTTTTTCCTCGTGCTTGCTCTCCCTCTCTATTTCCCTCTCCCTTGTGCTGCAAGGTCTTACTGGCTTAGTACAGTCTTCTCTCTTCTTATTTCAATATAATATATTTGGTGAAATATAAAAGATAGTAAGATAACAAATAGTTTAGTGTTAATTTACAAGCTATCTGTCTGTCAGCCTATTGTCAGGCGCCACAATCCCCTAAGGAGTGGCCATTTGACTTTGAGTTATTTGTTTTACAAGGAGGGGCACTAACCCTCCACCAACCCAATTATTGACACGTAGGGGGAACGTATGGTTTGGTTATATAGTTACCACCCAGCGTTGTAAATGGTTTCTTGGCTTACAGGAAACCATTTGGGTTGTCACTCAATGTAAAGCCACCTATAAAAAAATGAAAAGTAATAAAAAGTGAGAGGAAAAATGGGAGAAATAGGACAAGAGTAGGGCAGGCACAGAAAAAGAATGATAAAGGCTAAGGAAGAAGTAGGCAGCACTACATCAAGTGAGAGGATGATGGTCGCCACCACCTACCACATTAATTTACTGCCTATGCATATTAACAGATATCATGTGTCATAAAGCAAAATAACGCTTGAAATTGATGAAATGTAATACCAATATTACATTCATTAAAGAAAGCATTGCCAGTTCTCTTCGTTAGAGGTCAACATCTATTAATCTGATTCACTAGACTTCATTTCCACTGCTTCAAATATTATGAATAAACGAAACTACCAGCTGACATGCTGCTCTTCAGTGCTATGTTGCCAGTTACCTTTTACAGATTGCTGATGCTTATTACTCTGTTATAATGCACGTTCGATCATTAACCCGTGGCGTCCCGTCGACGTTCTTTAACGTCCACGCGTTTTGTCACTGCCAATCCCGTCGAAGTACATAAACGCGAAAAAATTGCAAGGTCCCTAATTTGCACTATTTTCAATTTTCGTGAGTGATTTTTGGTACGTATACACGTGACACCTTCCTCTACAAGATGCCAGGCAGGGACAATGCCTTACCCAGCATGACCTCCTCCCCCCCTGAATGCCATTGTCTCAGCAATTCACCTGTTATCAGTGACCTGGCCAGTATAGCCATGTCATGCCATGGTACGAAATTCAGGGCCAGAGTGATTCCCCAGTCAATGACAATGTGGAGGACAAACTTTACATAGCATTAGAAATGATGATCAGGTAAAGTGGCAAAAAAAGGTCAGGTATTAGTGAGTGAAACAATGCTTATAATGCCTATATTACTGCTTGAAAACCAATATACTCTCGTACTACATATAAATTCGTACCAAGTAAATAAATAAATACCGTTTATGAGTGGTGTGAATAGTTATCCTCCCATAGAACTCGTCTTCTTTGGTGCCAGCCTGATAGAAAACCCAGTAAGGTAAGGAGTACTCCTACCTGTATCGAGTATTTTAAACCTCAGATGAGCGATTTCTCTTTGAATTTTCGATGTTTCTCACCAAAAGTGAAGGTTTGAGCCAAAAAAAAAAAAAAATCCTAAAATGGTCGGCATTGGGGGGAGTCACTGGTGGAAAAGTGGTTGGGATGGGGCGGGTTAAATACTGTAGTATTCTCTATACATTGTATCGTGCCACTAATTTGTTATTAACCTTGATTTACGAATAATATGATGAGAATATGTGCTTCACCACCACTCAAAAGTTCAGCCAATCACGGTCCACCTTACACAGGCTCTAGGTTCTGAGCGATTCATTCATAAAGATACGTGGACTTACTACAGGGAACTGCCAGATGTCTCCATATACCTCAGTATTTTTTCACACTTTCTACTTGCTCAACTCTGTCTACCCAGGAGGGTGCTGCACCTCATAACTGTGCTGGTCTAGCTTCCCTAGCCAGCATGCCAGTTGTCCTTCTGGATTCTTTAAAGTTATCAGCCACCTGAGTGCTGCATGGTCCGTCTTGATGAAGTTAGACCCATACAGGTAAGGATGTAAGAAATCAAGGCTCTTCATCACTGCCAAGAGCTCCTTACGGGTCACACAGTTGCTCTGCTCTGGTGGGCTGAGCTTGCTGTAATAAGCTACCACATATTCTTTTTCAATCTTTTTCTGCGACAGGACTCCACCAATACCACGGTCACTTGCATCACAGTCTAAGATAAATGGCTGACTCTGATCAGGGTACGGCAATACTAGAGACCTTGCCAATGCATGCTTGAGTTCGTTGAAAACATTTTGAGTATCTGCTGTCCATGCGGACTTCTGCATTTTCCCCAACAGCTTGTGAAAAGGTGCAGCTATCGCTGCAAAGTCTTTCACAAAATGCCGATAGTAGGTGCACAAGCCCAGGAAACTCCGTATCTCTCTCACACAATTTGGAACTGGCCAGTTTTCCACAGCTGCCACCTTCCCTGGGTCAGTATGGATGTCGCATTCGCCTACAATGTGTCCCAGGTACTTTCCTTCCTTCTGAAACAAGTAGCACTTCTTGGCGTTCATCTTGAGATGTACTGCACAGATCCTCTTCAACCCCTCTGACAGTCTTTCCAGTTCCTGGTCGAAAGTCCGTCCAAACACAGTTACATCGTCCAGATGGATGAGAGCTGTCTTGTCAGTGCAGGCCTTCAAGTACGCGGTCCATGAGACGCTCAAAAGTAGCTGGGGCATTGCATAGGCCAAATGGCATCACTTTAAACTGCCATAAACCCCGCCCGTATGAAAAGGCTGTCTTCTCTTTGTCTTTCACTTCATCCTTGACCTGGTGGTATCCTGCCTTCATGTCCAAGGTGGAGAATCACTTAGCACCTGACACAGCATCCAGGCTGTCATCAGTTCTTGGCAAGGGGTATGCATCCTTCACTGTCACTCCATTCACGGCTCGATAATCTATACAGCACCTTACTGAGCTATCCTTTTTCCTTACTAGAACCACTGCTGATGCCCAAGGACTCTGGACTTTTCATTATTCCTTGACTTTGGAGATTCTCCATCACCTTCTCCATTTCTTGCCACTGGGCTGGCACCAAAGTCTGCGCTGGCTGTTTAATTAGGCAGTGATCCCTTGTGTCAATACTATGCTCCACCAGATCAGTGCACCCCAGGTCTAGGTCTCCCGTGGAAAAGACACCAGCAAATTCCGTCAGCAGCTACCTCAACCTCAGCACTTGTGACCCATCCATGCACTGGCAACTCGTTGAGAAAAGGTCTTTAAGTGCTCTGGCAGATACCCATCTTCTTTTACTATGCTCCATTTACAGCCCTTCATCTGGTGCCACTCAGGGTCCACTGCCTGGCACAGTCCCAGAATATCTCCCTCGTTGATCTTCTGTGGCTCACGGGAGAAATTGGCCACCACAGCTGGCACTTCATCTGCACCTGTTTCCACCAGAGTTCTCCCCACCATCACTCCAGTGTTTTTCTTGCACTGCACATCAGGCTCCACTACCCCTAGACAGCTGTCAAAAAAAGCCACTCACATTGCACTCGAGCACTAGTTCTGATTTTGTGGGTATCACTGTAATGTGGAGCACCCTCACCTCGCCACCAGAACTGGTACGTTTCACTGCTGTGAAGGGAACCAACCTTCCTCGAACCTTCAGCTTCTTGGAGCAGAAGTCCAGCTCACATCCCATGGACATCAGATAGTCCAGACCCAAAAGGCAAGGATCCTCCAGGTCAACCACATAGACTGGTAGAATAGCTTCTTGCCCTGCCACTTCAGTCTGGACATCCAAGGGTCCCCTCAGTTATGCGTGGTGCCCAGTTACTCCACACAGTTGTTCTGATGACTCAGGCAGATACCGATGATGTAACACATCAAGCCTCGCAAAAGTCTGCTGAGGCCGAATCAATCACCAGGAACACTTCTTTCCGTCTATCCTTCCATATATTTGCACGCTGTCAACTGCCGTTCTCTTGCAATTTGGGAAAAGCTGGCTGGTGGTTGCCCCTTAACACCAGCCTCCACTAGTTTTCCACTTCTTTCTGGTCTTCTGCAGCCTTCTTCTTGTCATCCTTTTTCTTCTTCGGACACTCAGAACTTAAATGTCCCACCTCACTACATGTCCAACATGCTTTCGTTACAACTGAAGATTTCCTTGCACTGCTCTGTTCTTGCTCATTTTTCCATTTGTGACAATCGTCCTCCTTCTATCCTGGCTTCCTGCAGAATCAGCAGCCCCCTCCAGTCTTCTGTTCCCTCTTCCATTTGTAGCAGTCCTCTTTTCTGTATCCTGGCTTTTCACAGTACCAGCAACTTCCCTCAATTTTTTTCATTTCACATACCTGCCCCTTTCTTGCCTTGAACCCTGCACTACGACCTGTCTGAAAAGTGGACATACTGGACCTGACATAAGACTCAAACTGTAGAGCCCTGACTAGTGCTTCTTGCATACTCCTTGGTTGTGCCTGCTTCACTTGCACTTTCAACTCTACACTGTCAAGAGCATTGATGAACTGGTCCCTCAGAAGAATAGCCAACAGGTTTGGTGCTCCAGGGTAATCCTTTTATGCCATATTCTCCAGGTCATGAGCAAGCTGTTGTGGGGATTCTTCTCGAGCCCGTACACAGCTCTGGAATCTTGCTCTGTAAACCTCAGTCTGGTTCATAATCCCATATCTGCGCGCCAGCACTTTTGCTAGCAACTAATAACTGTTCCACTCCGTCACTGGCATCTGGTCCAGAATTTGATCCGGAAGTAACTCAAACTGTGCACGGTAAGCTTCCCAGGATACTCTACCATCAAATTCCTGAGTTTTCATTAATTGGACCCCCATTACAGCCATGCACTTCACTGCTTTGGGGCCTAAAAACTGGGGCATCGTAATTAAGGCCAGGACTTAAATCTCATACATTCTGATTATTCAACCCTGTAATGCTACCTTTAGATGCCTACGATCTGTCAAGATTCACCATGCACTGTCCATTCCTTTCATAACCTGAGGCTCAGCAGTGCAATATTTCTCTACAGCATCCATTTTCTCACTAATTATCTTCACATGTCAACTACATGCTTCAGCTGGTTATCTACATGCTGTCTGCACTCCGTCACTATTTCCTCACTAATTGTCTTCAACTGGTCGTCTACATGTTGTTTGCACTCGGTCACATTATTGCTTACCTCATACTTCTGCTGCCGTAGCTCAGCGTATACTTCCTCCTTAAATTGTTCCTGGTCTTCTTTCATTTCCTCCATGAAAGCATCTAGCTGTCCTTGTATCCTCAGTTGTAATTCCCTCTGTTGCTCCTGTAATGGCTCTTGAAGTTGTTCATATTGTTCTTTATGTTCCTCGTTCTTTGCCTGCAATTGTTCTTTGAGTTCTTTCTGTCCTTCATTCTGTGCCTGTACTTGTTCTTTGATCTCGTTTCTGAGCTTTTTCTGTTCCTCACTTTGTGCTTGTAATTGTTCTTTGTGTTCTTCACGTTGTGCCTCTAGTTGTTCACACTGTGCCTTCAGTTGTACACTTTGTGCCTGCAATAGCTTCACAAAAGTCGCCAGGGACATTTCCCCCTCCTTCTCTGCTCGAGAACTTGTCTGCACACCTGCTTCCACGTCGATGGTTAGCCTCACTGCAGCCCTTAATAATAATAATAATAATAATCACACTCCTGATACCAGTGTTTTACGTCCGCGTCCCACACTGCCACAGGTTCCAACAGCAGTAGTTCAGTACAGGAAGGATGTTGCCCAGTGAGTTCTTCTTCCTATGGTCAGCCTTAGGGTATACAGTACACAAGATCAGCTGAGACAAAAATAAACACTGGTTTCTTAAAGTTCACTGTCTTTATTTTCCAAATAATTCCACTTAATGCTTTCCAACCTCACTTCACTGTTCTCACAAGCACTGGAGCTATACAGACTTTACTAACTGCTGTTACACTTAATATTTGACAACACTTCACTGTTACTACACTTAATGCGTGACAACACTTTACTGTTTTCACAAGTACCGAAAATATACAGTCTTCACTGACACTGCACTTCACTTAAACTGAACTGAAAACCAACTATACTTCGTACTCCCTCTATTCTCATCCTCACCTTACAGTATATAACCTTCCTTGCTTCTCCAACATTCTAGAATGTACTAGTCTTGTACAGTTGTACAGTACAGCCATAAGAAAAACTAACATTACTCCCAAGAATGTTCGAAGCAAAACGAACGTTAGCTGGCCTATGTGGGAGGGTCCATGCTGTTCAACTCTCCTCTATCTAGTGTCGCCATATCACAATCCCATTACAAGAGTTGGAGCAATGAGCAAGAATAATCAATATGATGGGGAATTATATAGGACGTGTTTGTATTACCTGAGCGCCCTGCCGGGATTAATAATGAAACTCGCCACGTGCATTATTTACCTACTATTCAACACTTATCTATAGAATAAAACAAATAAATTATTTTCAAGGGTATTAAATCTACAGGCATCGACTTTTTTTTTTTTTTTTTTTTTTTTTTTTTAGTCTACTACGGGTTCATGAGTTCATTTGCTTGTTTTACATGGGTGGTTAAATGTTTCAGATGGATGCTTCAGAGTTGGTATGGACTGGCTGTGGTATATCCATGCTATGCATTATGGAGACATCACAGAGTGCACATAGGGCTACAATCGAACTGCATTTTTTATATATAGAAAGTAATACATATCATTATTACACTGAAATTTACTAACTTGGCTAGTATCCGCTGAATTACCGTCATACATCTGGCATGGTGGACATACTCATTGCCGTCTGCATGTGTGTTGCCGACTCTACACCATTCTGTTATATATTTATTTAATGAATTCGGAGCCGGATAATAAAACTTATTGTCTCTATAAACAGAGGCCAAACGATCTATTTTACTTTTATTACCACTAACACAAATTCTAATATCCGTGTCCCGTCATTCCACAACACTTCGTCTTTGTGTCATAGTGCATAGCTCTGAAGGGTAACGACAGTTTTTCTTATGACTGTACCTGCCCCTAGCAACAACAGTTACCAATTCGGAGACATCAAAACATGTCAGAGTTTTCTTACATTTCATAACACTCTAAATCATTAATCATATTAACTTAAATTACGTAATTTAACAAGCAATCACTTAAATAAAGCATTATAAGGAAAGAGTAGAAAAAATGATGCATAACTCACGAAACAACCACGCTCACAAACAGCAGGCAAAATGACAACTCACTCGTACCGGAACTATAAACATCGGGAAACGTCGAGGTGCTTTTCGAGTACCTGACTGGCAAATCCCGCTTAATAGCATTCTCACCTCATTTCGGGTCTTTCATAGTACTTTTACTCTTCAGTTTTGTGTGTTTTTATAAGCTTATCATATAGTATAAACATCAGGGAAGATACAGGTATACAATTTTTACCATTATAGCCAATTTCTGGGGCAAATAAAATACGTGGAAATATTTTCCTTTGTGCGCGAGTCCAGCCTGCTCTCGTGGCATTTTCTCTGATCTTGTCACACACACAGAAAACATACGGTCGCGAGGGAGGCTCCGAGACAAGTATTGCACGGTATTATGTATGTGGTTTAACTTATGATGTAAAACGTTGAGATTATAGCAGGCGTTTTGTAACTAGTTCCTTCAAATGATGCTGAACATTTTGTTTGCCTTGTTACTGGCTGCTGTACATTGTTTAAGAGTTTTTCAGGTATTTACTGACAATAGCTTTTAGATCTATTTTGTCCTTTTCTTCCGTCAGTGTGATAACGACCATGCATTGCTCATAGTTAATGTTTTTGTTTCCAAAGAGCATTACTTTATATTCATCTACATTAAATTTCATCTGCCATTTTTTATTCCAATTTATTAGTTACATCGTTTGATTTTGAATTAACAGAGTGCGTTAGTAATTATTCTACCTCCAGTCTTCGTGTCGTCAACAAACTTCGCTACCTTTCATGCGAGTCGCTTGTCTAGATCATTATTATAAACAGTGAATAGAATTGGTCCCAGAATTGATCCTTGAGGAAGAGGTTTTTTCCGGACAGTCTGATAATTCGCCAAGTATCACCCTCCGCTTGCTTCCAGTTCGTTAGCCAACCATCAGACCATGAACTTAATTTGTTAGGAAGGTCATGAGACTTTAGTTTTTCCGATTCTACTTTACTTGAAATAAGGAAGATACCCGTATACGTTAAACGCGTAGAGGTAGGTGGATGGAGAGCAGGACTCGGTAAACCAGAGTTCATTGTACGTGGTGGAGTTTACCTGCAAGTCATTCCATCCTCACCCCTGCTCTGTCATTACTCCCTCTTCTCCTTTCTCTCTCTTTGTCATCTTTCTTCGAACTTTATTCTCTCTTCTCTCACTTTTCTTCACTTCCGCTGCGTATTCAAAATCCATTTCGCCTTTTTATTCTCTCTCTCTCTCTCTCTCTCTCTCTCTCTCTCTCTCTCTCAGCCTTCTCGCTTCCCTTCTCCCTCTTCTATTTCCTTTACTCCTTTTGTCTCTTCTCCCTTTAATCTACTACCTTTCTCCTGTTTATTTTTTTAAAAGTAAACCATACTACTTTTACCTCGTTCACAGTACCTTTCTAGATTTCTCGAACACTCCTCTTTTCTATTCTCTTTCCCATTTCCCTTGCGTTTCCTTTCTCTGTCTTTTTTTTTTTTTTTCCTTCCCTTCCTTCCTCATCTTCTGTTTTCTTTTGCCTATTTTTTTATTATTTCGTAGCCTCGTTCTCTTTCCCTCCCTTGATTTCTCCCTCTCGTTGTTTATCCTAATACCTCTGTCTTCTCCCACTCCTCGTAACCGATCTCACTCGTATATTCTCCCATGCCCTCTCTTTCTGTTTCCTCACATGCTTTCTTCCATTTCTCTCTCTTCCTTTTCTCCCTTCTCTCACACTTTTCCCACTTCACTCCTATCTTCATCTCTTGTTTTCCCTTTCCTTCTGTCTTATTGCCTCATCCCATTTCACTTTTCTTTATCCTTTCTTTTCTTTACTCTGCCTCCTACATTTTTCTTCCATTTCAGTCTTCTCTTCCTTATGATATACTTCCCTTCCTTTTTCATCTTATGTCAACCCCTTCCTCCTTTCATATTCTTATTTCGGATCCTCACTGTCTTTTGTTGTTGTTTTTCTCTCTCCCTATTTTTCTCTTCTCTCCCACCACCATGTACTGTATTGTACATCACTCCTTTCTAGCTCATAACTCTTTCTCCATTTCGTTTTTCACACTTTAAATTCTTCTCATCAATTTTTAGTCTCTGTTTTCTTCTTTCTTCTCTCTCCTCCGACTTCTTTCCTCCCTCTTAGTCTTGCTTCTCTTCTCCCTTCCCCTTTCTCCAACTTTTCTTCCTGTTTCTGATCTTCCGCTTCTCCTTTTCTTGATTCGATTTGTCCCTTTTCTCTCCTCTCCATGTCAGCCCTTCATCACTTTTCCATTCTCTGACTTCCTCTCTCCTTTCTGTTTCCTCATTCACTCTTCTATTCTCCCTCCCCCTTCCTTTAATACTTTACCCCTCGCCCTGCCACTTTAATCCTTATCGTCTTTACTTTCCTTCTTTCCCCATCCCCCTTCTTCTTTACCGGTACTCATTTTCTCAGTTTTCTCCCCTTTTATCTACCAACTAATTCTTTCACCCCTTCTCCGTCTCCTTTCTTTTTCGTTCATAATCTTCTGTGCATCTCCCTCACTACTCGTTGTTTCTTTCCCTCAGTTTATTTGATGCAGCCACAGAGGTGACCAAATGCAGGGTTTGTCCCTGCTCTTCACCTACCTACTGAGTTACTCTGCCGTTTGGAAGGATGCGGTTCAGACCCGTTGGAGAGTAAGTTGTGTGACCTTGGAAAACGAAACTAACGCAAATTTGCACAATGGTAGACATCAACCCAGATCAGGTTTTAGAATGAGTGAGAACTTCGGAAGCAGCTCCCCATGAGAGGGGGGGGGGGATCCCTGACAACGCCCTTATGCCGCCCGGCCGCCCACCAAAGGTCAGGTGGTTTGCTGGGATTCTGGGCAACGTTGGTAGACATTTCAATACAATGTTTACCCAAAGACGAAATCGTGCACAGTGGTTGACCTCTGCGAAGACCAGGTTTTAAGCAGAGTGAGACTCCCTTGCGGGGAGGGAATGCCATTTTTTTTTTTTTTCTAAATCTAGGAACACGATATTTTCACAGTGATAGACTCACACCTGGATCAGGTTTTAGGCGGAGTAGGACCTCCAAAGGCCGCAACCAAGGGCGAGAGTCACGGGCTTTCAAGCAATGACTGTCTGCACGGCCATAGTTTGTTTTACATTAGAAATAGAAATGTTACATAATGGTAGACCTATAAGTAAACATGGCTTTAGGCAAGATTGGAATCCTCAAGTCTGCCCCCCTCCCCAACAGGGGACGGGGGGCTCTGGAGCACGAAATCGCTGGTATGCATGGCCATAGTTTATTTCAGAAACAAAAAGTAGTCCAGTAATACACTTCCACCCTGCTAGGGGACGGTTGGGAGTTGCCCCCAACCTCAAGAATAGATATCTCTTTCCTTTAGAAAACTGAAGAGATAGGTATGGCTAGCAAAGGTGCCTTTTATTTTACTTCTGTAACTCATAGATTTACTGTCCTCTGTTACCAGTTCCTTTTCTTTCTTCCGAGATCCCTCCATATCATCTTTCCCACTTTTACGTTCCTGTCTCTTTTCCTCACTTCCCCTATACACACACACACACACACACACACACATATATTATATATATAGATAGATAGATAGATATAGATAGATAAATAGATAGACAGATATAGATAGATAAATAGACAGCAGATAAACACAGATAGACAGATATAGATAGATAGACAGAGATATAGACATATATATATATATATATATATATATATATATATATATATATATATAAAGTCCCTCACTTATTTGATTATCAATTTTCTGTTCTCTATGGTAATCAAGGGAAATGCATGCAGACCTTTTAAAACTAGTAAAGTGCGCTTTGTGAGCGCGTGATGAGCGACCGAGCGCCATGTTAGCACAGTTTCTTTCTTATATAAAATTATAGACGGAATCTCCAATATTCTGTTGATTGGGGTGATGCCAAAAAATACAATGTTATGATGGAAAATCTTTTCTTAATTTGGTTTCGTAACTGAGGCGTTTACTGATTTGTTCTGAACACTCTCTTGGAAAACTCGAGATTCCAAGGGGTTTCTACATCTTTATGGGTGAGTTTTGAGTTGATAGCTAAATCTACTGAATGAATGTATCGCATGCAGAAAGAATTTCAACTTTATTTCACATGGGAGTAAACTTATTAGCTTCTGCGTAGCATAACAGTTGTGTCTGGCCGGGCCAGGCTGCAGATTTCTAAACTTAACTGAGAGTAAACATCGTTCTCTTGCTTGTAACAACCCAGACAAGGATAACTCGTTGCGGCGAAATTAGATTTGTACATTACAGTTGCTAAAGTGATGCTCCTTGTGGCCAAAATTAGAAATTATTAGAAAAAAAAAAAGTCAATATGGTGGAAGCATGGTCGGCAATTAGAGGCTTCACCAAACCCTGTTTCAGAGGTCTGCCACCAGGTGGTCTAGCGTCGCCCAGTCTCGATTAAATATTTTTGCGGGGTTTTAAAGACCTGTGAAGTTGTACCTAATACTAAGTTGATAATAATATTGCTATTTATATAAATATTTTTCCCTATTCAATCAAGCGCATATATATATACCAGTAAAGAAAGAATAACCAGGCTTTCAGAGAATCTTAGCTTGGGGACTAAAATAGTGTACTGTCTATTTACATATATTTGAATAAATCATGTGCAGTTAGTAAAAGGAGATTACCTTCAGGACTTTCGATATGTGTGTTTTAGCATGCTTTGAAGAAGTAAGACGTTCCACTGAAAATAATGTACTGAACGATTGCTTAGTTGTTGAATCAGCCATATTAATCCAAACAAACGGCAGTGCGGTACGACATTATAAGCACAACATAGTACGAGGAGAAGTGTAAACTTGCTAAACTGTGCAGTGGAGCCAGGGAAACATTTAAAAGAATTGTTTATGTTAGACTTTGGTTACTATGATGACCAAGACGTCCAACAGGTCCGTATTGTTGGGAAAAGTCATACGTCAGGCAGGGCAGCATATCGAAAGGTTCTGCCAAATCTGCGGCTACACATCTATTTTCTTTTTTGGATACTAACGAATGACAAATATTGTAATCATTGTTATCTTGCTTTATGGATGGGTCTAGTAAAATTGCGTAGGTTTTGTCTCTATGTTATGCTTACAGAGATGAGTAAACTGACGAAAGCTGGGTTTACAAAATGACACATATTCTTTGTAGCATATCATGCCATGTGGGTAATTTGATGAGAAAAATATGTTTTGAGGTGTTTTACTTTGTGTCAAAATTAAAAAGAAATTAAACACTGGCTACTTTTTCAGAGCCTACCCCGCATCAGAGCTGGGTGACGGAAGCGAACCTAGTGGCAGATTTCTGAAACAGGATCTGGTGGTCTCTAATTACCGTAGGTTTTTTTTTTTTTTTTTTTTTTTTTTTCTACAGCCATATCATTATTACCTACGATGGTCTGATGGGTGGATGGATTGGTGGAGTGGACAGGGCGAGTTGGTGGGTGGGCAGGGTTGAGTATACTGTATGGGTAGGTGTGGATGGGCACGATGGGTGGAGTGAGTGGGAGAGTGGGTGGGCAGGGAGGTGTGGGTGTCATGGGGTAGTATAGGTCCGTGAGTGAGTAGGCAGGACGGGTGCGAAGGATCTGTAGTTGGGTTGGTAATAGAAAAATAGGTCCAAGGTTGGAATACGTCCATGGGGAATATATCCTTGTGGAAATCGGCCCAAAGAGGAACATGGGTTCAGTGGATAAAATGCAATGGCAGGGGTCTTCTCCCACAGTTGAAGTACCCGTCCAGGGTACCAGCCAATGCATGTATACTGGTATACGAATATAGTTTTTTACCTGGGCAAAGCCGAGTATATCTGCATTAACAGACATCCATGAATTGTATATATATATATATATATATATATATATATATATATATATATATATATATATATATATATATATATATATATATATATATATATATATATATATATATATATATATGAAAGGGAAGGGTGAGTCTATGTTTGGAAGTGTGAATGGAAGATTGTCAGGTGTTGATAGAGGAAGGGCAAGAGAAGGTGTGGCCTTGTTAGTGAGTCCGGAAGTACAGCAGTATGTGATTGAATGGAAGGAGGTGTCATCGAGACTGATGTGGGTGAAAGCGAAATTTGAACGTGAGTTGTGGGTGTTTGTGAGTGCATATGGGCCTGGTAGTGAAAGGGATGAAGAAGAGAGGGAGTCTTTCTGGAATGATGTTGATGAGTGTCTGCAGAGTTTTGGAGTGAATGTGAATGTGGTAATGATGGGAGATCTGAATGCTAGAGTGGGAAATGTAGTTGAAGGTGCATGGTGTGCCTGGAAGAAATGAAAATGGGGAACGAATGATAGCGATGTGTGTTGAGCGAGAGATGGTGATTGGAAATACGCTGTTTCAGAAGAAAGATATTTATAAGTATACATGGGTGAGACAGGAGGGTGGAAGGGTTGTTGATAGAGCTTTGATGGACTATGTGGTTGTGTCTAGGAATGTAATAGGAAGATTGTTGGATGTGAGAGTTCTGAGAGGGGAGGGTGGAGGTATGTCTGACCACTACCTGGTGGAGGGAAAGTTAAGAGTAGGTAAGAGATGGGTGAGAGCTAGAAGGGTTAGGTGTGGCAGGGAGATTTTGAAAGTGAGTGAGTTGGATAAAAGAGAGAAAAAGATAGAGTATCAGGAGAAATTGAACGATGAGTGGAACGCAGTGAAAGATCGGGAAAATGGTAGTGTGGAGGAGGAATAGCAGTTATTTAAGAGTGCTGTGGTGGGGCATGCAGAAGAGGTGTGTGGTGTGAGACGTTTGGGTGGTGGTGTAAGAAAAGGAAGTGAATGGTGGTGCAAGGAAGTAAGTATGGCTGTGGCTGAGAAGAGATGTGCTTATGAAGTGTGGCTGCAGAGGAAGGATGAGATGTTATATGGAAGGTATAAGGAAAAGAGGAATAGGGCGAGAAGGGCTGTGCGTGATGCTAAAGTGGCAGCAGATGAGAGGTGGGGTAGGCGGCTGACAGAGAATTTTCAACAGAATAAGAAAATGTTTTGGAAGGAGGTGAAAAGGGTGCGAAAGGGAGAATCTGGGAAGGAAGAACGAGTAAAAGCAGAGGATGGAAGGATGTTAATTGAGATGGATGCAGTAAGGAAGAGATGGGCAGAGTATTTTGAAAGATTGTTAAATGTAGAGGAGGAAAGGGTGACTGAGATTGTGACGGATGGAAGGATGCAAGGAATAAATGTGTTGGGAGAGTTGAATGATTCTTTGATCACGAAGGAGGAAGTGGAGAAGGCAGTAAAGGAGATGAAAACAGGGAAAGCTGCAGGTATGGCTGGGTGTGCTGTGCAATGCCTGAGGGGTGGTGGAGTGACTATTGTTGACTGGTTAGTAAGATTCTTGAATGTGTGCTTTGTGAAAGGTATGGTGCCAGTTGACTGCGCAAGTGCTTGTGTGGTCCCGTTGTATAAAGGCAAGGGTGATAAGTATGAATGTACTAGCTTTAGGGGTATAAGTCTGTTGAGTGTTGTAGGTAAGGAGTATGGTAGAGTGTTAATTATGAGAGTTAGAGCGGGTACAGACGGAGTGATTGGTGATGAGCAGTGTGGCTTTAGGAGAGGGAGGGGATGCGTGGATCAGGTGTTTGCAGTGAGACAAGTGTGTGAAAAGTGTTTAGCGAAAGGCAAGGATGTGTTTTGGGCATTTATGGATTTAGAGAAAGCAAATGATAGAATTGATAGGGAGGCTTTGTGGACTGTTTTAAGATTGTATGGACTCGATGGTAGGTTACTAAAAAGGGTGAAAAGTTTTTATGTAAATAGTAGAGCGTGTGTAAGAGTGGGAAATGCTGTGAGTGATTGGTTTCCTGTGAGAGTCGGGCTGCGACAGGGATGTGTGATGTCGCCTTGGTTGTTTAATATTTACATGGATGGTGCTGTAAGGGAGGCGAATGCAAGAGTTTTAGGTGGAGGTCTGAGTCTGGTGAATGTCGATGGTGGAGATTGGAATCTGAAGCAGCTGCTGTTTGCAGATGATACTGCACTGGTGGCTGATTCAGAGGAGAGATTGAGACACTTGGTAGAGGAGTTTGGAAGGGTGTGTGAAAGGAGGAAATTGAAAGTAAATGAGAATAAGAGTAAAGTGATGAAGTGTACGAGGTTGGTGGACAGTACGGGGATGAATATAGTTTTGAATGGCGAGTTGCTTGAGAAGGTAGATTGTTTTAAATATCTAGGGTCACATGTTGCTGTGGATGGAAGAATAGATGCAGAAGTGAAGTTTGGAATAAACGAAGTAGGAAAGGTGCTGGGAGGAATGAAAAAAGTGTTTAGATGTCGTTCGCTTAGAATGGATGTAAAGAGAAGGCTGTATGAGGGTGTTGTGGTACCGACTGCATTTTATGGGGCTGAAACATGGAATATGGGTGTAGCAGAGAGGAAAAGTTTGAATGTAATGGAGATGAGGTGTCTGAGGAGTGTGTGTGGAGTGACGCGTATGGATCGAGTGAGAAATGATGAAGTGCGAAGGAGAACTGGAGTTGTTCGGGAGATGGCTGGTAGAGTTGAGCAGAGGGTTTTGCGATGGTTTGGGGATATGGAGAGAATGGATAATGAGCGAT
The DNA here is from genome assembly GCF_032717465.1 of Coenobita brevimanus. NCBI lineage: Eukaryota > Metazoa > Arthropoda > Malacostraca > Decapoda > Coenobitidae > Coenobita > Coenobita brevimanus. Next base: position 15,600,182 of record NC_137027.1, read on the forward strand.
TGGTGAAAAAGATAACTAGATCTGATGTGAGAGGTGTAAGGCTGAGAGGAAGACCACGAATAGGATGGATGGACAGTGTGAAGAGAGCACTGGATGCGAGAGGGATGTCTGTTGTGCAAGGAAGAGTGGCTGTGCGTGATAGAAATAAATGGAGAGAAATTGTGAATGAATAAATGATGAAGCAGCCCTGAGGGGATATTCTCCCGCATTTGGTCTGATCAGCTAGTCAGGTCAGGTGCGGGTAAGGGGATGAGTCTGTTATGATGTGGCAGGGGTAAACCAGCTCTGCTGTCGGGCCCTGCTGCGGATGTCACTGATTGCATTGCGCAGTTGACCCTTGTGTGGTGTGGTGCGGTGAGGATCTGTCCGTTCTTCCCTTTGGGGCTAAGATGCGAATGAATGTGTTTGAATGGATGAGTAAATGGGGAGTGTGTCGTCCTGTCTCGGCTACCTCCCTTTCCTTGGGGGAAGCAGCCTAGGTATATAGATAGATAGATAATTATATATATATATATATATATATATATATATATATATATACATCTTCAGAGTGGCTCACTCTGTCTGAAGATGTAATATACGAAAGTACTCACTGTCGCTCCTTTCATTTCTCCTGTGGTTAGTTTGCATATATATATATATATATATATATATATATATATATATATATATATATTTATATATTTATATATATATATATATATATATATATATATATATATATATATTTATATATATATATATATATATATATATATATATATATATATATATATATATATATATCGTCATCATCCTCATCATTATCAGCCATTACAAGTCCACTGCTGAACAAAGGCCTCCCCTAACATTCTCCACGAATTCCTTGACTGAGCCAATCTTTGCCACGTTTTCCCTGCAAATCTCTCTATCTCATCTCTCCACCTCCTGCCTGGTCTTTTTCTGCTACGCTTACAATCTCTTGGTGTCCAGTCTGTCAGCCTCTTGTTCCATCAGTTATCCCTTATTCTTGCTACATGGCCTGTCCACCTACACATCTGTTCTTTTATAACTTCTATAGTATCTTCGACTTTAGTCTGCTCTCTCACCCAAGTTCTTCTTTTCCTGTCTCTTAAAGATATTCCCAACACTGACCTTTGCATTGATGTCTGAGGACGGATTAATTTATTTTCCATCGATTTTGTCAGTTTCCAGGTCTGACAACCATACGTCATAAACGGAAATATACATTCGTTATATACTCTTCGTTTCATACAAACTGGCAACCTACTTTTCATAATGTCCAAGTATTTACTGAAAGATTTCCATTCATTCGCTATCATGATCCTTCTTTAACTTTAGTATTTGCCCCAGGTAATTGTTACTCCTCGTCTTCTTCAAGAACTTCATCGCATATTCTGATGACGCTCTTTGGTGTTTGTGGATTAAACATTAGTTTTACTCCGGTTCATCTTTAGCCCTCCTTTAAGACCTTCTCTCTTCAGGTCATTTAACATTTCTTGCAATGTCTCTGCTGTTTCTGAGATTAGGACAATGTCGTCTGCAAATCTTTAATGGTTTAGCTTTTTTCAGTCTATGTTCACCCCTTTGCTTTCCCAGTCTAGCTTTCTGAAAGTAGTTTCTAGGCATGATGTAAACATTTTTGGTGAAATTGTATCTCCCTGACGCGCGTCCTTCTCAACTGTAAGTTTTTCCGAGTCCTTATGTAATTTAACTGTAGCAGTTCCCTCTTTATATATGTTTTCGAGTAGTTTTACAATGTTCTCATTCACTACTTGTTCTCGCAATGAATTTATAATTGCTATGTGCTCCACTGAGTCGAAAGCCTTTTCGTAATCAACAAAACCTAATCATATTGGTCTATTATATTCAGTAGTTTTCTCAATTAGCTGATTCAGTGTGTGTAGATGATCAGTAGTGGAATACCCACTTCGGAATCTTGCCTGTTTACGAGGTTGGTTTCCCTCCAGATTTGTTATTCTGTTCTTAAGGGCTTTAGTGATGAGTTTGTAAATGACTGATAAGAAGCTAATGGGTTGATAGTTACTGAGATCTTTTGAGTCACCTTTTTAGTAATGTAAAATAATTATTGCATTACACCATGTTTTGGGAATTTTTTTCTTTTATATACATTGGGTAAATAAGTGAGTAAGCCTGTTTTGTACTTCTGCTCCTGCATCCAACAGTAAATCTGTTACTATTCCATCTTCTCCCGGAGCCTTCCCTCATTTCTTGTTTTATATATATATATATATATATATATATATTCCATCTTCTCCCGGAGCCTTCCCTCGTTTCTTGTTTTATATATATATATATATATATATATATATATATATTATATATATATGTATATGTGTGTGTGTGTGTATAATATATAAATAATTAATATATAAATAATTTGGTTTTACGCCAGGTATCCCAGACGGGCTAAGGCGTTGCCCCTGGGTAGAGGACTTTTGAACTGGAGCGTGTAGCTTTTTATGACCTGATTCCCTTCCTGATGTGTACCAATGACCCTTGGGTGGATTCGATCCTCCGACCCTTCATATATATATATATATATATATATATATAGATATATATATATATATATATATATATATATATATATATATATATTATATATTGTTACGGTTTGCGCCAGCCCGGGGCTATTACAAAAAGACAACAAGTCAGCCTTAGATGATCGGCCTCCACTGCGTTGCAAAAATAACGCAGACCCCGGCACTGACACTCCGCAAACTAGAGAAAAACTGCACAACGGAAGTACTTACTTAAGAACGCAACACTCTGTACTTTGATAATAAAACGGAACAGCCTACCTATAGATCTAGCCTACTATCGCCACTACCGGAAGTAATACCGCCCGAGACAGTAACAGGAACACCTCCCACTTACTTCCGATGGTGACGACTTTCTACTTAACCCGTGTCCAAGGGGGAACGCAGTTAATAGCTCACGATGGTTCTCACTAGCCTTGAGCAAAGAGATGGGATTAACTGTGTAGGGGTTAGGGGTGTGTGTGTGTATGTACGTGTGTTGGGGAACGTTAACAAAGGCAGCGAGAGGACCACGGTGAGCCAAACTGGCCCTCCAAAGACAACACGGTTACAAAAACAAAATAAAATAACTACTTCCCTCAGTCAGCAACAAAAGAATAAAAATAAACTTAAATGAAAACGCCAGCTCGGCAGAAAAATGACTGGGGAGAGAGAGAGAGTGTACAAGCACCCGATACTAAAGCTGGCTGGGAAGAGACTGACAAAGGCTGGCTCGTGTTCAGCCAAGCGCGAACGCATGAATCAAATTAATTAATAAGAACTTAAATTCGTGCCCCTCTCTACAATAAATTGGTACTTCTAATGCAAGCAAAACATCATTAAATATACTGGTAGCTCACATAAGACAATCAAAATAATCAAATGCATTCTCAGCATGGCATGAAATAAAATTGCCCTCAGTGGCAGGAACGAAAGAAACAAAAGAACTTGTAACACTCGCTAATATAAACTCCGCGAATGACACGGATACATACTGCATAATCCCCCTAGCCCAGCTGTAACGGCTGCATCCGTGGGAACGGAAAGGCGGACAACGTAACACGCCCTTCCCCGAGGGAAAATTTTGAGCCCTGGATCAAAATTTTCGAATCAAGACCCTGACCCCTCCCTGGATAAACAATCAGCAATTACGTTATCAGTCCCTTTAATATGCCTAAGTTCTAAATTGTACTCCTGCAAAAGCAAACTCCAGCGGGTCAAACGCTGGTTCTTGAATTTAAACTTGTTCAAAAACTGCAGGGGATGATGGTCTGAATAAATCTTGATCACTGGGCCAAAAGGGGGCAGGTAGACAGCAAAGTGTTGCAGGGCCAGGATAATCGCTAATAACTCCTGCTCTATGACAGAGTAGTTCTTCTGGGCTCTATTAAACTTCTTTGAGAAGTATGATATGGGATGTTCAACCTGGCCCTCATCCGGCTGCATCAACACTGCTCCTACCCATACTCGGCTAGCATCAACTGCCAGCACAAAAGATTTGTCAAAATCTGGTGCACGCAATATAGGGTGGTGGCACAGCAGAGACTTAACAGTAGTAAAAGCTTGCTCACACTCGGCTGTCCACTGCCACTTCTTATCCTTGCGCAATAAGTCAGTAAGAGGGGCAAGCACTGTGGAGTAATTCCCAATAAATCGTCTGTAATAGCCGATCATGCCCAAAAATCGCTGGAGGGCACGGCGACACTGGGGTGCTGCAAAGTTGGAAATGGCATCCACCTTAGCCCGAGGTGGAGCCACTTGCCCATGTCCTACAACAAATCCAAGGTACTGGACCTTAGCACGTACGAACTCGCACTTGTCTAAGTTGGCTACTAAGCCAGCTTCCTCCAACCGCTTAATGAGCATTTCCACATGATCAAGGTGCTCCTCCCACTTGGTGTCATACACAATGACATCATCGATGTAAACGACACAATTAGGTATGCCATCCACCACTTTATCCATAAGCCTCTGGAAAGTGGCTGGAGCATTCTTCAATCCATAAGGCATCACCTGGCACTGATATACTGCACCACTGACAACAAAGCTAGCCACTTGTTTAGCCCGTTCCGTCAGCGGGACCTGCCAGTATCCTTTAACTAAGTCAAGTTTGGTGATATAAGTGGCATTTCCCACCTTGTCCACGGAGTCATCGACCCGAGACAAGGGATAAGCATCGGTCTTAGACAGTGAGTTAACCTTCCGGAAGTCCACACACAACCTAACCTTCCCATCTGGCTTCGGCTGCAAGGTAACTGGTGAACTCCACTCACTGAAACTCCTCTTAATCAATCCATGGTCCAACATATACTTGATCTCATTATCGAGAGCTTTCTGTCTGATAGGGTTGATGCGGTAGGGAGCTAATTTTACAGGCTTACTATCCCCAACATCAATGTCATGAGTAGCCCAAGTTGTCAATCCCGGTGAATCTCCAAAAACTTTCGGATGTTTCCATAATCTGTTGCACAGCTCTTCTCGCTTTACTGGATCAAGGTGTCGCAATTTCTCCACCAGAGCTGCATAACCATTGCCCTCCCATAGGTCAGCTGGTAACATCTCACCACGACTAAGCACTTCCTCCTGCTCCTCCAACTCACTACCAATCGTCAAAACTACAGGAGCGCTCTTATCCCTGGTTCCCTCGACGTCCACTCCAAAGTCACCTTCCAGGGACTGTGGCTGTAACCCTGGTCCACTACTCACATCACCGGCACCAACAGCTCCCTCCACAGCACGTTCCCTTGATGCCACGTCCTCCTTTCCCCGTCCTTCACATCCCAGGTGAGAGACATCAGCAGTCATCCCACAATGAGAATCAACTGGGCGGTAGTATGGCTTCAACATATTAATGTGGCACAACTGAGTACTCTTCCGCCTATCTGGGGTAACAATTAGATAGTCAAGTTCCCCAACTCTCTTCTTCACAATATAAGGACCACTGAATCAAGCTGCCAGAGGTTTTCCTTGCATGGGCAGCAGTGCCAAAACTTCATCTCCTTGCTTAAATTCACGACTTCTGACCTTCTTATTATAATGAGCCTTCATTTTCGCTTGAGCCCCGATTAGATGGTCACGGGCAAGCTCTAAAGCGCAATGCAGTCTCTCCTGAGTGCGGCAGACATAGTCAAGCATGGATTCCTGGTTGCCAGATTTGTTGTTACTCCAGGCCTCTCGCACCACATCCAAGGGACCACGAACTCTGTGCCCAAACACTAACTCATTGGGTGAAAACCCTAACGACTCAGTTGGTACCTCTCTCACTGCAAACATAACAAAGGGTACCGCTAAGTCCCAATCCTTTCCACTATCATAGCAGAAGTTGCGCAGCATTGTCTTTAAGGTCTGATGATGCCTCTCCAGGGCACCTTGTGACTGCGGATGGTAGGCACTGGACAAAATGTGTTTGATGCCCAACTCTGTCATTGTCTGCTTAAATAAATTAGATGTAAAATTTACTCCACGGTCTGACTGGAACTCCTTGGGCAGGCCAAAATGAGTAAAGAACAGGATAAGTTGCTTGACTACTGACTTCGCCTGCATGCTTCTGATTGGTATAGCCTCTGGGTATCGCGTTGTAACATCCATTATGGTTAACAAATACTTGTTTCCAGCAGAAGTAGGAGGTAAAGGGCCCACGATATCAATGATTACCCGGGTAAACGGAGGTTCATCTGCAGGAATGGGAGTCAAAGGGGCCACAGGAAGAACTTGATTAGGCTTGCCCACTATCTGACACGTGTGACAGCCCTTGATGTACGCAGCAACTTGTCCCGGCATACTTGGCCACCAAAAATTATATCTTAAGTGCTGCACTGTCTTTCTGTTTCCCAAGTGACCTGCTAAAGGTCCCTCATGTGCTAACTGTATTAACGGCACCCTATACTGCACAGGCACCACCACCTGCACTAACTCACTCACCCCTCCATCCACCGTGGCGCCAGTGGGCGTCCATCGGCGATGTAAAACATTGTCTTTAATCAGGAACTCCTCCTTACCACACTCCATACTTCTTTTTTCCCCTACTCGAGCAAACAAGGGCTTTAATGTTACATCCTCCTGTTGCTTCACCCTCAATTCTGCTGCCCCAACACCCGCCAGCTCTACTGAGGACTGAGATAAGGGACTGGTCGGGACACTGGATTGCGAAGGGCGATCAATCTCAGCGTCACCTCTAGTACACTCGACAGGGGGAGGAATGTCAGACTCCACACTGACATCATCACCTCTACCCTCAACAGTGACACTCTGTTCCTCAGGCGCGTTTGACGGTGGTCCTGCATCCCCGCAGTCGACCCCAGCGTCCTGAAATTCTAATTCAGTCGGTGGGCTGGGTTCAGTCTCCACACAGACACACTCAGCACCACCTCTAGTGTCCTGAGTGGGAAGTGGGGCGGCGCCCATGCACGCATTCCCACTCTCCTCACCCACTACAGCAACACTCTGCTCACTAGGTTCCTCCATTGGTGGCCCTGCCTCATCACAGTCGACCCCAAGAACCTGTGGCTTCACCAGTTCTTCCTCCCGGGCTGCAACCTGTGCCATAGATCGTGTAATTGCACAGACCGGGAACATGGCTTCCACTTCTGCATCAACTTCAATACCAATTTCTGGGGCGTCAAAACACTTCTCTGCCACAACAACTGGTGGGGGAAGAGATGGAAATACTTTCTCCCCAGCCAGGTCGTTCCCCAGCAGAAAATCAACCCCCTCTAGTGGCATTACATCAGCAACAGCTACTTGAGCTGCAGCCTGAACAATGGGGCAATCGAGTTCCACATGAACATAATCATAGTATTCATCTGAGTTCATGCCTCTACACAGCACATACTTCCCTGAGTTTACAGGCCCTCCAGTCACGTTTCTGCACACAGACTGTTGTGCACAGGTATCACGAGCCACAGTAACTAGATAACTGATCCCATGAATTTTCACTGTGCCGTGACACATAAAAGGTTTACATCAGTCTAGGGACGATTTCTGAGGCAGTTCATCCGGAGGTGGCGTAGCATGTTGGGTAACTTTTTCAGCCTGAGCTGGCAGCGAGCACAGCCGGCTACACTCCAGCTTTCCACAGACTTCTCCCTCACCGTTACCACTCTCCCAACTCCTCTCGTTCACCTGACTCGAACCTATAACTAGTGCCACTGGTTTGGCATTTTGGGAGGCCTTCCACTTAGGACAGTTAGGCTTGATGTGCCCACTCTGTTTGCAAAAGTAACAAAGTAGCTTCGAACTGGATACAGGGCTCTTTCTCCCTGCATTCTTTTTCTCCTCTGAACTTCCCTTAGACTGATTCACGGGAGATTTATCCCAGGCAGGGCCACTCACAGTCCTCTCCCTGGAATACTGAAAATTAGCATACTTGACCCCCATACTCCGCAAGGCAAACACCCGGTCATCATCAGCCCACGTCGCTGCTTCCTTCACGGTCTTAAATCTCTCCCTAATTTTAACACCAATTTCTTTGTCAGCCATGTTGGTAAAATGTTCCATCAAAAACAGTTCACGCACCTCGTTATACGAAGTGGCGCTCTCACTCAGCAACCACTCGTCTAACCTCTCCTCCAGATACCTAGCGTAGGCCATATAGGTGTCAGCAGGCCTTTTCCGAGCACCACGGAACAACAACCGATAAGCCTCTGGTCTAAGTTCATATGCCTTCAGGATGGCTGTTTTAAATTCATCATAATCATCTACATCCTCAGGGCTCAACCTATTATACACTTCCAAGGCTTTTCCCTTCAGCACATTAGATAGCCTACCAACCCCACCCAGCGCTGCCTGGGCCACTCAAACTCCCTAGCCTTCTTCTCAAATCTAACAAACCATTCTGTCACCTTCAACTCATCAAATGCTGGCACTAATTTTAGACTCCTTGAGAACCAACTCTCCCTATCCTCTGCACGGCCTGAGGTTTGGGTATCTAAAGTTGGTCTATTAGCAGTCAGCTCCAAGCGAGTCTTCTCCAGCTCAAATCGCATTTTTTCACGCTGCAACTCCATCTCCCTCTCTTCTTTTGCACGCTGCATTTCCCTCTCTTCTTTTTCACGCTGCATCTCCCTCTCTTCTTTTGCACGCTGCATTTCCATCTCCAACCTTTTCAACTCCAACTGCAACTGAGCCTCCGGTGACAAGGCTCCAGGGTATATGGGAGTGGAATGAACAACTCCAGGGAAAGCACTAGACATACCTGGGGGAACTGCTCTAAACTGGCTCGGCGGCATCATAGATGGTAATAGTGGGGTAGCGAAACGAGGCAACTCAGCACCATAGTCAAACTCAGGGCTCACACGGGGAGTACCTTTGCTATGTGCCTCTCGTTGTTCCATATCCACAGGTGACTCAGCACGTACGCGATCTGGCGTAGACACGCGTGACTCCATGGCGACAAATCAATGGCAGTACTAAATAATGAAATACTAATGCTGACTGAGAAACTACACACACATCAACTTCACCTCAAAGCACAGAGAACGCCAAGGTAACGATATCCTAGCAAGAAGAAGGCACTGTTAGGATATCCTGATGCGAGGTCGCCACTGTTACGGTTTGCGCCAACCCGGGGCTATTACAAAAAGACAAGTCAGCCTTAGATGATCGGCCTCCACTGCGTTGCAAAAATAACGCAGACCCCGGCACTGACACTCCGCAAACTAGAGAAAAACTGCACAACGGAAGTACTTACTTAAGAACGCAACACTCTGTACTTTGATAATAAAACGGAACAGCCTACCTATAGATCTAGCCTACTATCGCCACTACCGGAAGTAATACCGCCCGAGACAGTAACAGGAACACCTCCCACTTACTTCCGATGGTGACGACTTTCTACTTAACCCGTGTCCAAGGGGGAACGCAGTTAATAGCTCACGATGGTTCTCACTAGCCTTGAGCAAAGAGATGGGATTAACTGTGTAGGGGTTAGGGGTGTGTGTGTGTATGTACGTGTGTTGGGGAACGTTAACAAAGGTAGCGAGAGGACCACGGTGAGCCAAACTGGCCCTCCAAAGACAACACGGTTACAAAAACAAAATAAAATAACTACTTCCCTCAGTCAGCAACAAAAGAATAAAAATAAACTTAAATGAAAACGCCAGCTCGGCAGAAAAATGACTGGGGAGAGAGAGAGAGAGTGTACAAGCACCCGATACTAAAGCTGGCTGGGAAGAGACTGACAAAGGCTGGCTCGTGTGCAGCCAAGTGCGAACGCATGAATCAAATTAATTAATAAGAACTTAAATTCGTGCCCCTCTCTCTCTACAATAAATTGGTACTTCTAATGCAAGCAAAACATCATTAAATATACTGGTAGCTCACATAAGACAATCAAAATAATCAAATGCATTCTCAGCATGGTATGAAATAAAATTGCCCTCAGTGGCAGGAACGAAAGAAACAAAAGAACTTGTAACACTCGCTAATATAAACTCCGCGAATGACACGGATACATACTGCATAATCCCCCTAGCCCAGCTGTAACGGCTGCATCCGTGGGAACGGAAAGGCGGACAACGTAACAATATAAATATATATATATATATATATATATATATATATATATATATATATATATATATATATATAATGTGAGGAAGAAGAAACCAAAGGCAAAGAGCCCGCAAAACTATTCCTTCTAAGAGAAAAACAAAATACAAGAGAGAGCCAAATTCAAGATCCGATCATTTCGAGATGCCTGGACACACTGCGTTTGAAAGACTGGAGATCATAGGAAGCAGGAAATACAGACAGAGGGAGACAGTTCCAGAGTTGACCTGTTGCATAAATGAAGGACTGGGGGTAAAGGTTAACTCTTGCATTAGAGAGTTGGACAGAAAAGGAATGAGAGTTTGCTGCTAGACGGGTGCTGCACGCCCGTCGTAGAGGTATAGATAGATAGATAGATAGAAATGTCTATATCTATCTATCTATCTATATATACAGTATATATGGAGCCTCTGTGGCACAGTGGTAGAGTGTGCACTGGTGAACCAAGGTTTGCTCCCCGCCAGGGTAATAAACTTTGAAAGTTCACCCGGCCATGTACTACTTTGGCGGACACAAGGGGTGCTGTGGTTGAGCCAGTGTCGCATACTATAAAGTATGCTTGCACCCAGTCGGCTTGTGTGGGCCGATTACACTTGGCTCACAGACTACACGTACATCTAAAGCCACTACAACACTACAATTGCATTTAAAAGCACTTCTTACTCTACAGTACATACTGTACAATCTCTACCACACAGCCTAAGCCACTTGGTAGAGATACATTGGCTGTATCGTCCCCACTTCGGTAGGGATAGGTCGGTCCTGCAGTGGATATGCAAATGGCTAATGATGATGATGATGCAGTGTATATATATATATATATATATATATATATATTTATATATATATATTTATATATTTATATATATATATATATATTTGCGTACGAGGTGCAATCCAAAAATTCCAGTAATTTGAATATTGTAGGAAAATAAGTTATCTTACCTCCTAGTTCTCACTGTCGCCTTCGAAGTAGTCCCCCTGGGCATGTATACAGTGGTCCCAGCGTTTTTTCCACAAATCCATGCATCTCTGGAAGGCTTCAAGCGTGATGGTCTTAAGCACCTCCTACAATTCTGTCTGGATCTCCTCAGTCGAGTCAAATGGACGCCCTTTCGGTCCTAATATCAGCTTGGGAAACAGGAAAGTCACAGGGGGCATGGTCAGGCGAATAGGGTGGGTGAGGAATGACCACCGTCTTAGTGGAAGCCAGAAACTGCCAGACAATAATAGTGATGTGTGTGCAGGGGCGTTGTCATGATGCAGGACCCAGTCCTTGTTCTTCCACTGTTCTTGACTTTTACGCCGGGTGTTCTCCCTCATACACTGTAAAACTTCACAGTAAAACCTTCCACTGACAGATTGATCAGGTGGGACGAATTTCTCATGAATAATCCCTTGGATATCGAAGAAAACGATCAACATCGACTCGCCATTGCTGCGAACTTGACGTGCTTTTTTTGGCCTCGGTGAATTGAGAGACTTCCATTGCGATGACTGCTGCTTTGTCTTCGGGTCATAAGCATAAACCCATGATTCATCACCAGTTGTGACCTTGAAGATGAAGGTGGTGTCATCTCTGACCTGATTCTTGAGCTCCATGCAAACTGCAACGCGATGTGCCTTCTGCTTGTCACTCAGCAGTCTTGGCACAAATTTTGCAGCAATGCTCCTCATGCACAACACGTCCAACAAAATGCGTTGCACGCTCTCGTACGACAGTCCAACAATATCACAAACATCATGGAGAGTTCGTCTACGATCTGCAAGCATAGCCTGACGAACATTTCTGACGTTTTCTGGTGCTGTTGCTGTTGACTGTCGTCCAGAACGGTTATCGTCTTCAACGGACGTTCGTCCTTCCTTGAACCGCTTGTACCAGAAAAATGTTGTTCTTTGGGACATGGCATTGTCACCAAAGGCTTGCTGAAACAACCGGTGAGTTTCCGCAGCCTTCTTGTTGATCTTGAAGCAGAACTTGATGCAGGTTCTTTGTTCTGTGAGGTCCGCCATTGCAAAACCGCCAAACCACATATACACCACGTTACAATAGTAAGTGTAGCTGAACAACATGTCCGCTCACAGACACGGCCGGGGCCACAATGATGCACAAGGGGTGTTGCTGAGTCCTTATAGTGGCAAAAGGCAAAACTGCAAACGGTTGGCTCCCTCTGTTCAAATTACTGGCACTTTTGGGTAGCACCTCATCTATCTATCTGTCTATCTGTCTATCTGTCTGTCTATCTATCTATCTATCTATCTATAATTATCATCACCACCAGCCGTTTTAGTATCCACTGCAGGACTGGCCTATCTCGACCAAAATCGGGACGATACAGCCAATGTATCTCTACCAAGTGGCTTAGGCTGTCTGGTAGAGATTGTATGTAGGGTGAGACGTGCATGTAAATGCAACTGTTGTGTTGGAGTGGCTTTGGATGTGTGTGTAGTTTGTGAACCAAGTGTAATCAGCCCACGCAAGCCGACTGGGTGCAAGCATACTTTATAGTAAGCGACACTGGTTCAACCACAGCACCCTTATATCTGCCAAAGCAGTACGTGGCCGCGTGAACACTCCCAAAGTTTATTACCCTGGCGGGGCGCGAACCCTGGTTCCCCAGTGTACAAAAACGCACAATCTACCACAAAGGCTCCATATATATACTGTATATATATATATATATATATATATATATATATATATATATATATATATATATATATATATATATATATATATGCCAAACAGATTGGCTCTAGCGGTAATCAGGTGAAAATGATTGTCTCTTTATCACAAGTTAGCTGGAAAAGACTTAGTGATTATATATAAACGTGATAAACACTGCCTTGTATATTGTATCCATTTAATTTTTTAATGAAAAATTTACAAATCGTTTGAATACAGTACAGAGTCATGTATTAGTAGTAGTACTAGTAACCAGGGGTGGATCAAATACAATTGTATTTGTATCTGAGTTGTATTTAAATACATTTTCAATGTATCTGTATTTGTAATTGTATTTTGGCACCTAGAAGAAAAAGTATTTTGTATTTGTATTTGTATTTCGAATTTAAATGCCTCGCCACTTTTGTCTGACTCGCTGACTTAGATCACAGATTCAGATCGAACATCAACGTGCATCTGGGCAGACTTGTAGCCGTGCCTCCCGAGTCCCGAGTCCCGTGAGCTCTTGAGTTTTCCTATATTATCACCAGGGGTGGATCAGATACAAATATATTTGTATCTGAATTATATTTACATACATTTTCAATGTATTTGTATTTGTAATAGTATTTTGGCACCCAGAAGAAAAAGTATTTGTATTTGTATTTGTATTTTTGCATCATAATGTCACAAGTATTTGTATTTGTATTTGACCTATTAAAAATCAATATTTGATCCAACCCTGCTAGTAAGAATAGTAGTAGTAGTAGTAGTAGTATAGTCTGTTTAATCGCATCTGACAAGGATCTCTAACCCATTTCAGCTCCGTTATTGGCCAGATATAGTCATACTGTAAGATAAACTAGTAACCAAGCAGACTCATTCCTGCCTTATAACCATGACTCCAAATTTCACGCAACAGTGACTAAGCTCTTTCAGATGAATAACAAACCAAAAGTAGTTGTAGTAGTTGTAGTAGTAGTAGTAATAGTAGCAGTAGCAGTAATATTAGTAGTGGTAATAGAAATAAGAACAGCAGCAGCAGCAGCAGTAGTAGTAGTAGTAGTAGTAATACTTGTAGTAGTAGTAGTAATAGTAATACTTGTAGTAGTAGTAGTAGTAGCAGTAGTAGTAGTAGTAATACTTGTAGTAGTAGTAGTAGTAGTAGTAGTAGCAGTAGTAGTAGTCATGATGGTGGTGGTAGTAGTGATGGTAGCTGTGAGAGGGGCAGCAACAGTAGCCTAACAGTGGTCGTGTTCAGGTCTGTAATTACATTCAGCCCACGTCCCCCTGTTCCTCTTCTCTCCCCTTCTTATTATCATTCATTATCATGTTCCTTTATTATCCGTCTTTTTCTTTCAGAGGCACGCTTTCTGAAAACTATTTCGTATTTATTTTCTTACATCTTTACCCTCCTATCACGTGTTGCCTTTCTTTATTCACACTCTTTAATACCTTCATTGATTACTTTCCTTTTATTGCTTTCTAGTACATTTTTCATTCTTTATTTAATGTTGGTTTTTATCACTTATGCTGTTTTCCTATGCTATGTCCCCTTTCTCCCACAATTTGTCACTTATCATGTACTATCATGTTGTGTTTTAATGACCACATATCTTCATTTAGGAGCATCCACCCCCACCCTTTTTTTTCACTCTCGTGAATGCATCGTCTTCTTTATGTCAGACATTTCGTGGTTTATCCTTACTCTTAGTACTCCATTCTATAATCCTGCACTATTTTTTCCAAGCACGATTTCTTTCTTTATCCTTATTTTCTTTCCCATGGCCGTTCTCTGTATATCGTTTTCGGCTTCCCTAGTTCACAATCCCATTATTTATCCTCACTATTCATCTTTTATCGTCATCTCATCTATAAGACAATTACCTTCATTAGCTCACCACATACCATCAATTCCTCACTGCCTCATTAAAGGCGATGGCTTTACTCTATTTGGTGATCACGTCTCTATGCTAATAAGGCCTTAGTTAGCGCGGGATTGTGGATGATTGTTTGTAAGGGTGATTGTGTTGGCAGTAATTGGATTGTGGTGTTGCTGAATGGTGTGTGTGTGTGTGTGTGTGTGTGTGTGTGTGTGTGTGTGTGTGTGTGTGTGAGAGAGAGAGAGAGAGAGAGAGAATGACTGCTTGTATACGATATACAGTACTGTACGACAGGGCTATTCAACTACTCTAGGATTTGGGTCGAATTACGAAACTCAGATTAACAAAAAGACCATACGTTATTTTACCTCTATTTTCCCCCTCTATTTAAAGATATATATATATATATATATATATATATATATATATATATATATATATATATATATACATATATATAGATAGATAGATAGATAGATAGATAGATATAAACAAAACATCATATATTAAATGGATTTACATTTTCTGCCGTACAGAAATAAATAGAAAATTCAAAACTTTCCGTTTTATGCTTGTTTATTTGTTTGTTATCAATCTTGTGAGTCGGTCAAAGGGCCAAACAAAAACGACTCAAGGGGATTTGGCCCGCGGGCCGCCAGTTGACTAGCCCTACTGTACGAGTGTGTGGAGTTTCCCGGTGCAGCATACTGTACCTACGTTGTACTGACAGGCAATACCATAGACCAGGCAACAGTGCATCTCAGTGTCAACACACATGCTTCTTCCTTCTTCAGTCTCTTTTAGCTCTCTTCTATCTTTTATCTTTCCCCATTCATCTCTCTCTCTCTCTCTCTCTCTCTCTCTCTCTCTCTCTCTGTATGTGTGTGTGTGTGTCGCCGTGTCCCTTACACCGCTTGCACCTTCAAGCATTTCACGGAGGTGGAGAGAGCAAGTGGAGGTGGAGGAGGGGGAGGGGAAGGGGGAGGAGGAAAAGGGAGATAAGAGGCAACGATGGGCGGGGGATTGTTGATGAAGGGGAGGAGGAGGTAGAGGAGGACGTTGTAAGAGGGAGGAGG
Organism: Coenobita brevimanus; assembly: GCF_032717465.1. NCBI lineage: Eukaryota > Metazoa > Arthropoda > Malacostraca > Decapoda > Coenobitidae > Coenobita > Coenobita brevimanus. Next base: position 15,615,897 of record NC_137027.1, read on the forward strand.
AGAGATTGAGAGGTTGATCGGAACGTGAACCTGGGATGGAGGGAGGGAGAAAGAGAGGAATGACAATAGGTGGGGAGAGTTGGTGGTGGAGTAGGCGAGAAGGAAGGAGGATAAAGGAAGAAAAGGAGAGAGAGAGAGAGAGACAGAGAGACAGACAGACAGACAGACAGACAGACAGAGACAGAGACAGACAGACAGACAGACAGACAAACAGACAGACAGACTTGACAGGAGGTGGATGAAGCGTGCATAGGAGAGAGAGAGAGAGAGAGAGAGAGAGAGAGAGAGAGAGAGACAGAGACAGAGACAGACAGACAGACAGACAGACAGAGACAGACAGAGACAGACACACAGACACACAGAGAAACAGAGAGAGAGAGAGAGAGAGAGAGAGAAACTTGACAGTAGGCAGAGGATGCGTGCATAGGAGAGAGGTGATGGAATTATGAAGGCAGGAAGGAAGACGTAAATCAAGCTGCAAAGAAAGGAAACGAATGGAAAGATACCGCGAAAGGAGAATAAAAAGTAAGAAAAGAATTATGAAGGAAATTATAGTGAAAAAAAAAAAGTGCCAACATTTGAAGAAAATGTAAAATGGTCTCCACATGGCTACCGCTGACTGACATGCCTCTGTGCAAATTGCCACAATGATTTATGAATATGCATTCGCACAGGCTGTCAAAATTTGAATGTTTAAGTAGTTCCGTATGAAGTTTGACCCCATAAATTCCTCTGAAAGTCTTTAAATAATGACAATGGTTTGTGGGGAATATGACCCGAGGCATAACTGTGCTGTGCATGAAATGAATCGGTGAAGAAATATAGTAGCCTAATGGCGCCAACTTGAAAAGGTGTTTGGAAGCAAAAGAAATAAACGAAGGAAACATTGTAACACTACATTTTAGTGCTGAGACCTGATATTAGAATGGAAAACAGAAGGAGGAAATAGGAAAAAAGAAAGGGAGAAAAGAAAGAAAAGGACTCAAAGAGGAAAGAAGACAATAGGAACAAAAGGTGTAAAGGAGGAAAGAAGGGAATGTAGGAAGATATATATAAGCGTAGGAGAAAAGTTGAAAGTAAAAAGGAATAGAGTGAAGGAAGAAAGAATAGTTAAGAGTGAAGAAGGAAAGAACAAAGCAAGAGGGAATTATGAAAAAAGGAGGAAAGGAGGAAGGAAGTGTTATACGAAGAAAGGAGGGAATAGAAGTAAAAGAAGTGAAGGAGAAGAGATGGGAGGGAAAGAGAATATAAGGGAGTACGAGTAAAGACAGTGAAGGAGGAAAGAAGGTAGCGAAGGAGGGAGGAGGTGAACATACCACAAACCAGCCCCAGGAATCTTGGAGGTCATCGTATCGTCTGACCCCCTCTCTTTCCCTCCTTTCTTCCTTCCCTCCCTCCTTTCTTCCCTCAGTATCTCTCTCGCTACCCCTCCATACTTTCGCATGACCATCATAACAACCCTCCACCGCCGCACCAGACGCCATGGAATGACTGAAAGTAGCATGCGAATCTAATATGTCGGGGTTACAAAACAGAGGTGGACCCAAGATATCCCCTTAAGGTAAAGCGCGTCGGACCGGACCTGTGGTCTAGGATGCTCTATCCCGCCGTTTCACCTGCTACTGAGAGGGAGAGAGAAGGAGAAGGGAGGAGGGAAAGGAAGAGAAGGAGGAAAAGAAAACAACAGAAAGAAGGGGTGAGAGGTAGAAAGGGGAGGAGAGAAGAACATAGAGGCTAACAAAGAAAGGATGGC
>NC_137027.1:15620149-15967649 GCF_032717465.1 Coenobita brevimanus
ACCATTCCTTTACCTCCCCACCACACCAGCCTTACTTTTGCCACCACCACCACCAGTACTACTACTACTGCTACTACACTTACTACTACTACTACTACTACTACTACTATTGATACTACTACTACTACTACTAACAATCCCTCCTTTCACTGCATCACTACTACTCCTTCTACCACGTTTCCACCATCAGAATCACAAATGCCACCATCACCACTGCTACCACCACCACCAAAACCTTCATCACCATTCGTACAATATCTGATTCTGCTACCTTCAGCCCCGTCACCATTGCCGTCACCTTCACCGCCACCAAGAGCAATAGTTATATAAACAATAACAACCACTAACACATAGCGCCACCGCCAACACCAGCCTCACTATTATCAGAGTCACCATCATTAATACTACTATCACCATTACTACTAACATCAATCTTTACTACCAGCAGCACCACCACCAACGAAATCCTCAACCACCACCACCCCAGCATCATCACGACCATCACCAACAACAACAAAAACAAGAAGCGGTGTCAAGGCACAGCAAACCCGATCCCGGCAGTCATTTTCCTGCTGACGTTTAAAAACAACAGGATATCTAGTCAGAGATGTCACAAATCAAATCATATTTGGAGTAAATCGAGTGAAAATTGACGATTTTATGCCCATTTGAAATTTTAGACCAGACCCATCTGACATTGACCTCCCTATAACTAACTAGAGGATGACCCCACTGAAATAGTGAGGCATGTTAAAGGATGCAGATTTGAAAGATGCACCTGTAGGTTTTGGTATCATGTCAATAATACGAATTTGAAAGGGGTTATGGCGATAAAACAATTTTTATTGACATTTTTTGGGTCTATAGCCTTGGCCTTGGCCCAGTTTCGCCCAGAATTTAATCAGGTGATCAGAATGTCATAGCCCATCAATCCTGTAATTTTACTCAAAATCGCATCAGTAGTTTTCGCGTTAAGTTGTTTACAGACAGACAGGCAGACAGACAAACAGACAACCCGAGTTACCCGTCCCGAGTCCCTCCGGGACGGGGACGGGTAACAACCAATATCAGAGCACCACTTCCAACCCAGCCCAACTACCACCACCACCACCACTTCCACCAGTACAAACAACAACACTAACAACCGCAACCACCAACCGCATAGCACACTACCACCACCGCCACCTCAGAGCGGTCCCAACATCCAGCTGGGAAGGATCACGCTCGCCACCGCTCCCTAGACAGGTGTGTTTGATTACTGTTTGTGTCCAGTTTACGATGGATTTTGTCATTGTTTTATTGTGTTTGTTGTTATTATTGTATTTGCAGTTTGTTGTTCAGAATGTTCTTTTATTTAGTCAGGCTTTTATTTATACTGCTGGCTTTTGTGTTATGGTTTTCACTGCCCTTTGGTACTGTTTATTCTAGCTTATTATTCCGCCTTGATTTTGTTATTTTACACTCTTATTACTGTTTAATCGTTTTTGTTGTTTGCTTCGGCTTTTGATGTATACTTTAGCTGTTGTTTTTGCTTACTTGGACTGATATTAAATACACTGATTGCTATTGTTTACTGTGGGTAATGTTATTGGTTACTTGAACTTTTCATGCATAATCTAGCCGTTGTCATTGTTTCCTCTGATTATTGTTATTCTCTGTGTTTATCTACATTGCTCGACTATTTTAATTGCTCCGGTGCGACCTCTGCGTACTTATGGTTTACTTATCAAATTGCTATTTACCTGTGATTGTTGTTTTTACCTGTTATTGTTCTGTCACTGATTGTTACTGGCCACTGATTGTGCTTGTATGCCTGAGATTGTGGTTGCTTGTCTTTCAGTATTTATTTGCGACACTGATAACTGGCAGTGTTATGTACCTGTCTGTTATTTCTTGCATTTCTCAGTGACTGTTGTGTCATGCCAGCGACTGTGATTGCTTATCTGTGATTGTTGTTGTGACTGCTGTTGCTTACCTGTTGCTATAATTTAACTGCAATTGTTGTTTATCGATTGTTATTATTTACTTATGATTACTGTTTACCCGTGATTATTTCTGTTTGCCTGTGACATGATACCTATCATAGTTTATGTTTGCCCGTGATTGTTGTTGTTTTGTCTGTGTTCATTGTTGTTTATCTGTGACGGCTGTTATTTATCTGTGACTATCGTTGTTGTCCTGTGATAGTACTTTGCAAGTGAATGTTATTTGCTGTGGCTGTTGTTGCTTGCCTGCATTAGTTGGAGTTTGCCTGTGATAGTTGTCTAGCACACCTGATTGTTATTAGCTCTGTTACTGCTGTTGTTAGCCTGTAATATTTGATTACCTGTGGTGGTCGTTGCTAGTCGGTGACTGTCAACCTGGATGTACTACTCATAACGTTGTGTTTGTTGCAATTTTTTCGTTTCTGTATATCATGGTTGTTATTAAGACTGTTGCGAAACTGTAGCTGGTATTTCCCAGATTGTTTTCTGCTTGTGGCTGCTGTTGCTTATTGTTTCTACTGTAATTGTTGTGACGTGCTTATAATCGTAACTTTAATTATTTTGTGCCCTGTCATTATAGTTTATATAAAACTTCGTGTTGCTGTCTATTTGTAGTTGTTATTCTCTACTCTATTTGCAGTTAATGCGTAGTTGTACACTTGAATGCTTTAATGTTTATTTAATTAAGTGTTGTTGCTTACCATTGTTTGTTGATATTTACTCTGATGTTTACCTGTACCGTTTGTTACTGAGCTGATTATTGTTTACAGTATATGTAATATACTGTATGCACCCTGCACTGGTATTTAATTACTAATAAATGTTTTCTGTTAATTGTAGTAGTTGTTGCTTCTGTTGTTAATATTGTTGCTTTTATTATGCTGTTTGTTTCTTTAATCTACTTTTTCATTGCTTTTATTGTTATTGTTTTTTTTCTGTTTCTTTGGCTGCATTTATTTTTTCCATTTATTGTTTCTATTTCTGTTAGTTGTAATGTTATTTTTCTCTTGATTTTTTGTCAGTGTTGACGGTGTTTTAAATATTGTTATAGCTCATTTCATTGTTAATCATTTTTCTGCTAAAAATGTTGCTTCTCTTCCTCTTGCTTTTCTTGTGTTGCTTCTTTTACATTTGCTGTTTCTAATTTTACTTTTCTTTTTGCTGATAACTCTATTATCGCTGCTTCCAAGGTTGCTGCTGTTGTTTTCACAGTTACCTGTTTTCTTTATTGTTACTCTTTGTACTGTGGCTGTTGATCTTCCTGTTAGTGTAACTTGTTCTTATTGTTACTCCTGTTGTTCTTGTTACTCTTGTTCACAGTGTTACTCTTGTTACTTTTATTGTTACTATTGTTTTACTTGCTGTTTTCCTTATGCCGTAGCTATTATTGTTGTTGCTTGTAATGTTTTAATTGCTCCTGCTGTAGATTTTACTCTTAATGTTGTTGTTTTTACTGTTATTATTGTTACTGTTGTATACATTACCATTACCGATGCTGCCTTTACTATTGCCGTAGTGGTTCACCCTATTACTGTTGGTGATTTTGTTCTTGCTTTTATTATTTATTGCTTTTACAGATATTGATGTCGCTCATTGTTGTTTTAGTCGTGACTCATTGCTTATCTTTAGCTTCCTGTTCTCCGTGGCCAGTTATTTATATCTCTAGCCCTTTCCTGCAAAGGACGCGCTTGATTACTTTCTTCACGCTAAAAACATGAGTTTCAGCGGTTGGGGATCATTTAAGAGTCAAAAAAGTTAAAGAAATTAGCGTGATTAACTTTCTTGTAGAAATCGAGGAACTTTGGTTTTTATTTAGGCTAGCACCAGGCATTTCATTCAGCAAAGGGAAACTGCAAACATACTGTAAATGGAGAAATCATTTTGCTTATATATCTCCCTAGGAATAACTCGCAGCATCACATATTTAATATAGTAATTATTTTCATGGTGATGGTATTTTCTTCCCTGGTAATGCTATACTTACTGTGAAAAATATTATAGGAAGTGGGAATTAATATAATTAGAGTATGAGTCATTCAGTGTACCGATAACTGTTCAAGGAATTCAGTAAGGAAATTATAAGGGAAGAGTCGTTGTCGTCGCTGAAGAAATGGTAGTAGCAGTAGTGGCAGCAACAGTAGTAGTAGTTGTTGCACTAGGTTCATCTGAATGTGAGCCTACAGGATTGGTAGATATGGTTGCCTCTTTCCTGCAGTTCGCTATACTCCTTTCGGGGAAACAGGAGGGAAATGATGGACGTGTGTTTAATTGGGAAGCAGATTCGCCCGGTTATATGGGTGCCACAAAATGAAAGTGTCCCTCTCCAGCATTTGACAAGGAATTGGTAATTGTACAGAAAATAATAAAAAGCTGAAGGTGAGGGATAAGGAAAAAGGCGTAAGAAACAAAGTAAAATGACGAAAGGATAATATCAGATGAAAGTGAGAGAAGAATAAGGAAATGATGGACAAAGGGATAAAGAAATGGTGAAAAGGAACACTAAGGAAAGAGGTATGGAGAATACTTTGGGAAAAGGAATAAAGAAATGCTAAGATTAAAGAAAATGATAAGGAAACAAAATTAACTCCATCATTTCAATGGCTAATTTATATATGTTCCTTCTACAATTAAACAAAGTTGTTAAACTTGGGGGCGAATTTTCGAAGTGGAAATAGAAACCAAACCTTCCTGAATAACTTCACGGTAAGAGATATGCATTAAGCTGAACAAAACCGTCTGGTGGCAGGCAGTTTAAAACTAGAAGGAATGTTCTGTGATTTAACAAGGGAAGTAAGATGGTGAGACAGACGGGGGATATATAAAAAAGAATCTCTCTCTCTCTCTCTCTCTCTCTCTCTCTCTCTCTCTCTTCTCCTCGCAAATCCTACATTCTCTCTCTCTCCCCAGGGATCCAGCCGGGACTGACTGGGCAGAGTGGAAATGTTTTGGTGAAGTCCAGGAGACGCCCACCCACCCACTCCCTCTCCCTTCACCAACTCCAAGTTACCCACCATCCACCGCCCACTCCAAGATACCTATCTCCCCATCAGTCAATATTCACACACCTAATACAGCTCAATTTGAGCCACCCACAGTATACAGCTCTTCATATACTGTCCATGCCAATAATTATCCTGCCCGCACGCTTTTTTTCTGCCATTGACAACCAGGAGCTGCCCACCAACCCGCCCACAGCTACTCACCCACCCATGCCTTAAGCCATGCTCTACTCCAGGCTGAAGAAAAACGTCTGGCGGTGCCAAGAATCATAATAATATTTCTCTGCGAGAAGTCTAACGAGGTGAATATCATCGTTATGTGATGGCAAGAATGCAGTTGCATTGACGTAACCGTAATGATGGGGTAAAATGGAACTGGTATTTAGGTTTCATGCCATTGGTCCCTTCTAAGCTAGATAAAATTGTGATACGATTACAAAAAAATGTTCAGTCGCCATCGTACTGAAGGAGATTTCAGCCAAGTTTTCGACCTCCTCCCACTTCATAATAATTTAGCACTTTCAGACACCCCCATCCCCTAGCTGTAAACCATTCACTGTAAATGCCTGAGACACCTGACACTGGAAACCACACCAACACTCTCACTTACCCACATGCTTTGCGCTCCGTCACCCCCAAATACCCAGCTATCCAACCACATGCCGCCCTCTTTACAGTATACCAGATAGCACATCCGCCCACCCACCCATTTACTCACTCGTCTATTTACCCACATTGCGACTTAAAGTACACCCACCTACTTACCCATCTTCTCACCCACTTGACGCCTTTGACTAAACTTACTTCCCCACCCACCCACCGACTTGCCCACTCATCCAATTTCTGTCCGCTATACACAAGACAACAAATCCACCACCCACCTCTCCGTCCACTCACCCACCTTTCCACTCATTTTACGCCTGAGAGCACATGCAGCCGCCACTTGCAGTCTGGTGCCTCTTCCACCCTTCCTCCAACCCTTTGCCCTGGGCACTAGCTACCCTTTCCATCTACCTCTCCATCCAGTCGCTCGACCAGCTCAATCCTTCCACTCAGTCTTTCTCCTTCACCCACTCAAAGCACCCTCTACTTCCTGCACTGCTCCAGTACCACTTAAAAGCCTTTCCACCCTTTCCCGTACATTCCCCGGGCATCTCTTTTGCTCTCCATTCACTCGTTCAGTTTTTCCTTTCACTCTTACTCACTCCATTCACTCCTCCAACTCCATCTATCCACGTCCTAAGCCCTCCAACTTCTACCCCTCCTCCTCCTCTCCCTCTTCCTTCTCCCCATGCATCTCCTACCCCCTCTACCTCTTCTCTTCCCCGTCCACCTCCTACCCTCTCCAAATCCTACCCCCTCTACCTACTCTCCCCCTCCCCTCCTCCTCCTAAGGTGTAACGGGAGTGGAGGGCGGCGCTCTGACGGACGTTGACCCTCCCCCCTCCACACCCCCCAAACTCCTTACGTTCAATCTTCCTCATCCTCACCGCTCTCTCTTCCTCTTCCTCCACCTCTTCTCGACTCTGTCTTCCTCCCCTTACTCTTCCTGTCTTGTCTTTTCTTCTCTCTATTTGCATTTTTCCTCTCTCTCTCTCTCTCTCTCTCTCTCTCTCTCTCTCTCTCTCTCCTCTCCTCTCCTCTCCTCTACTTTACTTTCTTTTTTCTCCACTTCCTCCTCCTCCTTCTCTTCTTCTTCCCAAGTTTATCTTCCTTCACTTTCCAAGACACTCCTCATCATCCTTTCCGCTTTCTCCTCCTTTTCCTTCTCTTCACTAATGCCTTCTCCGCCTCTGTTTACTTCACCGTTTTCTTTTCATCAATATTTTCTCAACTTCTTCCTCTTCTCCGTCCTTAAGACTCGTATCTTCTTTTCGTCTCCTTCTTCCATACCGTCTTTCCCCTGCCCTTCCTCCTTCCCTACTGTCTTCCTCCTCCTCTGTACTCTTTTTTCCTCATTTCTACTTTCTTAGTATTTTTCTCCCCCTCCCGACTCTATTCTTCTCTGTTCATACTTCTACCTACTTTCTCGTCCTTCTCCTCTGTTCTCTCGCTTATTATTAACATTCTTCCTCTCGGTTCTTTTCCTCCGTCAATTGAATACACCTCTTCTCCTCCCTCTTTGCTCCTCCTGCACCCAATCCTCTCTTATCTACTTCTTCTTCCTCGTGTTCTTTCCCTACTCTTTTCCTCCTCCTCACTCCCTGCCCCTCCTTCTTCTTGCTTTCTAATCCTCCTTTTCTCTTCCTTGTTTCCTTTTGTTCATTTTTCTTTTCTTACCTTCCCCAGATTCTTCCTCTCTCCCTGTATCTTCATTTTTTTCCACTGTGCTTCTTCCCTCCTGCTTTCTCTTTGTTCATATCACCTAAGCATATATATTTACTTCATTTTCTACTGATTTATTTCTCTCTTTCTGTTCTCGCTTCTTCTTCCATCTCTCCTCCACTTCCTGTTCCTTCCTCCCCCAAACAGTTAGGTGGAGGTGGTGATGGTGGTGGAGTTGCAAGGTAGGGGGAAAAGAGGGGGGGAAGGTTACAGGGAGGGAGATGAAGGGTAGGGAGGAATTAAATTATCCCACCTCCTATCTTGGCTTCAACCTAAGGAGATTTATGGAGGGGAGGGGAAGGGATTTGATGGAAGGGTGAGTAGGGGAATATGGAAGTGGGAAGGTGAGAGATGGAAAAGAAAGAAGAGATTGGATGAGGAAGAATGGAAAGGTTTTACTGCTATCATTGTCAGCTACTCTATCGCTGTTGGGAACAACAGGCCACTAATTAGATGTCACAGTGTGTCAGAGTGGATTTTGGCACTGGCTCACAGCGTTATTGCGAGGAGAGCATTTTATTTTTTGCCACACCCACAGGGTAGCCATATCCGCGGTATGCCCCAGACTGTGCCATTCACACACTCACTCACTCACTCATTCACTATACCTATTTAAAGGCTGAAATCTGACAAGTTGCAACGTTCACAGGACCGTGTCTGGGGTGTGTCTCAAGGGTGTGTCTAAAGACAAAAGGCACCTTTTAGGAAGTGCTGGAGTGGTGGATACGGTTGGATAGGGTGAGGCTATCAGTGGTGTCATTTATCTTGTTGTCTTACCACTGACAGTGAACTGGTCTTGTGCGGCTGAATCGGGTTTCATCAGGGAGAGCCGGAAATCCTTGTGAAAGGTTTATATGTGATCAGAGGAAAATTTGTCAAGTGTTCTAAAGTGAGGGCGATATAAAGCAAGGGTGGGTGTGTTTGGGCAGGAGGGAGAGAGTAGGGGTGAGTAAGAGAGGATGTGAGGGTATGTAAGGAGCGTGAAGGAAGATGAAAGTGTTTGTATGAGAGGGTGTGTAAAGGAAGGTATGGCAGAGTGAGATTGTATTTCACCCTTCCCCTCTCTGTCACCAAATATCCTCCTCCCTCCCCTTACACACTACCACTGCCTCCACTACCGTACACCAACTCATACGCATCACCACTACCACCACACACACCATCGCAGCCGCCGCCGTCGCCAACACCACTACTCACACACACACACACACACACACACACACACACACACACACACACACACACACACACACACACATTACCACCATGACACTCAACACAGCCACATGCACGTACACATCACCACAGCGCTCACTAGCACCACCGTCACTATCCCATCACGCACATGCACATCACCACTACTACATTCACCGCCACCACACACACACACACACACACACACACACACCATCATCATCACAACCGCACTCACCACCACCACAAACAACATAAATATACACATGATCACTACCTCCTCCACCACCATTATCATAGCATACATATACACATCACCGCCACCACCACTACCCACATATCGTCGCCATCACTACCCACATATCGTCGCCATCACTACCCACATATCGTCGCCACCACTACCCACATATCGTCGCCATCACTACCCACATATCGTCGCCACCACTACCCACATATCGTCGCCATCACTACCCACATATCGTCGCCATCACTACCACACACAATATGGAAAGATAACAAAGTATTACAAGAAATGTACAGGTACATTAAGTAGTGAAAGTCATAGACACAAAATATAATAGCCTTAAAAAAAAAAAAAATAAAATAAAAAATAAAAGTATATGAGAATGCAAGAAACACCGGCATTATGAAAAACTTCATTTAATCAAAACTTATGTACAGTAGAAAACCTCATAAACATCTAAAGATGAAAACACTGAAAATAGCACACACAAAAAATGGCTTATATTAAAAGGCTTTATATACAAATAACATAATTTTAGTTACAAAATGACACGAGAAAATAATAGGGATACCAGTGAAATATATTGTAAAATGTCAGTGTACAACTTCCATGTCATTCCTATCACTGATGATGTATATTTGCATTTGGCTGTATATGGCTGAATCTGTGTACCTTACTTATTGTTTCGGATGAAAATTCAGTCTCCATCGCCTGTTTTTCTCATAGTTTATTGTTCAAATAGATACCTTAAACGTACACGTCGCTGTATACCGCAACTATTGTGATCAAGTATTATTATTATACTCACCATCATAAGCAGTACGACTGCATTCATTGTTAAATTTTGTACATCAATACTTCTGTCATTATCAAATCATCACTTACATCTCAATCAAATTCAGTTTTATCTTTCATTTATTCTTACTGGGATATATCATCCGTTTCCTTTATTCATCTCTTCATATTTACTCGCATGATCTCCCTCTACTCTGATTCTCATAATTATGTTCCTTCACTCCTTCACCCTTATCTCCCATTACAGCATTATTCCTGTAACCATAATTCAGTCACTCATCTTCGTTGCTTTCATTTTGTATCTGTATATTCCCTCTTCTTCACTTTTTGTTACTTTCTACAGATTTAATCATTTACATCACATCTGCCTTCTCTCACTCACCTTCCTTTATCCACCTTTCCCTGACTCATCGGTTGTCATTCATTTTTACATCTGGCTCATCTCGTTCTCCATCTCATATTTACCATTATTCATCTCCTCTTTTTTATCTTCATTCTACCTTCACAGTGTTCACTCACTACCTTTACAGTGCATTTCACACGCACCTTCTTTGGCACACTTTCTTCTAAACATTTGTCACTCGCTTCCATCTACTGTTACTCATTAATTATTAACCAACATTCGTCCATGTCTTTACTTACACATTTGCTTACATATTTAACTAAGTGTCTGTCTCTCATATCCAACTTTTTCTCTTCCATTTCACTCACCCCATGATAGCCCATTTCTTTATCATTTCTATTATATTGTTATTATTATTATTATTGTTATTATTTGTTACCATAACAGTTCCAACAAGTAAAACCACAAAAAAAGAAGTTTTCGAATAAAGTATAAAGTATATTATTACTTTTATTATCCCAAAATGGTATAAATCTTTAATAAAACCATAATTTATTCTTGAAACAGTGAATTTGTAGAGACTTTGTAATTTGTGTCATAAATAAGATATTAGTAACTTCAATCAGTTCGCGTATTTTCTATTTTCTTGCTGTTGCCTCTAGACCATTTTATTAATCTTAAAGAAGAATTTTTCTTGTTGCAAGGGTCACTAAAAGCAATATATAACCCACTCTTCTTCAAGAAGTTTCTCCTGAGCACAATAAAAGAATTTAAAATGTGTCAATATTGAAGTGGATAACTGACGATTACAGTTGCTACTAATACGACTGAGAGAAACTTGCACAAAAAATAACTATATCTGTCACACACTGGCAAACATTACATTCTAAATCCCTTCAATTGACCACGGACTAAAAGTCATAGTTACTCCTAGTAACTGTTTTGGATTTTTTTTTTTCCGACAATCAACAGTGTGCTTACCTGCCAACATTTTTTTCTTTAATGGAATTTAATGACTCATTCTTTAGGTGTTCATTTAGCCCCATCGATCAGATGACAATTTTTTATTGCCTTGTTCTTGCTGTTATCAGACGATTTCATTTGGATTACGAGATATTTCTCGAACTGGAGAGGCTAGACACATCATCCACTAACCCCTTCAGTAGGAAAACTCTTCCTTAAGTTGAATTACTTCGTACGCAGAGAGCAAAAGAAAAAAAAAAAAAAAAAGGAAACCCATGCAATTGCACTGAAGGAGTTCATTTTGTTCCTGGCACACAAACGTGCTGAAGGAATACGAGAGAGGTACCAATTCACCTTATCCAGTAGCATATTCATTACCTTTGCTACCATGACGCCGTCTTAGTTTCATTCCTGCTGTCGCTAAACGATGAAATAAACTTTAGAGATGCTTCTTTTAATGAAGGAGTTAGAAACAGTCTTTATTAGTTCCATCCATAACTAGACGGACGTCTTTGATTATTCTTGTCACCGTAGGAGTCTGATAAATTACCAATATGCTGGGAATCGAACCAGGAACTCTCAGGTGAGAGTACAGTACAGTACAGTACAGGTTTCTCTCTTCACCGTAGGAGTGTTATTCAATTTGATCCTTTCAGTGAGATGCTGTACCTTTTGAAAATTATTACTATCAAGAGATTATTGAACTTTGGTGTTAGACACAGTTTCCATAACTCTATCACTACAGAAGGTCCATCGAAATATAAACTAAGATGGTTTACATAACCCAAAATAAAATAAAATATGGCATCATGGCAGTGAAGAAGTTAAAGAGAGCCCTTTAATAGGATAAGAAAAAACAGAGACCCACACTGTTATGCCCGTATATAAAGTTTACCATATAATATCTGTACAGTATTCAGATACATTCTCATGACTGTAACAGCCAGTCCATATGCCCTCCTTCGAGGTGTTGAGTCCCAAGGCTAGGATACCGTAGTACACTTAATGGTAAATGACTAACTTACTTCCCTTGACGGTAATACATGACTGATGAGCTTAACTCCATCCTTAGGTGAAAATAAATAATGATGGTGATAATGATGTGATGAACTTCCAATCACCTCTTGGCGATCGAGCCTATATTCATAGTTAGACCTTCATTTCGACGGGGGCGCTGTAACCACTCAAGCAACAGGCACTATACATAATTTTAGTGGCAAATATGGAAGTCAATATAAGTGAATTCAGCAACTTTAAACTTAGTGTGCTAGTGGTTAGTAAGCCTCATTCAGAGTGACTGCCTTGCAAAGGTTAGGAAATTATTTATATAGCCAAATCATATTATTTATAAAGACAAATACAAAGCTTAAAAAATATGAGTTAAGTCTATTGTGGGCTAACTGTCTCATAAAAGCACCTAGTGCTATTTCATAATGTGTACTTCTCATACATCATGGATCACTTTGATTTAGCTTTTCTATGTATTTTTTTTGTACGTCAGTTGAGTGTTATCATTTTTCTATAACATTCTGAAATTTTAATTTTCCTCTTACCAACAACTGTAGGCATCAACATAATGTCATTAATACAATCGCAATAATCTGTACAAATTATCTGCGATTGTGTTGATGAGTGGTATACACACATACACTTGTATAAACATACATAGACACTTACAGCATATATAGCCTACGTATACATGATATCCACTTAAGCTAGTAAATTAGAGCTTTAAAAAATCACAATAACGCCATTACATAATATTCGAATTTTCGGAAAATACCTCTACCACATTTTATTATGGTATATTTCTTCGGTATTTCCAGCAGATATTTCTTTAAAGATGACTGAAAGCTAATTGTATTTAATTTTTGCTGTATAGGATGAGGTAAGCAGTTCCACACCTTCACTTCACGATACTGAATTGAGGTTTGAGACTACAGTAGTGTGCGAGCATGAAAGGAGCCTCTAATAATGTAGCGTTTCTTAGCTTATAGCTATCATGTACGCGGGCAGGAAACATGTTTTTACTTAAGTGATTTTTCAGGGATTTAAAAATATATAGAGCACAGTGATACGTGATAATTTCACTTAGCTTAAGTAGGTGCAAATCTTTTAGAGTCGTTTGTATGCTCATACAAGAATTTATATGTTAGAGCTCTGATAACGAGCTCTGTACAATCAGTAAAGGAATCATCTCTGTTGGTCCAGCTGTACACCGTACTTTAGGTCAGTTTAATATAATAGGGTACACTAATGAACAGTACAATAGAAATTTCACATTGAATGAATTCTTTATAAGGTTGGTAATGCCTCATTGTTTATTTACGATATTCCGAATATCTAGACCAAGTTAGCATCCTATCCACCATCACACCAAGAGATTTTGTGCTTGCTACCTTTTTAAAGTCTGAATTACCAGTTTTTAATAGATCTACGTTTGGGGGCATAAGTTCTGTAAATTATAACACAGTACGTTTTCTCAGTATTTATGATGTGCCAGTTGCTGATGATCAATGTGTTCGCTTTATTCAGTTCATTATTAGTAATGGTATCCAGGAAGTGAAGGTCATGGCGACTGGGATATAATGTACTATCATCTTCAAATAATATGAATTTGAGCAGTCTGCTGCTGTTTACATTATTTATGTATAGCTAACAAAAATAAAATAAAGTAAAATAAAATAATGTCTCAAAATGTACCCCCGGGAAATTCCATGTCTGATTTGCAGTCTTGATATACTTACTCTTTTATAATGTTAAGATAAGATTTAAATCAATCATTTGATTTATTTCTAATGCCACTATTTTAACCTGGACAATATTGTAGTTTGATCAACAGTGGCAAACGATTTGGAAAGGTCCAAAAAAATGGTTATCGTATAATATCGTTCTTGCTCTTAGAAACTTGGGACATCATCAGAGTAAAATATATGAAGAGCAGTTTTGGTTGATTTTCCCGTTCTAAATCCATACTGGGAGTCAGTAACTGTGTGATTCTCTTCACAAAGTTTAATAATTCTTTTACACTCACGTTTTTCCAGGATTTGCTAACTCCAGGAAAAACCGGCACTGATTTTTTTTAGTTTCTCCTGTCTTGTATGTACGAGTTGAGGTAACTTTAGCTATTTTAAGTTGGTCAAGAAATATACCCGTCATGATGAATGAGTTACATATATTTAAGAATACTTGAAAAATTACCTGTGACACTTCCTTTATTAACAGGAATATTGACATACTTTGGTGCAGAAATACGGAACTGGTTAATCATCTCCCTCAACTCATATTTTGTGACAAATGACATCGTAAATGATGCTGCCTGACGATTCAAGAGAAATTACCTATAAGTTATGCCAGAAGTAATTATTTTTTTCCGCAAGTTGTTTCCGAGCACTAAAAAGGTAACTGTTGAAATTATTAGCAATATTAGAGGGCTCTGTCATTTATAAGAAATTTTTTACTAGCATCAGTATTTCTTCGTCTAATAAGAACTTTATTGATTATATCCCGTGTTTTGGTATTGTCTGTTTTACCATCTTCAAGTTTTTTTCTTGTAATATTCACTTTTTTTTTTTTTTTTTTTAAGTGATCTGATTACGAGCCTAGAGATAGCCATTCCATACGCTATTGGGTGTTTACCGTATTTTCTCCTTAGTTTATTTTTTCTTTGATCATTGCTTGAATGCCCGGTGTTATGTAAGGTTTACTGCAATATTTAGTTTTGAACTGCTTAGTAATGAGGAAAATATTTATTAAAAGAAGTACTGAATATCTGGTACGTCACAGTATATTAAGTCAGGGTCAGAAAAGGAATTCACCAAATCCCATGGGACGTTTTCTACACAACGTTTGAAACTTCCTATGTTACCTGTACTATAATTCCTGTAACTAAAGTTATCTTACCATTCTTTTGTGTTTGTTCATCATTACTAAAGACTGAAAAGCCAAGAAAGTAATATAAAATGTTACTATGAATATCATTTACATGTATTTTAAATATAATTACTAGTCCGCATATGACCAGTATGTGTAGCTTAAGATGCAGACACTCTTGTTGGTTTTCTAATCTTCTAATTGTATAAAAGAAAAACCTAGACATTACACATGGCAAGTAAATCGGACAATGATGGATCCATTTCTGTTTTTAGAAGATCTATATTAAAATCACCAGCAATATGACTTATTTTTCTCTCGTTATCTACACTTGATACGATGATGTTATATATATTTAAAAATACTTCACCATCTGTATGTGGTCCGTAAATAATTCAAGTTACCATATTTACAAAATGCTGGTTTCCTATTTCAGTGATAACTGATTTAATGTATTCACTGCAAATGGATAAATCATGCCTTTTATGCCTTTTATAAGTGGTATAATTCTCCCTAATGTATCAAGCGACGTCACCACTATTTCATGTGATGCAGTTGCTGTACAAGGAATATCTAGGGATGTTACAGAGCTGTTCAATGTCTGCAGTTAACTTTGTCTCAGAAAGACCTAATACGTCAAGAAAGTGGAAAAAGAAGTTACATACAGGTTAATCAGTTCATTCTGGTGGAATGTGGCACTACGTATAATGACAAACAACTGAAAACGTGAATTTAGTTAAGTCGAAAGTTCGTTTTCTCAATCACGTAATGCTATGGGTATGGAGGGAAGCAAGTTAGCCATGTTCCCTTATATGTATTAAACAACACTAAAAGCGGTAATATAGGATTGATTGTTACCTTTTTAAAAGTATATTCTAAGTTCTAACTGCATCAATTTACTTTTATTACCGAAAAAGTCCTTTGCTTTCAGTTACAATGCAGAAAGACCCACATACACATAGACATCTGAGACCCATAAATTATGCCTTGCCTAAGCCCGTTTTAGTATCAGTATTATTATTAGAAAATACTACATTTGCAAACTAACTAAGATTCACAGCGTAGCCTACATATACGGCATATGAGCATAAAAGCACCATCCTTCCCGTGCTCTTTGTACCCAGCAAGATCACTGACCCCTTCAGTACAGCGATGCTTTATATTAGCTCCTTAATTAATATCACCAGACGTTTTCCCTCGCTTTGAAAAAGGTTTCTCTT
This sequence comes from Coenobita brevimanus, assembly GCF_032717465.1. Lineage (NCBI taxonomy): Eukaryota > Metazoa > Arthropoda > Malacostraca > Decapoda > Coenobitidae > Coenobita > Coenobita brevimanus. The sequence goes on from NC_137027.1 coordinate 15,636,091, forward strand.
TATACAAGAACAACTTATTAATATTATTTTTGGTACCACCAGAATATTTTATTATGCCCTCCAGTTCGATGACTTTCTTTTTTACCTGCAGCGAAGCCAACAGGCTTGTAAGTGGTACAGCTGGGATTTTTTTTTTTTTCCCCTCCTTCAAGGAATGTTCAAATATCTGTTCCTACAGAGTTCTGAGCGATTTTCTTGCGAGATACAAAGTTGCTCAGCGTGAAAGTTTGAGTTGATTTAACATGCCAGTTGTTGCCTAAGCTGAACATGACAGCTCTTGTGTCAGCTGACGAATCAGGTGACTATTTGGCGATTTTCAATTTCGGATATAAGGAGGCATTTTAGCGACTTTCTTATGAAATACAAAGTTGCTCAGCTTGAAAATTTGAGCTGATATGACATGTTAGCTATTGCATGGCTGCAGTAGTTTCGCCACAGGTCTATCGTCTCTTCTTGTTACTGGTGGCCTATCTACAGCCTCCATTTATCCCTTATCGTCCTTAAACTGAATGAAATTATCTGGTAGCAGCAAAAAATGAAAAGTGTCACCCTATTGAAAGGCTTAATCTTATGAAGGAACCTCTCGCAGTAAAAGGGCTAACTACTCTGATCCAGCCATATCACCAGTCTAGCATAATTTATAATTAGATTTATTAATTTGCACTCTCCCAAAACCCTCAGAATTTGAGTACGCACAACCTCCATTACCTACTTTTAAAAATAAGAGACAATTTGAGATTATAGCACATTACTGACAGATCTAAGCAGACCTAAATATTCTCCCTTCATCAACACCACTCATTACCGCATCACATTCCTCTCCACCATCATCGAAATCTTCCATAACATCTTACTCGGTTTTCCTCATCGTTGTCGTAATTTAATTCGTTTTTAACCTGAACCTTTGTCGATTCATTATTTTCAAAATTTCTTTCTTCTGCAGTAAACCCTAATTCAACTTCATTTTTTACCTTTCTACTCGTGCTCTCCAGCAGCAGCAGCAGCAGCGGCAACAACAAGAGCAGTAGCTTTAGCCAGACCGCTGCAAGAAAAAGGTCTCTCCCATCTTTTTGCAGTCTGGCGTATTTCATCTCGCCATCCTGTTCTCTGCGTGCCTCATTCTCTGACTTCATATGCAGACTGCCACTCCGTTATCTTGATTGTCCGTTTGTTATCGGTTCTGCGAAAAACATGTCGTACGCAAGTCCTTTTTTGCTTCTTTGACTGTCGTGATTATATCACTTACTTTTGCAAGAACCATCCTTTTATCTTTTCGGGAGACTCCATAATAACTCCGTTCACTTCTCTCTTAGCACTCCTGACGTTTATGATCCAAAGATTTTGCTAGACTCTACGTTTCCGTTCCACAAGTTATAATAGGACACACTGTAGTTCCAGGACCAAATATTGTCATGACTGAAAAAAAAAAAAATCGTATAACGCTACTCCCTGCCATTCAAAAATCGCATATAAAAAGTTGCACTGTTACATGTGATTTTTTGACGCACTGCTGTGCTGAGCACTGTTTACAATGACGGAGATAAGCGGCAGTGCACGGTGCTTGGCAAGTGGAAGGTGGTTGACTTTTGAATTTAACGCTTTATAATCGCCCGTCTGAAGGATAACTTCTTGTTTTCGATATCTTATTTTGTAAAAAGTGTTTCTGTGTTTTTCACTGACATGAGAACACTGTTACTTACTTTTAGAAATACAGTCCAATTAACCCTCTCGCTCTCACATAAGTTTTTAAGTTTTCCCGGGTGTGACAATCTCCCCCCCCCCCCGCGGCCGCGCGCTCCGATAATGCGTATTCTCAGCTTATTTTCACGACCCAAAAATATTTATTTTCCCATCATAGCCACATACGGTACTCGCCGATGTTTGTTCTGCACGATAAGCAAAAAAAAAAAAAAAGAAAAAAAAAAACACTATACAGACGTTAGGAAGCTGAGAATAAACATTCGTGACGCCGATTTCAATTCCCAACATCATAAGTCGAATCTTTACGAATCAATCTCTACATGTTATACCATCAATCGAAAGAGAATTTTATTAGCTTTCGAATGCCGGGTGTCTCGGTTTGATACGAGGTATGGTCTTCGAGTAATAAGCGATAAAGTAAAAACGCTGGTTCGACAGAGTACAACTTTTATATTCGGAGAGAGTTTGTGGTGAATTTTCAGTGAGAGCAATAGGTTTTTATTTCATTATCCGATGCAGAATTTCATTGGCTTTCATTTAAGACAAGTACGGTAATCCTAGGCCTTATAGTTCTCGAGAAAATTGCAATAAACTATGGTGTATTTTGCCGCGCGGTGAACCGTCAGCAGCCGCGCTGACTTAGTATTTTCCCTTAGCGCGCGAACATGTTTTATGCTTGCTAGCTACGGTTTCTTCGATTTTATACCAACAACTATCTTATATAATTACTTCTTTTTAGTCCTCTCGGAAACCACACATGAACACAAAACCTGTTGCTAGCAACAGAAACAGAACTTATTTCCATGTCATTTGTGTTGAGGTAAATAACAACATATATGTATATGTAAATATACTGACAGAAAGAGGTAAAAAGATTATATATATATATATATATATATATATATATATATATATATATATATATATATATATATCGTACTTCTCCAGTGGCGATGATATTCCTGGAGGACCACATCGGTTGGGAGAGGAGCTTTGTAATGTGTGTCTGTGTGTGTATGTGTATGTGTGTGTGTATGTGTGTGTGTGTATATGTGTTTATGTGTGTGTGTGTGTGTGTGTGTGTGTGTGTAATTCACCGGGTCGGTCAGGATCACTTGATGGTCGTGATCGTCAGCTTTTTACCCTCCAGGAAGGGAGCTGAGAGCTCATATAGTCCGATCTAAGGGCAAGGCTGTGACCTTCACACACGCACACACCCGTCCCCTTGCTCAAGGGGGACAGTAACCACCCACTTCGTCAGTGAAACTTTTCGCAACATGAGCGAGGCGCGAACTCCCGTCCACCAGTTGGCAAGCAAGAGCGTTACCACTGCACCAGCGAGCGGTGTGTGTGTGTGTGTGTGTGTGTGTGTGTGTGTGTGTGTGTGTGTGTGTGTGTGTATGTGTGTGTGCATGTGTGTGTGTATGTGTATGTGTATGTGCATGTTTGTGTATGTGTATGTGTGTGTGCATGTGTGTGTGTATGTATATGTGTATGTGTGTGTGCATGTGTGTGTATGTGTATGTGTGTGTGCATGTGTGTGTATGTGTACCTAACCTCGCGTTGCATTTCGCTACCTTTGTGTTAACTCAGGTGAACAAAACCTGCTATTCCTTACGAGGACGTGCGTCACTTTTTCACTTTCTTTTCACATAAAACATAGCCCAGTTTATCAATACATAGGAAACACAGTACATTTCACCAAAAGATATATATATATATATATATATATATATATATATATATATATATATATATATATATATATATATATATATATGCAATTGTTCCTTACGAGGATGTGTGTCACTTTTTCTCTTTATTTTCACATAAAACATAGCCCAGTTTATCAATAAATAGTTACACAGTACATTTCAACAAGAGATATACATATATATATATATATATATATATATATATATATATATATATATATATATATGCAATTGTTCCTTACGAGGATGTGTGTCACTTTTTCACTTTCTTTTCACATAAAACATAGCCCAGTTTATCAATACATAGGAAACACAGTACATTTCACCAAAAGAGAGAGATATATATATATATATATATATATATATATATATATATATATATATATATATATATATATATATATATATATATATATATATATATATATATATATATATGCAGTTGTTCCTTACGAGGATGTGTGTCACTTTTTCACTTTCTTTTCACATAAAACATAGCCCAGTTTATCAATACATAGGAAACACAGTACATTTCACCAAAAGAGATATACGTGACACCTGTCCCATAAGGTGTAGCAGAGAAGACGCTGCAGTGTTTATGATATTTTCACAATACACATAATGAAATCCATCATTTTATGAAACATACATTATATTTTCACCACAACAGTTCCTGATCGTGCTCTGTATGTCACATCTGCGATACCTAAGGTTTCGCAGACGATATTTTTTGATGATCATGTGGTGAAGTGTTTACATTCATCCACACAAGCATACGATAAACCTACCAATAACACTCATGCTTTATTTCACACAGCAAGCATACGGAATAAATATAACAATATGATAAAAGCAAATACTCCTATAAAAACCTACTGTATTTCCTCTACTCACAATGGCTTGTCCTGGCAGTAGTGCGAAACTGACTCCTGCCCTAGCCATTATTTCATAACGTACACTCATTGCACTATACTCCTATCTATTGCACAATAACACTATCCACCATATATCAGCATAAAACAAGGACTTCATCCACACCTTGGAAAATATTCCGTTCTTGACAACGCGGTGTCGTCAAGCGGTTTCCCGCCTCCCCCAGCTAAGCTAAACGTTTTACCATGTCTTTCCTCACTCGCTGTTGCACACTACATTCACCTGCATCACTATCACTGTTATTCAAATGTTGAATACTTACATTGGGTGCAGAGAAGAGGCAGCGTAGTTGCTGGGAAACGACAATAAACAGGGTAGCCTTACCAGTATCTTCGTTGGGCCAACAGTAGAATAACGGGCACGATTGATTCACCAAAACCTAATTCCCTATTACAAACACAAAACCTAATCACAACAGTGCCCAAAAATGACACACAAGCACTATTGGTACAGTGAAATATGACGCGAGTCCCGGGACGGGGTAGAGAGAGTAAAATTTAAAGCCCCAGCCATCCGCTACCTTCCTGCCTGACAGCTGACGTGTTACTAATCATCTCGCCCGTGCTGCCGCGCGTCTCAGGCCCCAAGGTTACCTAGTCATTACTTTTGGCAAGAGGCACGGGAACTAGGACACTTCCAAAAATGACGCAGATTGGCCGAAAACTTTTACTTTGACATAAGTTTTTGTGATTTGAGGACGTAAAATGCGTCTTCGCAAATAGTCGCGGAAAGGCCCAAAAGACTCGCTGCGCGTCATCGACGACGAGAGTATCCTCCAGTTAGGCTATACAAACTTACACCAAATATAAACAAAAACCTTCAGATTTTATTAACAGACTTCAGATCTGTTTTATGAAACTAGCCTCTTTATAACTTAAGTTCTTTGATATGATGCTAAATACTCAAAATAAAATTACGAAAAATTGGCCAGAGATACTTAAAATGTATTGTTACTCCACAATGCTTCTCTCTCTCTCTCTCTCTCAATGACGTCCAGTCCCTAAGAAATTTTGTATGGTGGATAAAAAAATAAAACAGCAAGGGCCGGATTCCCTGACACACTTAGGACCAATTTCGTGTAGTAACTGAAATTTGTTTTCCAGAATGGACAAGTGGAGGATACTCCAGATTCTGTCCTTGCCTCATGTCCCTCATACAAAAACAACACTGGATACCTGAGGATAATTATCGTAGTTTTGTATATTTGATTCAACAGGAAGGACACAAGAAAAAAAGTGACAAATTTCCCATCTCTTCTTCAGTAAAACTATATTTAAGAGCCGTATTTAAGTTCCATGTGAGGTTTCACACGTACTGTATGCACAAACGTATAGGAACTGCACACAAGAAAAATAACTTTTTATCAAACTGTACATACAGTACTGTTCATAATTACAGGAACATGTGTTTGTAATGTCTTAAGTTAGTATCGCTTCTCTCTCTCTCTCTCTCTCTCTCTCTCTCTCTCTCTATATATATATATGTCTGTCTGTCTGTCTGTCTCTGTCTCTCTCTCTCTCTCTCTCTCTCTATATATATATATATATGTATATAAGCGATATTCAGTATGAAGGAAGTGCAATTCAGCATGGTAGGCAACTTTAAGTTACCACTGTGGCAAAAGACGCAATAGTGTGAATAATTACTAGAAAAACCATTAACAAAAAAAAAAAAAAGCCAAAGCACTCGCCCACGAATGTGTATCTTCACTATAAAAAAAACTAGATCAGTGCTCTTCTGGCAATCGGAGGCATATCATAACAGTTTCGTGAAAATCGAAAAAATACTATTAGGATTTCGCTGTTTACTCTTACTGAGTTAAATGTGGTGCTAGCATTCTAAAGCCTGAATTCTGGGGTATTATGTTGGTGAAGGTCACCGAGTATAACAGGCCTTTGAAGAATTTTTTAGTTACCCTTTAAATGGCGGCTTTCGTTATTTAGGATATGATAGAAAATGGTGCATAATGGCAAGCTAAACGAAATGGTTAGATGGTATCTTTTTCCTTGCAAAATCCTCTGGCAATAAGAGGTATATCATCACAGCTTTGCCGAATTTATTATAAAGCCAAATATCCAGGATACTGCCTGTTATGCTGGGTGTTTTTAGTCCGACCTCACGTCCTAAAAGTACCAGCGACTGAGTGGGGTCCTCTTTCCGGACCGGAAGTAAAGCACCCACAAAGGAACAGGACATAAAAACCAGGCAGTACACCTTAACACATCTATTGTCTTAATTCCTACACCGTTAAAATGTAAACAGAGAGATATTGGAAATGCTTGGAGACAGGAACACAGGGTTAGCCTTCAATACAAATGATTATAGTTACACTCAAAATGTGTCACTCTTCACTTATACATGAATATTGGGTTTTAATATTACAATACCCATATACTGTTTCTAAGCAGAGTTGGCGTTTTATATATCAAGTTTGATACACCAGGAGAGGACGTGACCAAGGGTTAGGGGAATGAATATTACCATAAGTGGGTAGGGTGCGGGTTGCGACACTCGAGAAAATCGCTTAGTCACAGTAACACTAGGTCACATGTCTTTGATGATTCCCGCACACCACTGATCTTATCCCACGATTTCTTTAAGTTCTCCTGTATATAGTTATTGATCTTTTCTACTCTGCCAAGTATCGGGTCTCCATACGCTATTGGTAGCTTTAGTCACTTATATATTATTTGGGCCTTCACTCTGTCACTTATCACTGTCCACTTATATCTTGACTGTTCACGGCACTAGAGTTATTAGGGTCACTGTACACCCGTATTTTCCTGGGCATCACCTGCTGAGTGTCCGGGGCATGAGAGAGGGGCCCTACGGGGAGCCCTCCTGCAGGGGGGCAACGCACTGCCCACAGGGGCGTCACTGCCTGGGTCGTAGTCGTCGTTGGGATGCAGGGAGGCCCTCCTGGCTGGGGGCCTTGACCTGAGAGGAGGCCTTCACACTGGAGCCTCGTCAGTGGGGTGCAGGGAGTCCCTCCGGTCTGGGGGCCTCGACCTGAGAGGTGGCCCTCTGGACTAGGGCCAAACAGCTGCAGAAGGCAGGCCTGGCGCCTCTGGCTCCGAGGAGAGAGAGAGCCTGGGTTGTCTGGGCCTGGGGGCTGCTGGCCAGGCCTGGGAGTCCGGAGGCTGCGGCCGCCAACAGGAGAGAGCGCTCTCAGGGGTGAACTGCGGCGCCGCCTCCGTCGGGTGTCCATCAGGGACAGGGACCTCCCAGGTGTATTTGTTAGGGCTTGGACTGGGCCACACCACCATTCTAACAGCACCTTCGGGGAACCACTCCTGTAGGGAGACAAAGGGCGTCCCACACAGCCGAGAGGAAAGGGGTCGGCCACGCAAGGGACTTCCTACTTCGGGAGGGTCTTTGGAATCATGAATGAGGGGCATACGGTGGCCACTCCCTCCCAGTCACGTACGGTGGCCGTGAACGCAGTTTCGTGACTCCTAGGGCTCGCAGCTGAAGGGCGTACAGTGACCGCTCCTTCCCCTGCACGTACTGAGACAGTGCTCCCGAAGTAGGAAAAGGCAGGAGAGGGGTGCACAGGGGCAGCACCCTCTCTGGTGCGTGCTGAGGCCGTAGCCGAGGGTCTGCTTACCCTGGCACACACAGTGGCTGTAGCCGTGGGCCTGCCTGCCTGCCGAGAAGTAACTGAAGGGCGTACAGTGGCCGCTTCTTCCCCGTCACGTACGGTGGCCATGAACGCAGTGTTACTCCCGTAGTAGGAGGAAATAATGGATGAGGGACGTATGGTGGCCACTCCCTCCCCGTCACGTACGGTGGCCGTGATCGCGGTTCCACTACTCCTCTCTCTGCCAGTCAGGGCACGTTCAATAACTAACGCCCAGAGGCTGTCCCCAGAGGTGGCTGTGACTGAAGGGCGTACGGTGGCTGCTCCCTCCCCCTCACGTACGGTGGCCGTGATGACGGTGTCACAGGGGAAAAACAACTGAAGGGGATACAGTGACCGCTCCTTCCCCGGTACGTACGGTGGCCGTACCGCGGTGTTGCCTGGGACTGACTCTGGATCAGTCCCACCCTGAACCTGGTGAAGGCTGCCCCGCTCGCAAGGTCGTTGTCTCTTCCCACTTACTTGGTGTTGGGACAGTTGCGGGGAAGAGGGACTCAGGACAGGGGTGTCCCGGTGACCCTCTTGTTCCGGGTCAATAGCCCCGCCGTGGTGTCCTCCTGGGGTGGCAGTGTGGTAGTGGCTTGGTGGTGGGGTGGGGGGTCCGGCGGCGGCGGGTATTTTAGTGCCTACAGAGTCTGGATACAATTTGTTTATTTGAATTTGAGAATCTGGGAACACACACACACACACACACACACACAGACGCAGGCCATTACATTGACGTCTCGCTAGCCGTGCGATAATAATGACAAAACGGTTCAGTAAATACTAAAGGTAGCTTACGGTATGAAGGGTGGCGCCAGTTATATGGCATGTCAATGGTTGAATTGCAAAAATAATTTGAAAATGTGTGTGTGTGTGTGTGTGTGTGTGTGTGTGAGAGAGAGAGAGAGAGAGAGAGAGAGAGAGAGAGAAAGAGAGAACTGATTAACATATGGAGTTTGTTTCTCATTAACGGATTTTTCAAATATTTTTAAAAAGAGTAGAAGGGAGGAGTAACCTCCTCAACTAATCACTACAGCGTAATGATATTTGTGTTAAAAGTTATAGCCAACAGGTGCACAAGACAACTGTCCTTTTCAGATTTCTTTGCTCATATAGTTCTTAGTACCCAATGGTTCTGACCGAGGACGCAAGACGGGAGGTATATGAGAGCAACGCAACCTTTATTATTTAATGAATAAATTCATTAATTAATGTATTTTTGAGCTTTTTTCAAGAAAACTTAAATATATACTGTTCAAGTTAATAATCTTTCAACATCAATTTCACATGGTGTCATTTCCTGTCTCAGCCTCACCGCCAGCCAGCTTCTCAGCCATCCTATTGTTCCTGTACTGCCAACGCTCATTTCTTTACCCTATCTTTGACGGCTTTCTGGCAGGTTACGCAGTTGACGAACGCGCATGTTCATGCGTTAATACGTTTATTGCACTGTATGTATATAATTCATTCCAATCACTTCCCTCCGAAGTACGCTACATAAAATACAGTAGCACATATCGATAAACATATCAAATTTTATCTTTCATGATGTATCCCATGAATAAGCAATGCAAATAGACGCCATCATGGATTATGCAAATAACTCAAATTGTTCAAATGCAGTTTTGTGCAACTTTCAGTATGTTTAAGTAGGCGCATAGAGAAAGGCCTTATAGTAGGCTACATTTGTGCTAGATAATTTTCCATTCTTTTTGCTATATTTACTGAACAATTGATCATATAACCGTCTCTGCCATTCCGGCAATTAGCTCACCAAAGGCTCGCTTACTCTTAATACCAGTATGATTATTCTCTTGAAGTTTTCATTCCACCACCATCATCACTGCTGCCACTGTTTATTTTTGTAAACACTCCTAACGTCTTTCCCATCACCACCACCATCATTCATCTCTGCTACCAAAACCACATACCGGTATCCCAAGGACCCTTATCATTAGTCGCTGTTTCACCACCACTTCTTCTTCCCCACCACTCATTGTGCATTTATCTCCAAGACTAGTATCACCTCCATTACTATAGTCAGTTTTTACAACCATTCCTACCGTCGTCTCCATCAACTCCTCCACTTATACCATCTTCACCGTTACCACCACTCCCACTCTCCTCCCAACCATCCACGATATTCCTACTCTTTTTCCCACCTTTACCTTTACTCTTCGCCTTCATCACCACCTCTCCTGATCTCGTCACCATCCTCCTGTACCTCGCTCACGGCATCAATTTGCCTCAAGCCCTATAATCTATCGAACTTAACCTTGTGGAGATTCTTCTGCAGATTATTTCCCGTAGTTCAGTGCCAGAATAAGTCAGTATGACAGTTCTGCTTCCTATCCTTAACACTTTACCTGACTTACACCGTATCGTAATGCCAATTTTTTGTTACATATAGAGCTGTGCTTCCTATCCCGAACAATATTTCGTGATTAGCACAATATCGCAGCGTTGCATCATTGTAATCTAAATAGAGACACGGCTATTTTAAGCCAAGCTAAAGTGGACAGTGTAAAGTATTCATCACCATCACCACCACCAACATCCCATCACCGTTGTTATTATATGTTTCACCATCTCATTTAAGTTCTTCACCACGATCCCCCACTTCCCTTGTTGAAACTTTGCCACAAATCCTATAGCTCGCCCAACCTAACCTGGAGTTTTTTTTTTTCTTTTGCCACTTACTTCCCCTCTCAGTGGCAGAGTTAGACAATACTACGGCTTTATATAATTTCCATAACAAACTTTCATGACTTGAATCATATGCTACTGGAAATCTACCATTATCGCTGCGCATTAAACATGGAGACATGGCAATTTTAAATTATAGAACGACAAAGTGGGCGGACAACAGTTTTCACTACCAGCACGACTCTCCATTAATGCTGCCATCTGTTTCGCCATCGCCTAAAAGCTTTTTCTCCGACAAGAAGAATATGTTTTCACTCCCGTTTGTTTGTTTGTCTGTCTGTTAGCTGGATTACTCAAAACCTAAAAAAGAGGTTTGGACCAAATCTGGTGGGTAGACAGCCCATGTCCCAGAGAACAATCGATTAACTTTTTGGACCGATCCGGATCGTATTACAGTTTCTGGATCCGGAAAACACTTACAGCGAGACCCTAATCAGTGATGAGAAAACCTAACCCATTACGAAGAGTGGTTTGAAAATTACGTTGCCCTTGTCGGAGAGATGCGCTCCACCAAGTGCCCCTCTACTTTCACCTTGATTCTTCACCTCGATCCAGATTATCCAGGGCCATAGTTATTATTGCCATTACAACTGTTCATTGGAATTGCCACTGTTCATTTACCACTACACTTAACCAGGGCAACCTGAGGACGTACTTCATTATCTGAGTTTGCTACTTCCAGAAATATTTATTCAACATCAGATTTTTTTTTTCTTGTGCTGGAAGGGTTAGATATACAATACTTTTCGTTAAACCTTTCAATAAGTGATTTTTACTAAAATGCATATATAATAATTTACAGAGTAAATATACGATAAATCCATCATTGGTTTGAAGAGGTTAAATTCACCATCCTTTTTCTTTCTTTTTTTTCTTTTTTACCTGACTCACCGAATCCACATATCCCAGGCTCTGGTATTGAGCTTTTTGCAGCCTCCCTTGTCCATAAACCATTCTCTGATATTATGGTAGGTCTGTGGCTTGTACTGATGGAGTCTCTTGCACAAATCGCAGAACCCTTGGGCTTTGTTGCTCCATCCATCGTCCACCCAGTAGTGCTGCTTCCACCTGCAAAGAGAGAATGGATGAAATCTATATCATGATGTCGCCACCGCAAATGGAATTTATTTTGCTTTGTAGAGATCCTTCATAATGAAGTGATTAGTATATTTCTTACAAACTTTAAAGCTACCACTACATCTAGCAACATCAGTCATTATCACTATCGCTACATTTAACTACAACAGTTACCACCACCATCACTAAATTTAGTTGTTGTTTTCTCACGCGAGGAAGACGGAACCAAAGACCAGAAACCCGTAAGACTGCTCTGTCCAAGGGAAAAAAAAATGTGACAGAGCCAAATTCAAAATCTGTTCATTTCGAGATGCCTGGACACATTGCGTTTGCAAGACTGGAGGTTATAGGCAGTAGGGAATATAGACAGAGGAAGTCAGTTCCAGAATTGTCCTGTTTCATACATGAAGGACTGGGAGTAACGGTTAACTCTATCACTAGAGAGTTGCACAGAAAAGGAATGAGCGTTTGCTTTTTGACGGATGCTACACGCCCGCCGTAGTAGTGGAGGGATGCAAGCAGACAGTTCAGAGGAGCTGTGACTATTAAAGAAGCGAAAGAAAAGAGATAAAGATGCAACAGTGCGGCTAAGAGACAGAAGTTGAAGGGAGCCAGCAAGAGCAGGAGAGTCGATGAGATGAAAAGCCCTTGACTCCACCTTGTTGCGGAGAGCTGTATGTGGGATGCCTCTCCTTACATAAGAGTTGTATTCTACACAGAGGAGAATAAAACCTGTGTTTAAAGTCAATAACTGTGAAGGGGTAAAGAAGGCACGGTGTTGGCTTAGCACACCTAATCACTTGGAAGCAGATTTTACAAGAGAGGTAAAATGATCGTTCCAAGATAAATCCCAAGAGAATGAAACCACAAATATATTTAAAGACGATGCAGGACTGAGTTGGATATTGTCAAAAATAAGAGGATACTCCTGCGGAAGATTATGACGGGCTGAAAGATGTTGGAACTGAGTTTTTGAAGCATTAAAAGCAACAAGATTACTTTTTCCCCAGTTAGAATGATGGGTGCCATAGCCTCACCCCTTATTTGATGATGTAAAGGCTGAGATGGACGCTATGGGAAGCGAATGGAAAGGTGAAGGATGGAGTCATCAGCGGATGAATGGACAGGGTTAGGTCATTGATGAACTGAAGGGAGAGAGTTGGCGATAGGACAGAACCCTGAGGAACCCCAATGTTGATAGCTCTAGGGGAAGAACGGTGGCCGACTACAACAGCGGCTACAGAACGACCAGAAAGGAAGCTAGAGATGAAGGCACATGGATAGAAACCGAAAGAAGGCATTTTGGGAATTAAAGATTTATGTCAGACTCGATCCATAAAGTGCAACTGCAACACTTTCTCTAATGCCCCGAAAGGAGGATGACCAGGAGTCTAAAAGGTACCGTAGGTAAGAAGTTCGCCTGTAGAGCAAACCTGACGGAACCCATACTGACGATCGGAAAGAAGGTTGTGATAGGAAAGATGCTTTATTAGTTTATTTATTTATTTATTTATTTATATATTTATGTTAGTCATATATTTAAAAACTTTTTAAATACAGAATGTTAAAGCAATTGGGTGATAGAGGTCTGGGAATAGTCAACCTTCTTTGGGTCAGGCTGAATGAGAGCAAACTTCTAGAAAGGAAAGTTGACAGAAGAGAAAAAGTTTGTCAAGGCAGGGTGTAGTACAGTTCTTGAGGAAAACAGGAAGGATTAACTACCTTTAGTTGCCACTGTTACCATCACCATCGTTACATTTATATACATCTCTTGATACCTGTCAATGCATTTAGCTACAATAATTACTATTAACACATTTTCCTACAATTCACTACAGCCTGCTACAAAAGTTACTTCCTCAACATATTATCACTGTTAATATTGCCGGTACCAGACATATACACCCAACATCTTACCTGAAGAACTGGTTGTAAGCAGTGTCGTTTTTGTCAAGGTACTGCAGATGTCTAACGAGGTGCTCAACGCTGGGATAGTCCAGCACGTTGATGAAGGACTGGGGCGGCGCCAGCTGGGAATAGTTTGCCAAACCGAACACCACAGGTACAACGTCATACCTAAGAGGAGAATTGGTAAAGATGACATGAAAATTAAGACAGGGTTCACAGTGACTGGAAAAGAGTGAGGGGGGGAGCAAAGGAAAGGGAGGGAGGAACAGAAAACTAAGAAAAAAGGGGCAAAACATTCAGCAACAACAAGCACTACAAAACCGTGAAGCCCTACTTCACAGCAGGAGACCGTATGAAATCCAGAGGCTTACAGTAAACATTGATAATTCTACTGCCAGCCTTAACAATGCATAAAAGATATCTCTGATAGCCGCACACACCCCTGCGGTATTCGAAGGAGGAAAAATATATATATATATATATATATATATATATATATATATATATATAATATATTTTTAATACAAGGAAGAAGGAACCAAAGGCCAGGAGCACGCAAACCGTTCCTTCCAAGGAAAATACTAAAACAATACAAAAGAGAGCAAAATTCAAGACCCGCTCATTTCGACATGCCTGGAAACACTGTGTTTGAAAGACTGGAGATCATAGGAAGTGGAAATACGACAGAGGGAGACAGTTCCAGTGTCAACCTGTTGCATAAATGAAGGACTGAGAGTAACGGTTAACTCTTCCATTAGAGATTTGGACAAAAAAGGGATGAGAGTTTATTGCTAGACGGGTGCTACGCGCCAATTGTAGAGGTGGAGGGATGCAAACAGACAGTTCAGAGGAGCCGTGACCAATGAAGTAGAGATAGAAAAGAGATAAAGATGCAACAGTGTGGAGAAGAGACAGAGGTTGAAGGGAGCCAGTAAGAGCAGGAGAGTTGATGAGACGAAAAGCCTTTGACTACACCCTATTGAGAAGAGCTGTATGTGGAGAGCCTCCCCACAAATGAGAGTTGTACTCTACACAGGGGCGAATAAAACCAACTTATAAAGTCAACAACTGTGCAGGGGTAAAGAAGGTACGGAACCGGCTTAGCACACCTAATCTCTTGGAAGCAGATTTTACAAGAGATGTAATATGATCTTTCCAGTATAAGTCCCGAATGAATGAAATCCCAAGCATGTTGAAGGATGATGCAGGATTGAGCTGGATGTTATTAAACATTGGTGGTTACTCCTATGGAAGATTTTATCGGGTTAATAGGTGCATTAAATACACGATTATTCTTACCCCAGTCAGTGATACGAGCCAAGTCAGAGACATTAAGGGTGCCATAGTATCATCCCTTGTTTGTTGAAATAACTGCTGAGATGGACATTGCAAGAACTGAATGGAAAGGTGAAGGGTGGAACCATCAGCGTATGAGTGGATAGGGTTAGAGGTACAGCTTAGAAGGTCATTGATGACTAAAAGGAAGAGAGTTGTTGATAGAACAGAGCCCTGAGGAACACCACTGTTGATAGATCTAGGAGAAGAATGATGGCCATCTACAACAGCGGCTATAGAGCGACCAGAAAGGAAGCTATGGATAAAGGTGCCGATAGAAGGACAGAAACCATAAGAGGGCAGTTTGGAAATTAAAGATTTATACCAGACTTATCGAAAGCATTTTAGATGTCAAGTGCAATGGCAAAGCTTTTGTCAAAGTCCCGAAAGGAGGATGATCAGGAGTCTGAAAGGTAGGTGAGATCGCCAGTGGAGCGTCCCTGACGGAACCCATACTGACGATCAGAAAGAAGGTTGTCATAGGAAAGATGCTTTAAAACTTTTCTGTTATGAATATACTCGAAAACTTTTGAGACACATGATGTTAAAGCAATTGGACGATAGTCAGAAGGTTGGGAATGGTCACCTTCTATATATATATATGTATATATACGAAGCCTCTGTGCTACAGTGGTAGAGCGTGCGTCTCGCGCGCTGGTGGACGCGGGTTCGCCTCCCGCCAGAGTTGTAAAAACTTTGGGAAGCGTTCACCGAGTCACTTGGGAAACGTTTACCGAGCCACTTACTACTTTGGCGGACATAGAAGATGCTGTGGTTGAACCAGTGTCGTGTACTATACCTCATACCAATTAATTTGGCCAGGCATGTATGGCAACACTGTTCCTGCCGAGATTCTGATTGGCTGGAGGTGTTTGTTCGATTTCGTTGTTGCTAAAACTGATACTCTTTTTATTATCTGATATGATACTGAGTTTGTCGACAATACAATCGTCAAAAGCAATAAGAAATCCGTTATATACTTATCAACAATGAAATTTTCGTAGGAAGATAGAGATATGAGTCAACAAAGTATTATAACCGTCCAAGTCAAGGTCAGCATTCGAACAATTCCTTTAAATCTCCGACACTCTGTAATAAAACAGAAAATTAAGGAAACCTGCTTAATCTAAGCTTTGGTATAACACACATTTAAATTTTAAGATCAGTCCGCACCCTTAAATCGTGCCACAACTCTGAATAATTAAAAATTCTAATGAAAAGATGAGTTCTGTGGGGAGGGAGGTTTGAAAAAATCGCGAGAAATCAAAGTAGGCTAAAGGAAAACTGTTTCATTATATATCCTCTATTATCACAGTACGGACTGATCTTAAAATTTAAATGTGTTATACCAACCCTTAGATTAAGCAGGTTTCCTTAATTTTCTGTTATATTACGGAGTGTCGGAGATTTAAAGGAATTGTTCGAATGCTGACCTTGACTTGGACGGTTATAATACTTTGTTGACTCATATCTCTATCTTCCTACGAAAATTTCATTGTTCATAAGTATATAACGGATTTCTTATTGCTTTTGACGATTGTATTGTCGACAAACTCAGTATCATATCTCATAATAAAAAGAGTATCAGTTTTAGCAACAACGAAATCGAACAAACACCTCCAGCCAATCAGAATCTCGGCAGGAACAGTGTTGCCATACATGCCTGGCCAGATTAATTGGTATGAGGTATAGTATGCTTACACCCAGTCGGCTTAACCCGTGCCGTCCCGAGGACGTAATTCCACGTCCTCACGTTTTGTCACAGCTAATCCCGAGGACGTACTTCAACGTCCTGCAATTGCAAGGTTCATAATTTCCACAATTTTCAATTTTCGCTAGTCATTTTTGGTACATATACACGGGACACCTGCCTCAACAAGATGCCAGGCAGAGACAATGCCTTACCCAGCATGACCTCCTCCCCCCCCCCTGCATGCCCTTTTCTCAGCAATTCACCTGTTATCAGTGACCTGACCAGTATAGCCATGTCATGCCACGGTACGAAATTCAGGGCCAGAGTGATTCCCCAATCAATGACAATGTGGAGGACAAACTTTACATAGCATTAGAGGAAGAAACAGTTAGAAATGATGATCAGGTAATGTGGCAAAAAAAGGTCAGGTATTAGCGAGTGAAACAATGCTTATAATGCCTATATTACTGCTTGAAAACCAATATACTTTTGTACTACATATAAATTCGTAACAGTAAATAAATAAATACCGTTTATGAGTGGTGTGAAATAGTTATCCTCCCATAGAACTCGTTTTCTTTGGCGCCAGCCTGATAGAAAACCCAGTAAAGTAAGGAGGCTCTCCTACCTGTAATGAGTATTTTAAACCTGTGAGCGATTTCTCTATGAATTTTCGATGTTTCTCACCAAAAGCGAAAGTTTTAGCAAAAAAAAAAAGTCAAAAATTGACCGGGATTGGGGGGTACCAGTGGTCAAAAAGTGGCCGGGACTGGGCGGGTTAAGGCAGGACAATTACACTTGGTTTACAGACTACACACACATCCAAAGCCACTCTAACATTACAATCACACTTACAAGCACTTCTCACCCTATACACAGTCTCTGCCAGACAGCCTAAGCCAATGAGTAGAGGTACATTGGCTGTATAGTCCCTGCTTCGGTAGGGATAGGCCGCTCCTGCAGTGGACACTCAACAGCTGGTGATGATGATATACTGCGTGTGTATATATATATATATAATATATATATATATATACACATACATATATATATATATATACATATATATATATATATATATATATATATATATATAAATATGGAAAATAACCACAGGTGAAATGAAAGGAGCGACAGTGAGTACTTTCGTATATTACATTTGCATATATATATATATATATATATATATATATATATATATATATATCATCTCATCAGCCGTTTGAGTGTCCACTGCAAGACCGGCCTATCCCGACCGAAGTCGGGACGATACAGCCAAAGTATCTCTATCAAGTGGCTTAGGCTGTCTAGTAGAGATTGTATGTAGGGTGAGAAGTGCTCGTAAGTGTAATATTATTGTAGTGTTGGAGTGGCTTTGGAAGTGTGTGTAGTCTGTGAACCCAGTGTAATCGGCCCGCGCAAGTCGACTGGGTGCAAGCATACTTTATAGTATGCGACACTGGTTCAACCACAGCACCCCTTGTGTCCGCCAATGCAGTACGTGGCCGGGTGAACACTCCCAAAGTTTATTACCCTGGCGGGGCGCGAACCCTGGCTCACCCGTGTACGAAACGCATACTATACCACCGTACCACAGAGGCTCCATATATATATATATATATATGTATATTGTTACGGTGGCGCCAGTCCGGGGCTATTACAAAAAAGACAACAAGTCAGCCTTAGATGATCGGCCTCCACTGCGTTGCAAAAATAACGCAGACCCCGGCACTGACACTCCGCAAACTAGAGAAAAACTGCGCAACGGAAAAGTACTTACTTAAGAACGCAACACTCTGTACTTTGATAATAAAACGGAACAGCCTACCTATAGATCTAGCCTACTATCGTCACTACTGGAAGTAATACCGCCCGAGACAGTATACAGGAACACCTCCCACTTACTTCCGGTGGTGACGACTTCTACTTAACCCGTGTCCAAGGGGGAACGCAGTTAATGGCTCACGATAGTTCTCACTAGCCTTGTGCAAAGAGATGGGATTAAACAGTGTAGGGGTTAGGGGTGTGTGTGTGTGTATGTACGTGTGTTGGGGAACGTTAACAAAGGCAGCGAGAGACTACGGTGAGCTAGACTGGCCCTCCAAAGACAACAAGGTCACAAAAACAAATAAAATATCTACTTCCGTCAGTCAGCAACAAAAAGAATAAAAATAAACTTAAATGAAAACGCCAGCTCGGCATAAAAATGACTGGGGAGAGAGAGAGTGTGCACACACGCACGATACGGAAGCTAGCTGGGAAGAGACTGACTCTGATCAAGGCTCGTGCACGGCGAAGCGCGAACGCATAATCAAATTAATTAATAAGAACTTATATTCGTGCCCCTCTCTCTCTCTACAATAAACTGGTACTTCTAATGCAAGCAAAACATCATTAAATATACTGGTAGCTCACACAAGACAATCAAAATAATCAAATGCATTCTCAGCATGGTATTAAATAAAATTGCCCTCAGTGGCAGGAACGAAAGAAACAAAAGAATTTGTAGCACTCGCTAATATAAACTCCGCGAATGACGCGGATACATACTGCATAATCCCCCTAGCCCAGCTGTAACGGCTGCATCCGTGGGAACGGAAAGGCGGACAACGTAACACGCCCTTCCCCAAGGGAAAATTTTGAGCCCTGGATCAAAATTTTCGAATCAAGACCCTGACCCCTCCCTGGATAAACAATCAGCAATTACGTTATCAATCCCCTTAATATGCTTAACTTCTAAATTGTACTCTTGCAAAAGCAAACTCCAGCGGGTCAAACGCTGGTTCTTAAATTTAAACTTGTTCAAAAACTGCAGGGGATGATGGTCTGAATAAATCTTGATCACAGGGCCAAAAGGGGGCAGGTAGACAGCAAAGTGTTGCAGGGCCAGGATAATCGCTAATAACTCCTGCTCTATGACAGAATAGTTCTTCTGGGCTCTATTAAACTTCTTTGAGAAGTATGATATGGGATGTTCAACCTGGCCCTCATCTGGCTGCATCAACACTGCTCCTACCCCTACTCGGCTAGCATCAACTGCCAGCACAAAAGGTTTGTCAAAATCTGGTGCACGCAATATAGGGTGGTGGCACAGCAGAGACTTAACCGTAATAAAAGCTTGCTCACACTCGGCTGTCCACTGCCACTTCTTATCCTTGCGCAATAAGTCAGTAAGAGGGGAAGCACTGTGGAGTAATTCCCAATGAATCTTCGGTAATAGCCGATCATGCCCAAAAATCGCTGGAGGGCACGGCGACACTGGGGTGCTGCAAAGTTGGAAATGGCATCCACCTTAGCCCGAGGTGGAGCCACTTGCCCATGTCCCACAACAAATCCAAGGTACTGGACCTTAGCACGTACGAACTCGCACTTGTCTAAGTTGACTACTAAGCCAGCTTCCTCCAACCGCTTAATGAGCATTTCCACATGATCAAGGTGCTCCTCCCACTTGGTGTCATACACAATGACATCATCGATGTAAACGACACAATTGGGTATGCCATCCACCACTTTATCCATAAGCCTCTGGAAAGTGGCTGGAGCATTCTTCAATCCATAAGGCATCACCTGGCACTGATATACTGCACCACTGACAACAAAGCTAGCCACTTGTTTAGCCCGTTCCGTCAGCGGGACCTGCCAGTATCCTTTTACTAAGTCAAGTTTGGTGATATAAGTGGCATTTCCCACCTTGTCCACGGAGTCATCGACCCGAGGTAAAGGATAAGCATCGGTCTTAGACAGTGAGTTAACTTTCCGGAAGTCCACACACAACCTAACCTTCCCATCTGGCTTCGGCTGCAAGGTAACTGGTGAACTCCACTCACTGAAACTCCTCTTGATCAATCCATGGTCCAACATATACTTGATCTCATTATCGAGAGCTTTCTGTCTGATAGGGTTGATGCGGTAAGGAGCTAATTTTACAGGCTTACTATCCCCAACGTCAATGTCATGAGTAGCCCCAAGTTGTCAATCCCGGTGAATCTCCAAAAACTTTCGGATGTTTCCATAATCTGTTGCACAGCTCTTCTCGCTTTACTGGCTCAAGGTGTCGCAATTTCTCCACCAGAGCTGCATAACCATTGCCCTCCCATAGGTCAGCTGGTAACATCTCACCACGACTAAGCACTTCCTCCTGCTCCTCCAACTCACTACCAACCACCAAAACTACAGGAGCGCTCTTATCCCTGGTTCCCTCAACGTCCACTCCAAAATCACCTTCCAGGGACTGTGGCTGTAACCCTGGTCCACTACTCACATCACCGGCACCAACAGCTCCCTCCACAGCACGTTCCCTTGATGCCACGTCCTCCCTTCCCCGTCCTTCACATCCCAGGTGAGAGACATCAGCAGTCATCCCACAATGAGAATCAACTGGGCGGTAGTATGGCTTCAACATATTAATGTGGCACAACTGAGTACTCTTCCGCCTATCTGGGGTAACAATTAGATAGTCAAGTTCCCCAACTCTCTTCTTCACAATATAAGGACCACTGAATCTAGCCGCCAGAGGTTTTCCTTGCATGGGCAGCAGTGCCAAAACTTCATCTCCTTGCTTAAACTCACGACTTCTGACCTTATCGTAATGAACCTTAATTTTCGCTTGAGCCCCTATTAGATTGTCACGGGCAAGCTCTAAAGCGCAATGCAGTCTCTCCCGAGTGCTGCAGACATAGTCAAGCAGGGATTCCTGGTTGCCAGATTTGTTGTTACTCCAGGCCTCTCGCACCACATCCAAGGGACCACGAACTCTGTGCCCAAACACTAACTCATTGGGTGAAAACCCTAACGACTCAGTTGGTACCTCTCTCACTGCAAACATAACAAAGGGTACCGCTAGGTCCCAATCCTTTCCACTATCATAGCAGAAGCTGCGCAGCATGGTCTTTAAGGTCTGATGATGCCTCTCCAGGGCACCTTGTGACTGCAGATGGTAGGCACTGGACAAAATGTGTTTGATGCCCAACTCTGTCATTGTCTGCTTAAACAAATTAGATGTAAAATTCACTCCACGGTGTGACTGCAACTCCTTGGGCAGGCCAAAATGAGTAAAGAACAGGATAAGTTGCTTGACTACTGACTTCGCCTGCATGCTTCTGATTGGTATAGCCTCTGGGTATCGCGTTGTAACATCCATTATGGTTAACAAATACTTGTTTCCAGCAGAAGTAGGAGGTAAAGGGCCCACGATATCAATGATTACCCGGGTAAACGGAGGTTCAACTGCAGGAATGGGAATCAAAGGGGCCACAGGAAGAACTTGATTAGGCTTGCCCACTGACACGTGTGACAGCTCTTAATGTACGCAGCAACTTGTCCCGGCATACTTGGCCACCAAAAATTATATCTTAAGCGCTGCACTGTCTTTCTGTTTCCCAAGTGACCCGCTAAAGGTCCCTCATGTGCTAACTGTATTAACGGCACCCTATACTGCACAGGAACCACCACCTGCACTAACTCACCCACTCCTCCATCCACCGTGGCGCCAGTGGGCGTCCATCGGCGATGTAAAACATTGTCTTTAATCAGGAACTCCTCCTTACCACACTCCATACTTCTTTCTTCCCCTACTCGAGCAAACAAGGGCTTTAATGTTACATCCTCCTGTTGCTTCACCCTCAATTCTGCTGGCCCAACACCCACCAGCTCTACTGAGGACTGAGATAAGGGACTGGTCGGGACACTGGATTGCGAAGGGCGATCAATCTCAGCGTCACCTCTAGTACACTCGACAGGGGGAGGAATGTCAGACTCCACACTGACATCATCATCACCTCTACCCTCAACAGTGACACTCTGTTCCTCAGGCGCGTTTGACGGTGGTCCTGCATCCCCGCAGTCGACCCCAGCGTCCTGAAATTCTCCTAATTCAGTCGATGGGCTGGGTTCAGTCTCCACACAGACACACTCAACACCACCTCTAGTGTCCTGAGTGGGAAGTGGAGCGGCGCCCATGCACGCATTCCCACTCTCCTCACCCACTACAGCAACACTCTGCTCACTAGGTTCCTCCATTGGTGGCCCTGCCTCACCACAGTCGACCCCAAGAACCTGTGACTTCACCAGTTCTTCCTCCCGGGCTGCAACTTGTGCCATAGATCGTGTAATTGCACAGACCGGAAACATGGCTTCCACTTCTGCATCAACTTCAATACCAATTTCTGGGGCATCAAAACACTTCTCTGCCACAACAACTGGTGGGGGAAGAGATGGAAATACTTTCTCCCCAGCCAGGTCGTTCCCCAGCAGAAAATCAATCCCCTCTACTGGCATTACATCAGCAACAACTACTTGAGCTGCAGCCTGAACAATGGGGCAATCAAGTTCCACATGAACATAATCATAGTATTCATCTGAGTTCATGCCTCTACACAGCACATACTTCCCTGAGTTTACAGGCCCTCCAGTCACGTTTCTGCACACAGACTGTTGTGCACAGGTATCACGAGCCACAGTAACTGGATAACTGATCCCATGAATTTTCACTGTGCCGTGACATATAAAAGGTTTACACCAGTCTAGGGACGATTTCTGAGGCAGTTCATCCGGAGGTGGCGTAGCATGTTGGGTAACTTTTCCAGCCTGAGCTGGCAGCGAGCACAGCCGGCTACACTCCAGCTTTCCACAGACTTCTCCCTCACCGTTACCACTCTCCCAACTCCTCTCGTTCACCTGACTCAAACCTACAATTAGTGCCATTGGTTTGGCATTTTGGGAGGCCTTCCACTTAGGGCAGTTAGGCTTGATGTGCCCACTCTGTTTGCAAAAGTAACAAACTAGCTTCGAACTGGATACAGGGCTCTTTCTCCCAGAATTACTTTTCTCCTCTGTACTTCCCTTGGACTGATTCACGGGAGATTTATCCCAGGCAGGGCCACTCACAGTCCTCTCCCTGGAATACTGAAAATTAGCATACTTGACCCCCATACTCCGCAAGGCAAACACCCGGTCATCAGTCCACGTCGCTGCTTCCTTCACGGTCTTAAATCTCTTCTCCCTAATTTTAACACCAATTTCTTTGTCAGCCATGTTGGTAAAATGTTCCATCAAAAGCAGTTCACGCACCTCGTTATACGAAGTGGCGCTCTCACTCAGCAACCACTCGTCTAACCTCTCCTCCAGATACCTGGCGTAGGCCATATAGGTGTCAGCAGGCCTTTTCCGAGCACCACGGAACAACAACCGATAAGCCTCTGGTCTAAGTTCATATGCCTTCAGGATGGCTGTTTTAAATTCATCATAATCATCTACATCCTCAGGGCTCAACCTATTATACACTTCCAAGGCTTTTCCCTTCAGCACATTAGATACCAACCCCACCCAGCGCTGCCTTGGCCACTCAAACTCCCTAGCCTTCTTCTCAAACCTGACAAACCATTCTGTCACCTTCAACTCATCAAATGCTGGCACTAATTTTAGACTCCTTGAGAACCAACTCTCCCTATCCTCTGCACGGCCTGAGGTTTGGGTATCTGAAGTTGGTCTATTAGCAGTCACCTCCAAGCGAGTCTTCTCCAGCTCAAATCGCATTTTTTCACGCTGCAACTCCATCTCCTCTCTTGCACGCTGCATCTCCATCTCCCTCTCTTCTTTTGCACGCTGCATCTCCATCTTTTTAAACTCCAACTGCAACTGAGCCTCCGGTGACAAGACTCCAGGGTATATGGGAGTGGAATGAACAGCTCCAGGGAAAGCACCAGACATACCCGGGGGAACTGCTCTTAACTGGCTCGGCGGCATCATAGATGGTAATAGTGGGGTAGCGAAACGAGGCAACTCAGCACCATAGTCAAACTCAGGGCTCACACGGGGAGTACCTTTGCTATGTGCCTCTCGTTGTTCCATATTTTCCATATCCACAGGTGACTCAGCACGTACGCGATCTGGTGTAGACACGCGTGACTCCATGGCGACAAATCAATGGCAGTACTGAATAATGAAATACTAATGCTGACTGAGAAACTACAAACACATCAACTTCACCTCAAAGCACAGAGAACGCCAAGGTAACGATATCCTAGCAAGAAAAAGGCACTGTTAGGATATCCTGATGCGAGGTCGCCACTGTTACGGTGGCGCCAGTCCGGGGCTATTACAAAAAAGACAACAAGTCAGCCTTAGATGTTCGGCCTCCACTGCGTTGCAAAAATAACGCAGACCCCGGCACTGACACTCCGCAAACTAGAGAAAAACTGCGCAACGGAAAAGTACTTACTTAAGAACGCAACACTCTGTACTTTGATAATAAAACGGAACAGCCTACCTATAGATCTAGCCTACTATCGTCACTACCGGAAGTAATACCGCCCGAGACAGTATACAGGAACACCTCCCACTTCCGGTGGTGACGACTTCTACTTAACCCGTGTCCAAGGGGGAACGCAGTTAATGGCTCACGATAGTTCTCACTAGCCTTGTGCAAAGAGATGGGATTAAACAGTGTAGGGGTTAGGGGTGTGTGTGTGTGTGTGTATGTACGTGTGTTGGGGAACGTTAACAAAGGCAGCGAGAGACTACGGTGAGCTAGACTGGCCCTCCAAAGACAACAAGGTCACAAAAACAAATAAAATATCTACTTCCCTCAGTCAGCAACAAAAAGAATAAAAATAAACTTAAATGAAAACGCCAGCTCGGCATAAAAATGACTGGGGAGAGAGAGAGTGTGCACACACGCACGATACGGAAGCTAGCTGGGAAGAGACTGACTCTGATCAAGGCTCGTGCACGGCGAAGCGCGAACGCATAATCAAATTAATTAATAAGAACTTATATTCGTGCCCCTCTCTCTCTCTACAATAAACTGGTACTTCTAATGCAAGCAAAACATCATTAAATATACTGGTAGCTCACACAAGACAATCAAAATAATCAAATGCATTCTCAGCATGGTATTAAATAAAATTGCCCTCAGTGGCAGGAACGAAAGAAACAAAAGAATTTGTAGCACTCGCTAATATAAACTCCGCGAATGACGCGGATACATACTGCATAATCCCCCTAGCCCAGCTGTAACGGCTGCATCCGTGGGAACGGAAAGGCGGACAACGTAACAATATATATATAGTATCACTGGTATACAGGGATATATATATATATATATATATATATATATATATATATATATATATATATATATATATATATATATATATAGTATCACTGGTATACAGGGAACACAATGAGTTACAATGGAAATGATAGAGGAATTAAGTTGAAGGACGCTACTAGAAATGGTTTTAGATGAAAGCTTGAGGACTGAAGCAGGAAATGATAGCATGCAGTTTGAGTTAATGAAAAGGAAAGACACGGTGGACGCCATTTTCATTATCAGGCAGTTGCAGAAGAAAATTTTAGAGGGTAACGGGAAGATGTACCGTGCTTTCACTGACTCTGAAAAGGCCCATATTAGAGTTCCAAGGGGAGTGGCTAACTGGTGTCTAAGGAAGAAGTGTTAGTAAAGATGGTATGGATGGTGGAAGAACTATATCAAGGAGCCAGTACAGCAGTCAGGACAAAGGATGGAGATACAGAGAAATCTGGAATGGAAGTTGGACTGCACCTGAGATGAACATTTAGCCCATTTTTGTGTCACTGTGATGGATGACTTACATGAAGAATTAAGTGACAGAGACGATGGCCGACGATTTTGTAATAGCTGCAGGATTGGAGGAAGAGTTGAAAGAAAGGGTGTTGCAATGGCGGGAAATATTGCACAGTGAGGTTCTCAAGGTAAACTCCCAAAAGTCAGAAGTACAGGTTAATAGCATGAGAGAGGGAGACAGAGTACAGATTAGAGATGTAAGTGACAAGGAGGTGAAACAGGTGGTAAAGTAATAAGAACTTGAACTGATGGCTGCAGGAAGAGATTGACGAAAGAGTAGGGGAAGGCTGAAAGAAGTGGTAGGAGGTACCAGTATCTGGAGACATGTTCGACTAAAGATTGCCACAAAAGTTGAATATAAAAATCCATGAAGCAGTGATGAGACCGATCCTGATGCATAGGCCAGAGATCTGCAAACTGAAGAAGAGGAGCCTGAATGAGCAGAAATGCGGATGCTTAAATGGGTGTTGGGTATTTCGGTTAGGTCTCTAAGAAATGATGACGAGAGGCGATGAGAAGGTGAGGTGTGTATCAGTGAGATCAGAACAGCAATGTTGAGATGGTACCGTACAGTCATGCTGTTAGAAATGAGAAGCAAGAGCCAATCAAGAGAGCATGGAGAAGGCCCATGGATGGAAGAAGGTCGTGAGGAAAGCAACAGAACAGGTGGAAGGATGTGGTTCAGGGGAACTTAAGTGACACTGGGCTCGTGGAGGGCGGAGCCATGGACAGACATACTGTACATGGAGATGGCTCATAGTAGGAACTAGCCCCCTAACGATAGATAGTTATTATGGATTACTATTACTTCTACTACTTTTACCACTACTACTACTACGCTAGTACTACTACTAACATTAATAATGACTAACAATAACAACAACACAACAACAACAATAATAATAATAATAATAATAATAATAATAATAATAATCCATCCATCCATCATCCAATCCTACACTACCCTATGAGGAGCGTAGGAGCCTGGGGCTAGGCAGTTGGTCCTGACATTTAAGATGAGAGTGACCAACCTCACTCATCCCTGAGTGGCATTACGTGAGCAATAAACCCCAACCACCCCTTGGATATAAACCTTCACCGGCTCAATCCGATTGGAGCACAATAATTACCCACTAAACCACCAGGCGCCAAAATTTGGTTATATGGTTACCACCCAGCGTAGTAAATGGTTTCCTGGTGTACAGGAAACCATTTGGCTTGTCACTCAGTGTATAGTCACCCATAGGCAGAAGAAAGAGGAATGAAGGAATGAAAGACAGAAGAGGGAGTGTAAAGTCACCCGTTGGCAGAAAGACGTGGAAAGAATGAAGGAAAGAAAGATAGATGAAGATGGAAGGAAAGACGGATGGAGGAGAGGACAGGGCGGACACCCGAGAGCAGCACTACACTGAGTGAGTGGATGGTGAGAGCCCCCACCTACCACAATAATAATAATAATAAATAAAAATAACAATAATAATAATAATAATAATCAATGATAATAATAATAATAATCCATCCATCCATCCATCACCCAATCCTATGTTGCCCCATGAGGAGAGTAAGAGCCCGAGGCTAGGCAAGTTGGTCATGACATTTAAGATGAGAGTGACCAGCCTCACTCATCCCTGCAGTTGCAATATAATAATAATAATAATAATAATAATAATAATAATAATAATAGTAACTGTAGTAGTAGTAGCAAGAGTAGATGTCAGTGCTCGAGGTCTCTGGACACGTGGGCAGAGGGCGTTCTTCGACATCAGGAAATTCGATCCCATGGCAGCATGTCATGTCTCTCGAAGCTGCACACAAAAGGAATGAACAAGAAAAAAATAGGAATTATCAAGAAAGGGTCCAACATGTGGACCACGGTCGATTCACCCTTGTGTTCACAACATCAGAAGGGATGAGTCCAGAGGCGGTGAGATTCTATTCGAGACTGGCAGAGGTTCTTTCTGAGAAGAAACTTCAATCGCAGAGTTTTGTTATGCCCTGGATGAGATGTCGACTGTCATTCTCCCTCGTGAGGTCTGCTCTGCTATGTCTCAGGGCACAAGATCATCAGCCCTCGGGCCTGTCTCTCTGGCGGGTATGGATTACGAAGCTACAGTGGTCGAGAGTTGCATAGACCAGCGACTCCAATAATTAAATGTCTTTATTTACACTGTATATGAATAAATATAAAATAAAATAATAATAGTAATAGTAGATGGCTGGTAACCACAGCCATTGGCGTGCTTGGGGCCAACGGATTGTAATATGAGGGTTAGTGTTAACCTTCACATTACACTCTAAATGGTGAACTGTATTAGGAAGGTTGGTTTTGATCTTCACAATATATTTCATCAATGGATGGAGGTGATTAAAAATAGTAGTAGTAGTAGTAGTAGTAGTAGTAGTAATAGTAGTAGTAGTAGTAGTAGGATAGTAGTAGTAATAATAATAATAATAATAATTAATAATAATAATAATAATAATAATAATAATAATAATGATAGTCGTATTAGTAGCAGTAGTGGTAGCAGCAGCAGCAGTATTCTTCTTCTTCTTCTTCTTCTTCTTCTTAGTAGTAGTAGTAGTAGTAGTAGCAGTAGTAGTAGTACTGGTATAATAATAATAATAATAATAATAATAATGATAATAAATAGTTACCTATTTACTTATTGTGTAGCCACAATAAGGAAGCTTCGCCATAACTATTATATATGGTATGAAATTTTGGCATCATAAACAAGTCTGTGACCTTTAAATGTAGTGAAAGGTCATTCATATTTGGATCATGTACTTAGATTAAGGTAGCTTAATGAGTAATATGAACAAGATCTGAAGACAAAGGTGTGACGAACGCATGGGTACATTTTAAATGTCTCAGTAACTGGCTAACTGTACGTCTAACTCTGACCATATTCCTTCCAGGTAATAAGAGAGATTACAACTGTATTTCTGTAAAGCTGCTGCCTTACAGCTTTTGTGGTTTTCTTTAAAGCGTGCGACAAAGAAAACACTGAGCAGATTTGAATTAAGTACTTTCTACTAGGCTAATGGCAAAATATTCAGTCAAATTTTTCAGCAAACATTTTTATCATAGGATTTTTAACCAAATAGCTGTATCTCAGTTTCTGAGATATACCAGATTCAAATATGCAACTTTTGCACCAAGAAGGAGTATATGGCATGCAGAAATAGGTCAAGATCATTTATATTTGGCACAAGTACTTGGGTTACCCTAGGGTACCTTCCTGTATAATATCATCAAGACCCAAGAACAAAAAAAGTGCACAGAAAAATAGTAATAATTCTTACGAAAACAATAAGCTTCGCCGTTTATATGGCGAAACTTAATAATAATCCATCCATCCATCCACCGTCCAATCCTACAGTGCCCCATGAGGAGCGTAAGAGCCCGGGGTTAGGCAGTTGGTCCCGACATTTAAGATGAGATTGACCAGCCTCACTCATCCCTGAGTGGCATTACATGAGCAATCAACCCCAACCACCCCTTGGATATAAACCTTCACCGGCTCGATCCGATTGGAGCGCAATACTTACCCACTAAACCACCAGGCGCCAAAATTTGGTCATATGGTTACCACCAAGCGTAGTAAATTGTTTCCTGGTGTACGGGAAACCATTTGGCTTGTCACTAAGTGTAGAGTCACCCACAGGCAGAAGGAATAGGAAAGAATGAAGGAAAGAAAGACAGAAGAGGGAGTTTAAACTCACCCATAGGCAGAAAGACAAGGAAAGAATGAAGAAAAGACAGAAGAGAATGGAAGGAAAGAAGGATGGAGGAGAGGAAAGGGCAGATATCCGACAGCAGCATTACATCGAGTGAGTGGATGGTGAGCGCTCCCACCTACCACAAATAATAATAATAATAATAATAATAATAATAATAATAATCTATCTATCTATTGCCAGACGCCTCAATCCCGTTCGGGGTGGCCACAAACAAATCGCCTCCACGTCGCCCTGTCCCCCGCCATTTCACTGCCCTGCTCCCAACTCACACCCTCCTCTCTCATATACCTCTCCACCCCATCCCTCCATCTCATCCTCGGCCTCCCCCTCCCTCTTCCCCCCTCCACCTCACTCACATACACTCTCTTCGTCAGTCTTTCACCCTCCATCCTCTCCACATGGCCAAACCACCTCAGTGTATTCCTCCTAACGCTTCCTATCACATCCACATCCACACCACAACGCTCCTTTATATCCTCATTTGTCAGCCTGTCTCTCCATGTGACCCCACAGGCTCCTCTTAAATAACTCATTTCCACTGCTCTCACTCTTGACTTCTGTCCTTCCAGCAACGTCCAAGCTTCACTTCCATACGTTAGAGTTGGTATCACACTACTGTCACGTAGTAACTTTTTCACTTCCATGCTCACTTCCCTGCTTGTTATCACTGCTTTCAAGGAAACAGCAACCTTTCTTCCCTGCTGTACCCTTTCAAGCACTTCATCCTTCAAACCTCCATCCTTACTCATCACCCTCCCCAAGTACTTAAACGTACTCACATTTTCCAATTCCTCCCCATCCAACCTCGCTGTACATTCACTGACTTAACCTCTCTCAAAGACCATCACTTTTCTCTTCCTTACATTCACCTTCAGATTCCGTTTCTTACACACACTCCCAAACTCATCCACCAAGCCTTGCAGCTCTCGTTCGTCTTCACTCAACAACACAGTATCATCTGCAAACAACAGTACAGGGAGCTTCCAAACACTACCCTCTCTCATCAGGGCCACTCCAATATCCACTACCCACTACCTTGTACCTCTTTTATTACCCCATTCATGTACAGATTGAACAACCATGGAGACATGACACATCCCTGTTTCAACCCAACCTTCAAAGAGAAAAATTCACTCAGTTCACCACCCACATGCACTGCAGCCTTAGCACCATCATACATACTCTTCACAGCATTCAACAACGTCCCATCTACTCCATATATTCTTAATACTTTCCACATTCCTTGTCTATCCACCCTGCCATATGCTTTCTCCAAATCCATGAAAGCCGCATACAACTTCTTTCCCTTCTCTAGAAACTTTTCCACTAAAGATCTAAGAATGATATCTGATCTACACAACCTCTTCCCTTCCTAAAGCCTCCCTGTTCTTCTCCAACTAATTCCTCTGTTCTTTCTCTAACGCTGTCAATACGTATCCTACCATACACTTTTCCTATTATACTAAGAAGACAGATGCCTCTATGATTACCCCACACTTCTTTTTCCCCTTTTCCTTTGTACAAGGGAATAATTATACCTGACTTCCAATCCTCCGGGACTCTACCTTCCTCCCAAGCCAATCTGCACATTTTCCACATCCATTCTACTACTACCTCTCTCCCATACTTCAGCATTTCACCACACACTCCATCAATTCCTGGGGCTTTCCCCAATTTAACTTTCTTCATTGCTTCCACAACTTCTATCCTACTGATTTCTTCCTGTCTTCTCACCTCCCTCCTTTTCCCAGCCATTCCCCAGCCACTTATACTCGCATTACTTCCATCCTCTATGTTCAACAATTCCTTAAAGTGTTCTCTCCATCTGCTAACTTTTTCTCCCTTCTCCACCAGTAATCTACCATTTTTATCTTTCACTCCCCTGCTAACTTCACTTCCACCCTGTCTTACTCTTTTCACCTCTTTCCAGAACATTTTCTTACAGTCTCTCCACTTTACACTCAAGTTCCTTCCAAATTCCTCATCCGTTATCTTCTTACTCTCTCTTACTAATCGTTTCACCTCTTTCTTTCTACATATAACTCTCTCTTCCGCCTCTCAACTTCTTCCACGCCCCTATTTCTTATCCATTCATTGTATGCTTTCTTCTTTTGTGCCACAGCCTGTCTCACCTTCTCATTCCACCACTCTGTTCCTTGCACACTCCTCCGTCTTCTCTTCATCCCACACACCACATCACATGCTGCACATATTTCTTCTGTAAATATCCTGCACACACCTTCCACGTCCCCCATCTGCTCCAATTCATATTTACCCAATTGTTTCTCCACTTCTCTCTTATACTCTGCCTTTTTCTCATCCTCTTGTAACCTTTCCACTCTCCTTACAAATACTCGTTCTTCCCGTCCTTCCCTTCTTCTATTTCTCCATCCTAATTGGATCTTGATTCTGGCCACCACCTAATAGTGGTCAGAAAGTCCACTCCCCCAACCTCTATAAGCTCTTGCATCCATTACACATTTTCGCATCCTTTCATCCACACACACATAATCAATCACTGCCTTCCTTTCATTCAGTTCACCACCTACCCTTCTCATCACTCGCCATGTATACCTGTGGATCATTTTGTGCCTGAAGAGGGTACTGGCTATCACCAACCCCCACCCAGCACAAATGTCCACTAACTCACTGCCATTCTCATCTATCTCAGTAGGCACACCCCACTCATCAACTATTCCATCCACCTTCACATTCCCTACTTTACCATTGATATCACCGATCAAAAACACTCTTTCATTTCTTCCAAACTTATCCATGCACACTTCCACATTTGTCCAGAGCTCTTCTCTCACTCTGCTTGCACGATCTTGCGTTGGCGCATACACACACACAATCGCCCACATTTGTATTCCATCTTTCAATCTTACCCACACAATCCTTGACCCAACTGATCCATACTCTCTCATGCACTTCTTCCATCTTTTACTCACAACTATACATACTCCTTTTTTTGTCCTCTCATTCTCACCTACTCCTTCACATATACCCCATCCATACTCCCATTTTCTCACAAACTCATCTCTCCATTTCGTTTCAGTTATTCCGCATACATCAACTTTCGCACCCTCAAGCACCTGGACAATCTCTCTCTCTTTCACCTCATCATTCGCTCCCCTTACATTCCACGTTCCGATTATCATGTCCTCTGTCCGGTCCTTGGTCATCTTTTGGTCAATCCTTGTCCGAGGCTTATTGTTTGTCTTTTTAGTTAGTTGTTTTCCGGGGAGGGGCACTAACCCTCCGCCATAATAATAATAATAATAATAATAATAATAATAATAATGATAATAACAATGGTAACAACTGTTGTTGTTGCTGGTATCATCATCATCATCATCATCATTATTATTATTATTATTATTATTATTATTATTATTATTATTAAATATGTGTAACTCCTTGATCTGCAACAAAAACAAAACAGCAAAGTTTGTTGTAGACGGCAAGTGTTCAACCTCTGATATCAGAAGCGGTGTTCCTCAAAGTTCTATCTTTTCACATACCCTTTTTTGCTACGTCGTACATCACTAACCCTCTGAATGTACATAGGCTACAGTCCGATCAATCTATCAGTTTTTCACCCGTTCCTTGCAGCGGTGGCTCAGTCGGTAGAGAGGTGGCCTGCAGTCCTACCGGACCCAGGTTCAAATCCCCGCTGGGGCAGGGAACAATTTAAAAAAATTCATTAAAAAAAAAAAAAAAAAAAGCAGACTTTACTGATCTACCAGAAGACCCGCCGACATGTCTAAAAATACCCCTGGTAATACCAATACACCAGTCTTGTATGAGACAGCCCTAGCATGTATTCAATATGGACGGTGGGTGTTAATGACGAAGTGGTGACATGTTGAGATGCATGATATGTAGGAAGACTACTGGGCCACGAGAGCAGGCTGTGAAGCCTATGCCCAGAGTCGAACACATTAAAAAAAAAAAAAAAAAAAATCGCTGCAAACCGCATATGGTGAGCAGTGATACACATAACTTGTGCTTTGTTTATTAATTCTTCCTCTCCTATCCATGGCAAGTTTTCTACACGTACGGTATATGAACATAATATATTTTGCGACCTTACAGAGACTGAATTAGTAATGTGCGGCCATCATACAGTGAAATAATGTAGCGTAAATATAATAGTTAAGAGCGATGGAGAACGTGTAACGTGATTCATACTGGTTGTATATAGTGGTCTATCTCTTACACAGTTAACACAGTTAAACAGTGCACGAAACGTAATTTTTACCGTCACTCATGTTATCGATTTATTATCATGTGGCGATCATAGAATCTGTACGTGATGTGTTAGGTATCGGCTGAATAACTAAATGTTTTTTTTAATTTCTTCATTTTGTCAAGTATACTTCGTTTTATTCGTGCATCCGAAATACAGTTTTATTCAGTTCAGGAGACCGCCCTACTAATACAGTGACTAATGTAGAACATATCTAACCCTTACAGCTCGAAAGGTCTCTGGCAAGCTGAGAAATATCGTCTGGAGGTAGAAGGAATAACAGAAAAGGCTGAGCTTCTCATCAGTTTAGTACATGACTTGTGCATCACCCTTCACTGACCTCATTAAGCCTACAAGGAGTTGATGCTACCAGCTCCGATGTAACTTCATCTCTGACAGAGCACCGTAGACGCTTCTATGCTTTTAATGCAATAGATAACAGCTGTGGAGTGTGCCCTGCGAGAAGCCACATAACTGTGAACCTTATTACAGGCTTCGGTTCGTTTATGACAATGTGACATGATGAAAATTTGATTATTATGTTTTCATATGGGAATCTGCGGGTACCATATTAAAACTCAATCCATATACAAAGTTTATTTATGTTATATTACTCACACTACCATTTAATATATTCCTATGTGGCACTTCATTTCCTGTGCTGGGTATTATATACGGGTATCATGGTCTATAGAAGTTTGCATATAATGAATAATAAAAACAGACGTATTCACAAAAACTTGCTTTGTTATGTAGTACCTTGTGCAGCAAATAATGTACATTCATTTACTTGTATGTAATTATGATGGAGGACTAACACGTTGCACCGTACTTATGCCAGACAGACATACCAGCCTTCCCGGGACATCATCCGGAAATTACCAAAGTCATCATGACTGATGCTTTTTGAGATTTGTACAGTACCATAAAATTTTCATCCCTTTCAATAGTTTTCAGTACCAACATGCAATATACATGAACCCTCGGTGATAGAAAAGTTATAGTCAGCGAGATACAGACCGTGGATAACAATGGTTAAAAATAAATAACTCTTATTAAGTCCATTCTGCCCAATGATGTACGCTTAATTTTATTCATGCTCTTTCCAGACGATTATATTTAGCTTGGGAGAGAACCCTAGAAGTGAAAGGATTAAAGAAAGGTGAATCAGACTCGTTAATGAAAAAATTAAACTTGCCTGGCAACAACAATATTACACACGTCATCGTGATGAAGGGACAAAAACAAGAACGCAAGAGTGACTGAAGAGTGGTAAAGCTTTGCAATAAAACAACAGTACGTTACCAATGCCTTTCAGAGTGTGCACTCAGAGATCTACCAAAGTGTAAGGGATACTAATGAAACATTAACATCACACATTTCTTCATGTTAATAAGCGAGGCAATAAGATGAAGTCACGGAAGAACTTAACACGTTTACTCCGACGACGCATTTTTTAGTTTATTGTTGTTATCTCCATATGATTTTCTTCAGTTTTCAAAAGATCCATTGTGATGAAGGGGTAAATGAAGGCTACATGCAACCCCTCCAGTTCGAAAAGTCTCTACTAAGTGTATTGAAGTCGTCTGGCGGCAGCAAAAATATAATGAACAAGAA
The DNA here is from genome assembly GCF_032717465.1 of Coenobita brevimanus. NCBI lineage: Eukaryota > Metazoa > Arthropoda > Malacostraca > Decapoda > Coenobitidae > Coenobita > Coenobita brevimanus. The sequence continues at coordinate 15,672,001 of NC_137027.1, forward strand.
AGCACTCACAGCGAGCATACCTTCGCCAATGCCACTGCCATTAAAAAGGATCCATATCCGTGGATATAGGATCCGAATCCGGATCCGGATCCGCCCCAAATTTAAATTAATTCTTTTTTGGTCCATGGCCCACTTTTCTACAAAATTTCATTGAAATTCATAAAGAACTTTTCTCAAAATTCAACTATTTTTTCCTTCGCCCAGGGCCCACCCTTTCACAAAATTTCATCAAAACCCGTTCATAATTTTTCGAGCAATCCTGCTAACAGACAAACAAACAAACGCAGGCTAAAACACAACCTCCTCGGTGAAGGTAAAATGCTGCAACGAATTCAAGTGGTAAAGTAACAAGACTCACCAACTTTTTATTGTTTCACTTATCTATTTTTGTATTCACAGAGAGCAACATAAATGAATAAAGTTAAATAGCCATTACTTTCAGTCAGTGCACCGACTCCCTCATTCAAAAGACGCATTTTCCTTTTTATTTTTTTTTTATAACAGAACAGTGGAAGGAAAAACAAATGAATAAAAAAAATAATCCATTCAGCAGATTACTGGCGTCCTCCATTCATAAAATATCTGTAACAGTTGGACTTGAACAGCTGTAGGTTGAAGTCTGGGGAGAAACAACACTGGGGCAGCGAGTTCAAGAGAGATGCAGGTCGGGGAATAAAAGAATTCTGATAGGCAGGAGTTCTGCAATATGGCTGTGTGACATTCCAGTCATGAGCGCTACCAGATGCCCGTGTAGCACGAGGAAAGACGTGGAGAGGTGGCACAATTGATACGACTTCGTCTGAGCCTTTGCCATATAAGTATCTGTAGGGTAGGTAGTTTATTTATAATAGCAGGGTTATTAATAATTCCAACAACTTTGTTCTGCATTTTGTTTAGCTGTCTTAGTGCAACCTCTCCACATCCATTCCACAATTAAGGGTGAGCAATATTCAAGCTGCGAGCGCACATGACTCTTAAAAATTATAGCTAACTGCTCAACAGTGAAGAAGTTACTCTGTACAATAATCCAAGATTCTTTGATGCGGTTTTAGGAAGTGATCTGACATGGGAGGTCCAGCTACGGGCATTGTTAAATGAAACACCAAGAATTTCAATACTTTTGGAGATGGGAATATTAGTAGCACTGAAGGTAATATACGAATCTGGCAATGTCTGTCTATTAGTAAATTGTATATATCTGGTTTTACTAGCATTAAATGAGACAATGTTATTTTGTCCCCATTCAGTGATCTTAGATAAGTCTTGATTTATGGAGATGGTTATACTGAGTTGAGAGTTAGAGATATTAAAACTGAATGAACTGTGAAGTGTTGAGTCATCTGCATATGAATGGATGGGATTGTGGGTGACAGATAAAAGATCATTAATATGAACTAGGAATAGGGTTGGCGCCAGAATCATCCTTGTGGCACGCTTGCGTAAACTGAGTGGAAGTTAGAATATACATCATCTACTTTTGCTCTTATTTTTCTGTCACTGAGATACGAGGAAAACATGGACAGCAGGGAACGGTGCCACACTCTGTCGAAAGCTTTGGAAATATCAAGGGCTACTGCATGAGTTTCTCCATGTTGGTCAATTGACTGATGGATGGTATGAGTCAGGAGACTGAGTTTGTCAATGAGAAGGTATGAGCTAGAGCAGATGGAAAGGGTGGAAGACGTATGTAAGATATTCACGGAAGAGATAGGCGCAGCGTGTGTGGCGGTTTGTGGAGTGAGGAGGAGATGCAAGGGTGTGCAAGGGACAGCATGGTGGAATGATGAGGTGAAACGAGCTGTGGAACAAAAGAAGAAGGCATATGGTGAATGGTTGGCGAGTAGAGGTAGGGGAGAAGATGAGAGAGAGAAGAGAGAGGTATATGTGAGCAGGAGAAGGGAGGTTAAGAGACTGGTGAAGGAGAGTAAGAAGAAAGTGGATGAAGAGATTGGGAGGAATCTGAGTGTGAAATGGAGGGAGAGTAAGAAATTGTTTTGGAAGGAGGTAAAGAAAGTAAGGCAGTGTGAAAGGGGAAATAATAGGGGAGTGAAAGATAGGAATAATAGATTGTGGGTGGAGAAGAGAGAGAAATTGAGGAGATGGAAGGAGCACTTTGCGGATTTGTTGAATGTAGAGAGTGAGAGCAGTGTGAGTATAAGTGGTTGGGGAATGGCTGGGAGAAGAAGAGATGAGAGGAGGGAGGAAGAGATCAGTAGGGCGGAAGTAGTGGAAGCGATGAAGAAGATTAAGCTGGGAAAGGCCCCAGGAATTGATGGAGTGTGTGGTGAAATGCTGAGGTATGGGGGTGAGATTGTTGTGGAGTGGATGTGGAAGTTGTGTAGATTGGCTTGGGAAGAGGGAAGGGCTCCAGAGGACTGGAAATCAGGTATAATTGTTCCTCTGTACAAAGGAAAAGGGGAGAGAGAAGTATGTGGTAACCATAGGGGTATTTGCCTTCTTAGTGTGACTGGTAAAATATATGGTAGAATACTCACTGATAGGGTTAGGCATATGACAGAGGAGCTAGTTGGAGAAGAACAAGGGGGATTTAGGAAGGGAAAAGGGTGTGTAGATCAGATATTTGTTCTAAGATGTTTAGTAGAGAAGTATCTAGAGAAGGGAAGGAAAGTGTATGCTGCCTTCATGGACTTGGAGAAAGCTTATGACAGAATAGATAGGCAAGGTATGTGGAAGGTATTAAGAATATATGGAGTGGAGGGGAAATTGTTGAGTGCTGTGAAGAGTATGTACGAGGGAGCTAGGGCTACGGTGCGAGTGGATGGTGAGCTGAGTGAGTTCTTTGATCTCAATGTGGGACTGAAACAGGGGTGTGTGATGTCTCCATGGCTGTTTAATATATATATGGATGGGGTTGTAAAGGAGGTGCAAGGTAGGGCAGTGGATGTGGGGCTGGCCCTAATGAATGAGGGTGAGATTTGGAAGCTTCCGGTGTTGCTGTTTGCTGATGATACAGTATTGTTGAGTGAAGATGAATGGGAGTTGCAAGGTTTGGTGAATGAATTTGGGACAGTGTGTAGGAGGAGGAAGCTGAAAGTTAATGTAAACAAAAGTAAAGTTATGGTGTTTGAGAGGAATGAAGTCACAGAGTGTGCAGTGAGGTTGGATGGTGAGGATATGGAGAATGTGAGTGCATTCAAGTACTTGGGTAGTGTGATGAGTAAGGATGGAACTTTGGGGGATGAAGTACGTGAAAGGGTACAGCAGGGAAGGAAGGTTGTTGGTACACTGAAAGCAGTGATGAGAAATAGGGAGGTGAGTATGGAAGTCACTGCATGATGGCATTGTGATCCCTACCCTGACGTATGGAAGCGAGGCGTGGACCTTGCAAGAGGGGAACAAGTCAAGAGTGAGAGCAGTGGAAATGAGTTACTTGAGAGAAGCATGTGGAGTGACGTGGAGGGACAGGTTGACGAATGAAGAAGTGAAGGAACGTTGTGGGGTAGATGTGGATGTGGTTGAGAAGATTAGGAGAAATACACTGAGGTGGTTTGGACATGTGGAGAGAATGGAGAATGAAAGACTGACTAAGAGGGTGTATGTAGGTGAGGTGGAGGGAAGGAGAGGGAGGGGTAGACCGAGGATGAGGTGGAGGGATGGAGTTGAGAGGTATATGAGGGAGGGGGGGGTGAGTTGGGGGGAGGGTAGTCAAATGGTGGGTAACAGAGTGACTTGGAGGCGTTTTGTCTGCGGCCACCCTTTGCGGGATTAGGGCGTCGGGCTATAGATAGATAGATAGATAGATAGATAGATCTTTCGTGGCGAAAACCATAATGTCTATCATTAATTAAGTTGTTGGATTCAAGGTGTTTAACTTTGTGATTACCAATGACAATTTCAAATACTTTACCAAGAGAAGATGTGATAGCTATTAGTCTGTAATCTGAGGGGTCAGAGGAACTTCGTTTCTTTGGAATTGGGTAGATATTGGCTTCTTTCCATGAATCAGGGAATGAAGAAGTACGTATGCATAGTCTGAATAATTTAGCTAGAACAAAGGAAAGTTCTGGGGAGCACTTTTTCAAAACAATTGGAGGATTTTCATCTGGGCCCGGAGCTTTATTGGTTGGTAAATTGTCTAAGATGGATTTTACGTATCTAGTCTGTATTTTAAGTTGAACAATTTCGGGAGAGTCAAGTTCAAGTACTGGGACGTTCCGGCTAACAACCTCTACGGAAGAATTTCTGGCAAATGTACTGGCAAAGATATTCGTTTCCCCACGCGGGTCATTTGTAATGTTACCATCTGAAGATTTTAGTGGGAGTATGGATGATGACTTGTTAGAGTTATTATTGAAAGAACTGAGAGTAGGATTAAGTAGTTTTGATGCTTGATTTTGAAGAAAGTTTGATTTAGCGAGAATTATTATAGCTTTTGCATGGTTTCTAGTAATTTTAAATTGACAGTGATTCAGATGTTTTTAATTTTAAGTAAGAGTTATATGCTGATGACTTAGGGCCGTTGCTCTGGCACAGTTGCTATCAAACCGCTTTAGAGAGTTCGATCTTTTAGTGAACTGTTGACTTGGTATGAAAGTCCATACCAGCTAGTATAAAGTCATTAATGTGGGACTGGGTGGACTAAAGAAGAGAGACTGCCATGGAATGTCAGCAAGTTAATTTCTAAATCCATCCCAGTTTGCCCTATCAAAGTGCCATCGGGTCACCCTGACAGGTTCAGGACAGGGAGGTTTGGGGGTGCTGAATAATGAGGCTTTGATGAGCTTGTGGTCAGAGGATCCAAGTGGTGACAGTTCTTCTATCCTGTATTGTTCTGGATTATTTATCAGGAACAGATGAAGGAGATGGGCATTATGGTCCGGATTATCTGGTATTCTGGTTGGTTGCTTTACCAACTGCGTGAGACAATTCTGCAAGCAGCTTGCACTCTAGACCAGCATCATCAGTCCTGGCAGAATGCAATAACCATTCAACATTATGTATGATAAAATCACCCAAAATGGTAATTTTGGTGCTAAGGTTACTCAACTGTGTGGATATGGAGTCAAATACACTGGGTTCTGAAGAAGCACTGAGGGAGCAACAGACTACACAGATATATTTGGTAATATTCAGATAATTTAGGGGGAGGCGGTGGCTCAATCGGTAGTGACATGGCCTGCGGTCCTATCAGACCCAGTTTCAAATCCCCGCTGGGGCAGGGAACAGTTTAAGGATTTTAACTTCATGTAAAACAGAGATTACCAGTCTACCAGAAGACCCAATGGCATGTTGTAAAAATACCCCCACTAATACCAATACACCTGTCCTGTATGAGACAGCCCTAGCATGTATTCAATATGGACGGTGGGTGTTAGCGCCGAAGTGGTGACATGTAGAGGTTATGATATGTAGGAGGACTACTGGGCCTTGGGAACAGGCTGTGAAGCCTATGCCCAGAGTCGAGCACATAAAAAAAAATACAGTGAGTAATCAAAATAAGCTGAAGTTTAAAACAATGTCAAGTGCATATTCAGATTTGATATAACAACAGGTGCCACCCTTGTTATGGAAGTTTGTGAGGAGATGGTAACTAGGAAAAGAAAATGGGGATATTTCGGTAAAGGGAGAGATTTGGAGTTCTGTGAGGAACAGGGCTGGAGGGGATATGGACTGTAGGAAAAAAAGAACTGAATTCAAACTGGTAATGAGACCACGGGTATTGGTGAAGAATAAGGCCGCAGCTGCACTCCTCCACTGACGGGCATGAAGGAATTTGCAACAGTAGCTGCCGGCACAGTCGCTGCCAGCACAGTCGCTTGATGGCGACCGGGAGGACCCTGTGCCGCCAGCCCAACCCTGCCGGTGGCGGCAATCCGGAATACCACCTCGTTTACTGATATAAATGCAGCGGCCATTGGTAAAGGGAATGAAAATAGGTGTGCTATCTTATGTGCATGTAGTGTGGTGCAGCTATTTGAAAGTAGAGGTATTAAGAGAGTATGCTGGCCTACTTTCTGTGTAAATGAAAGCACTGAAAGTGTTCAGCAAAGGGAGATGGTCAGGATCAAGTCCTGAGGGCTGGTGAAACGGGAGCTCCAGCTCTCCGTCACCAGCTTGCCATCCACCTCGGGAGTACCGCCCTGTTCGACTGGTGCTACAGTCTTTCTCTTTACAAACTTTTTTTGTTAGCCTGGGAGAGACTTCTTCGAACTGACGGAGTTAGGTACAGCCTTCATTATCTCCTTCAGTACAAGGGCTTACTCCCAGACTTAATAAACTCAGCTGAAGGTAGCAAGACCAAATAATATGAAAACATAATCGGACTGAGGAGGTAAACCTTCGTTCAAACACTCATCCATTTATCCATCCAATCCATTATTGAGACATCAGAAGTGTAGGTGCCCGGGGATAGGGCTACTCAGTCTCGACATTTAACGCGAGGGTGACCAGTCCCACTTGCATCTGAGTAGCACTATGTGAGTAGTTAACCCCAACCACCCCTAGGATGTAAACCTTTGCGGGCCTCATCTAGTTGGAGCACCTTAACCCACCAAAAGACCAAGAGTTATTTGCCAATATGGTTACCACCTAGCATAGTAAATGGTTTCCTCGATTACATGAAACCATTAGGTTTGTCACTTAGTGAAGAGCCACTTGAAAGTGTGGATGGTGAGCGCCACCACCGACCACGTGATTACTAAATAAATCAGTAAAGTGCGCTCAGTACGTGCTTGACAAGGAAGCGGGCGTTTGCACATATGCCTATCATCATAATTTCGTCTTGGTGTAAACTTTCGACATTTCTGGTGAGGTAGTTGAACAATAAGAGAAGAATAATTAAGCTAAAATATTTACTCTCTCACGTTTTCTCTCTGTTTTCTCTCAGGATGTGCATATTCTGTAGCTAGGCTCCGTAGCATTTATCACACGCGCAATGTTCGTTTCTCTGCTCCCGACTTGCCGTGTCGATGAACTGCGTCGGAAAACGCTTGGCTATTGATCGAATGATAACACCCAGAAATAGGGAGATTACCCTTTCCTAAATATATAAAAAAAATGTTCATGTAAAATTTAAGTATAACATCCAATATTTAATTGTTAGAATCCATGCAAGAAAGCAGTGTTACAACAGGAAATCTTTTTAAAATTTGATTTCATACTGGAGCGTGTCAATTGCAGCCTTGGTACATTCGCTTGGAAAGCTAGGATTCCACGGGACTTCTTTGGCCTCAATAGCAAAATTTATTGATTGTATCTACTCTTTACTGAAAGAATCTCTTCTCTCTCTCACACAGAAAAGTTATTAGCCTCTGAAAACCGTCGCGGTCGGGCCGTGTTGTGTCGGGCCGGGCTTGGTCGTGTCGGACCGTTATGTCTCAGCTGAACGTAGAGTAGGCTAAACATCGCTTCCTTCGCTGAGCTTGCTCGCTCGTAATTAGCGTATTGCACTTAGCAAGCCTTGATATATATCAGTCTCATTGTATTACATATTAAATTACTCAGTTCGCACTTTTAAAAGCTCCCTTTACACTTTTATTATTCCAGCACTGCCTCACAGCTGAATAAAATCGAAAGATGTTAGTCAGATAATATTATTGTAGTTCTCTTGCACCAAACATAAAAGGGTTAACATCCTCAACGTCATGCATTGACATGACGGCAATAATAGTCATATACGGGTATGTCCTTATATTATCCACCTGTTTGAACCACATATTTGTGGAGGTAAGATAATTCCTTTCTGGTTTTATATTTGATATATACAAAACTCTCAGTGCGTATCCAACTGTATTTCATTCATTTCATTCATTGCCAGACGCCATGTATCCCAAACGGGGTGGCCAACGGCTTAGAGTTAACTGTTTTACAGGGAGGGGCACTAATCCTCCACCAACCCCACTTGACACGTAGGGATGCCAACAGCATCTGGTGTTCCCAGGCGGTCACCCATCCAAGTACTAACCAGACCCAACGTTTGCCGGCTCATTTATGGATGAGGTGGTTGCCGAGTCGGTAGAGAGGTGGTCTTCAGTTCTAAAGACACGAGTTCGATCCCCAGGAAGGACAGGGAACAGATTAAGAATTTGAATTTCGTAAACGCAAAGTCCCTTCAACATGTAGCAAAAACACTCCCGCAAAGATCAATACACCAGTCTTGTATACGACTGTCCTAGCATGGATTAAATATGGACGGTGGGTTTTAGCGCCTAAGTGGTGACATGTGGTTTGTGGTACATAGGAGGACTGATGTGTTTCGGGGAATGGGTTGTTAGGCCTATTGTCTGAGTCGGACAAAAAATATGATTGTCAATGGAAAAGTTTTACTTCGAATTGTTACTTCGATATTTAACCTATTAAACATTAGTTTCCTCAAGACGAATAACTCAGTCAAACAAGACACCATAATGTTAATTCTTAGAAACGCCTTCGGCAAGTGAACCCTTGGGCTGAAGGGGCTGTGACGATGAATTGGCATATAGTGATAATTATTCCACTGGTAAAAATGTCTGTGGTATCAATTTTCCTGTACCCTCAACAGTAACAACAACAGTCTGTTTCCTGCACCATACAGCTACACTTTGACACTTTCATGTTTCACTTATCGCATCATGTTGACCAAACTTATTCTCTTGCCACAAACCACCGTGTTACTGAGAGAGAGAGAGAGAGAGAGAGAGAGAGAGAGAGAGAGAGAGAGAGAGAGAGAGATATGAAGGGATGGGGTGGATGGGGTGGACAATAGCGGATCCAGGATTTAGGAAAGGGTGGGGGGGTGCTGTTTGTCAATGTAACGGGCGCCGAGCGCCGAAGACGCGCGGCAATAAGCTAGGGGGTCTGGGTGTGCGGTACTATAATTGTTATTATTATTATTATTATTATAGCTTTCTATTTTTACTGACATTGATATTTGATAATAATCAGCTCTTAGGGGCGCCATTTCTAGCTGAAGGGGGGGCGGCCGCCCCTCCTGTCCCCCCTGGATCCGCCACTGGGGGTGGAGAGGTATTTGAGAGGTGGGTATGACTTGGAGAAAGGGCAACCTGATGGCTGACATGGTGACATGCATGGAGAAAATGTGCTAGTGGCCACCCCTTCCGAGATTTAGGCATCGGGCTATAGAAATATAGATAGATACATACACAGGCAGAAAGATATTTTGTGGGATCATAGAAGGAAAAGATAGACATTTTGTGGGGACACAGAAGTAATGAGGGGAAAAAAGTGCAATTAATCCAGCTTGTGACTAATTATGGGGTATTTCGTATCGAAATACACGCAAAGTTTCAATATACCTTGCATATATGAGAAGCCTATAGTAACTGACAACAAATTAAAAGGATATCCTGTACAGTATGTGGAATGACGTCAGGTGAAATTATGGTACTTTTATCTCTTGATCCGAATGGATCCTGATAGAGTAAATCATTATCATTATATTACCCATATAATTTAATAAACAACTTAATGTATAGGATGATACTATGCGAAATATGCTACTTCTCACATAAATTGCTTGATTGATAATAATGATCATGATCATTATCAACAACAACAACAACAACAACAACAACAACAACAACAAGAACAGTAGCAGCTGCTGCTACAGCATCGTCATCATGATAACCTTTTTCCCCACCTAATTTAAAAAATAAATGAATCGATACCCAAACACTGTAATCTGTTCTAGTCCTACCTTAGCACGGAGAAGAGTTTCTCTGTGACGTAGTCCTTGCAGAGTGAGTTTTCAAAAGAAAGATAGAACTTGTAGTGCTTTGCCATCATGGTGTAGCAGTGGTCGGTGGAGGAGCGAGGGCAAGACAGTTTGCCGCAGTGTCCAATTATATCCACCTGAGGATTAAACACAGAAATAGGGTCCAGTATTGTGATCTGACCTTGGTAATCATCATTGCCGGAAAAGCCAGACAAAAGGATTACAGTTTTTGACATGTGTCTATTACCACAACCTCTGTTAGTGCCTCTAATGCACTGTACATTATCCCAACTATATCACTATCACCACCACCACTGTCCTCATTAACACTGTTACCATACCTGTCAAGATCATCACTATCACTTACACTACTACAAGCATGACTATCATCGCTGCAGCAATGTGTACGAGTATTCTATCAAAAGGTTGAGGTCACTTTTGAGCATGCGTAGATGCGTACTTAGGTGACCAAAGCTAGTAGCATTAGTTTACCAGAATATCTAACATGAATGACTTGTTACCTCTAGGGAAATTAGTTCAGTAATCTAAAGAGATAATTCTGTACATATGCAGATGTACTTACAGATCCCAGAGTAAACTAGTGATTTATATGGAAAACTGACGTCATCTGAATCAGTAACGTGGGAGATAATTTAGCGTGTGTGCGGATGTAGCCTAGTGTACATTTAGGTGCACAGAACCATGATGTGACAGTTCATCAGGAGGTCCAATTTGATCTCGCGTCCTTTTGTATGGCAACTAGGATCAGTAATTTGGGTGTGCCTGATGCTGCATACACAAGCAGATTTGGCCTTACATTCATGAGATGAAAATTGTTCTTTGCTAATCTTTCCTTCCTGACGGTTTCGATGTGCAAGGGCTTTGCTTAGAGTTAACCTCTTCAGTCAGCTAACGTATTGTTTAATACATTTTTACTCCCTCCAGATTATTGTACTCAGCTTAGGATTTTTTTTTTTCTTTTTCGAACAAGAGGGCTGGATATAGAGTAGCTTTCATTAACTGCTTCACTGCAAAACCCTCCCCTAAGTTGAATAAATCTCTCTGGAAGCAAGAAGAATAAGCCAACCTGACTGAAGAGATATACTTACAGTGCAGAACTTGACCGATCACCAGTTAGGCCACCTTTGTGCTCCACTTAGCTACAGGAGTTGGTGTGTCTGCTTCTATCTCTGAGTCACAAATCATAAGTACCTTACAATATCTTACGTTGTCTACACTCGAAAGCGCATTATAAAATCTGCGACCTCGAAAGTAAGGATTAGACGATAATTTCTCACTCGATGATGATTGAATATTTTGTCTGGTGTTTCTTTATGGTTGCTAACTGAATTCTTTGTGTGATGCAGGCTAATCACATAGCAGTTACAGGTGATCCATATATAGCTGTCGAAGTTTAGGGCCTTGTCGCGTTAGGCCAGAATAATACGATTATAAGAAAAAGCGACACTGAAAAAAGAAATATTGAGAAATATAAACGAGAGAGAGAGAGAGAGAGAGAGAGAGAGAGAGAGAGAGAGAGAGAATATTCCAACATTTCTCACCGTCACAAACTTTTGCATGGCGGCCACCAGTTTCTCCCTTCGAGAGTGCGTGTAGCAGTTGGACACGAACCATGCGATCATCCTAGTCTTGCCTTCTGCGTAGTTCCTTCCTGAAAATACTGAGAGAGGCGATGGAGGAGTGGCGATGGGTAGACGGTGGAAGCGGCCGTAGCTGGTGATATACAGAAAGAAGTAAATAATGAAAAATATAGTAACTTTTCATTTCTTGTACTTTTACTCACTTTCCCCTCACTGGAACGCAGCCATGATTATTTTAAAATGCTTCTCTTCAGATGCCATGAAACAACTATGCACAAAGTTTCACAAAACAATTATAATATAAACTGATTCATATTTTTGAGTAAATCTTCTAGAACAAATTTCTAGGATTTGAAAAAAGATATACTGTAACGTAAATACAACAGTATACATATTAGTATGAACACACACACACACACACACACACTATATATATATATATATATATATATATATATATATATATATATATATACTGTATATATATATATATATATATATATATATATATATATATATATATATATATATATATAGTGTGTGTGTGTATGTGTGTGTGTGTTCATATATATATATATATATATATATATATATATATATATATATATATATATATATATATATATATATATATATATATATATATATATATATATATATATATATATATATATATATATATATATATATATATATATATAGTGTGTGTGTATGTGTGTGTGTGTTCATATATATATATATATATATATATATATATATATATATATATATATATATATATATATATATATATGAACAAACATACATACACACACACACACAATATATATATATATATATATATATATATATATATATATATATATATATATATATATATATATAATGAACACACCCAGACACACACACATACACACACACACACACACAATATATATATATATATATATATATATATATATATATATATATATATATATATATATATATATATATATATATATATACAGTAGTCTGACCCTCTTAGGTCAAAGAAATATTCATGGCTGCTCACCACTGTATGGCGGCAGTTCATGAACAGGCTCATCTCTTCACGCAAAGAGAGTGTAAGAAGACGTGTAGGTTGAGGTGGCCTGGCTGACTTCCTCTGAGTCCTCCTCGCTCCTACCCACGAAGACCACCATCTTTTCTGGCTAGGGCTCTAACTTAAGAGGGTCTCCGGAGAGAGGGAGGATGAGGTGGCTTTGTTTTTCTCCTCAACTAGCTCCTCTTTCCAACTCCTAAATGGTCACCACCTTTCTAGTCTACGGCTGTGGCTCAAGAGGGTCTCGAAAAGGGTGGGAGAAGAAAACAGCCACTATACCAATCCTGGCTGGCTTATGACTCGGGTGGGGGGAGTGCTTTTAATGTGGCTGCTGCTAATGGGCTCTTCTAGAGTCTGAAGGTGTTTTTATCGTGCCCTGGCAAGCTACCCCTCATCAGTGTGTCCGATTTCATGTATTATGATAGCTGTGTGATTCATCTATAATATGTTTGGGTATAATGATATTTTTGTATAATATATTTGTGTATAATAATATGATCGGTGTATAGTACGACACAAAATCGGGAACAATAATGACTGGTAGGTTGCCAGAGTATGATAATGACACCTTCAGTCTCATGTGCTGCGACTATAGTATGGTTGAACCTATCTATTCTGGCCCTAGTGCAGCATTTCCCAAGCTGGGGGGGTGCTCCCTCCTGAGGGGCGTTTAGGAATGCCAAGGGGGGCATGAGGTAATCGATTTCAACATAAGGCTAGACCATTCAGATGCATACAGGGTATTCCCAAAGATATGTATGAACAAGAAACTTTGATAGGAAAACTTCACAACCATCATTTTGAGCAATCTCATGAAGTGTTGCCATCTAACATCTTAAGCATCCATATAGAACAGATAAAAACATCGTTGTTTAGGCGACAGAGGGGTAAGGGGGCATTTTGAATACAATCCTAACCAATGGTAGGGCACAGTGCTAAAAAGGTTGGGAACCCCTACCCTAGTGGGTCGAAGAAGTACTCAAGTCTGCTCAACACTGCAAGGCAGCACTCCACAAGCAGTCCTTAAAGAAGCCTCCAGTCTGAAAAGGGAATAGTCTCTCCAGAGCACAGTGAAGATATTGTTCTGCTGCACATGCCACCCACGACAGATACGTAAGTCGTATGCTAACAATTTCGTGTCACATCAGTATTCGAGTGATCCGTATTTGAGATGCGAGGGAGCATGGCACTTGTACACACCACTCTGATATGGTTTTGCAGTGTCTGTGTCTGTTGTAGAATACACACACACACACACACACACACACACACACACATTACTCAGTGTAGCCTATCTAATCGCAAAAGAGAAGAAAGTACTTGTCCGAGCTATCTCTCGATGATAAACAGTGGGATTAGATAGGTTGGGACTGAAGGCTGGAATCTCTCCTTCTTTGTACTAGTAGAGTGTTATGGACACCATTGCTCAGTATTTGTGTTTTTTAAAAGCCGCTAAAGCTGCTTTGTGTCTCCTATGCAGTGGGAAGGGTTCATTTCCTAAAATATTTAAAGCCCTGCTCTAGTTTTTCCAACCTCTTACCGCTCAATGGCCACCAGCGTCGAATGACGTTTAGCCGATAAATAGCTGCAGGCGTCGTTTGAGAGCAGCCTATAAAATACTGCCAAAATTTTTGGGAAGTGAACGAACGTTCTGAATGTCTTCAGACTGACTTACACTACACATCGATACACCTCATCAAGCAGTCCAGAACCTGCTGCTGTGATGAGTGGATTTTAGATTTTTTCGCTCCTGGCCATGCCTAAACAAGCACAACTACACCCAATATATCAACCCAGGCAGAAAATATAATCTTTGTCCTCTCTTGCAAATCACACACAACAACCTGTTTACGATTATGAATTAATACAGGCACAAACAAAAAAGACATGGTAATAAGTGAAAAATACATTTTTGTGTTGGTGTCTTTACCTATTCTTTTTTTTTTTTATGTGTCCGACTCTGGGCAAAAGCCGCAGGGCCTATTTCTCGGGGGCAGTGTGTTGTACTGGTTTGGATCATTCAGTGCAGTGCAACTTGTAGAAAACTGTGAAAACTTTCGGGAAGTGAACGAACATCTGGGACATGAGACTGACCTTCACGCTCTCACACCTCATCTGTCACTGTCAGTTCATCACCTGCTGCTGTGACGAGTGGGTGTACGATTTTTTTCGTTCATGGCCCTGCCTAAACACACATAGTTACACCCATTATCTCGACCCAGACAGAAAATATCATCTTCTTCCTCTCTTGCAAAACACACACAACCACCCTGTTTACGATTGTAAATAAACACAGGCATAAACAATAAAGACATTAAAATGCATGAACTGCAGCATATTGCCTCCAGAAACTCCCCGACACCCCCACCAGGACCTCACAGAGGAGCCGCAGCCGAACCACGAGACTCAGTGCGACAACGGCACAAGTCAGCCCGGGGCGAGCACCCCTATGACACGCAGCTGCCTCACCGTCGCCTTAGCAGGAATCTGACACTTCCTTCGGGGAGAGGTACCGCCATATCAGATTGGGGTGGAGCTGCCTATCCAGCTCCAAACAGCGCCCCTCAGGAGTTGGCCTGTAGCCACTCCTGCCTTCAACAGGAGTGTGCCAGTAGCCTCTCCGAAGGTGTCTTCCTCTTTGGGACGGCTGGTAGCCGAATGTCCCTCGTAAGGGAATCGGTAAACAACCGACCTGAGGGTAATCAGGAGATGGCCTGTAGTCGCTCCCGCCTTCGTCAGAAGGAGTCCTTCCAGGGACGTCTGGTAGCCACCTGACACCCCATCCTGCAGATGTTAGCCTGTAGCCGCTCCCGCCTTCGCCAGACTGCTGGTAGCCGCTCTGAAGGCATTGCCCCTGAGTTAGTCTGTAGCCGCCCCTCCCTCTAGCAGGAGACGACCTGTAGTCGATCCCACCTTCGTCAGACGGCCAGTAGCCGCTCTGAAGGTGTTGCCCCTGAGTCGGTCTGTAGCGGTTCCTCCCTCCGGCAGAAGGAGATGGCCTGTAGTCGCTCCCGCCTTCACCAGACAGCCGGTAGCCGCTCCGAAGGTGTTGCCCCCAAGTTGGCCTGTAGCCGCTCTTCCCTCCGGCAGAAGGAGATGGCATGTAGTCACTCCTGCCTTCATCAGATGGCCGGTAGCCGCTCCGAAAGTGTTGCCCCTGAGTCGGCCAGTAGCCGTTCCTCCCTCTGGCAGAAGGAGACGGCCTGTAGTCGCTCCCACCTTCGCCAGATGGCCAGTAGCTGCTCCGAAGGTGCTGCCCCCGAGTCGGCCTGTAGCCGCTCCCCACCCCTCCTGCAGGAGTCGGCATGTAGCCGCTCCCGCCTTCATCAGACGGCTGGTAGCTGCTCTGAAGGTGTCCAGAGGCACTCCGATTCCCCCTGCCAGGCCACGGCCAGTAGCTGGGCCTTGGCGCCTCATAGTCGCACCCTTAGGAAGCCACGGCCAGTACCCGGGCCCCAGGGCTGGAGACAGGCGGAAGCAGTCCCGCCACCCCAGCGTGAGACGAGGGCCCAGACTCCCGACACAGAGGACACAGGAGAATTCCAGAGAGGCCTTAACGCCTCCCCTGGCCTCTGCTCCCTACGCCTGGCCCTAGAGAAGACCCACCTGATGGACCCTTATTCAGGTCGGTGCTGCAGTCCCTCTCTGACGGCGCCACATGGTTCTGGGGAATGCAGCCCTAGGACACTCCAGGCCCATCCCAGGATGCCCGGGTGAGACCTCCCTATGCCCCGACTGCGGAAGACCTCCACCTGCGGCCGAAACATGAGGCAGAGATTTCTGGACCTGTTTGGCCTCAGTCCTGAGGGCCACTCCCCTGTACCCAGCCTGGAGGATACGGTCCCCGCCGCCACCTGCAGCCTCGGATGAAAGAAGACACCCCTGCGAGTCGTCCTGTGTCCTGTCGGCACGCCCTCCCCTGGCGGTGCCCCAGTCCCGGCAGAATTGTCGCCGGCGTGTCTTCCCACCGCCCCCACCATATAAGTGACTCATGTTAAGTGTGATATTGCCCCACGTTAGTGTAACAGTGCTGTAGTAACATAGTGCACCGCGAATAACAGGTCAAGGGTTCACGAGAAGTTAGAAAGGGAATGAATTATATCACAGGGCGGAATAATAGTAACAAGTGCAGTGTCTAAGTGTTGGTGAACCAGACTCACGGAGTGACGCCCTTGTATGAAATCAGTAAGACACTCAACCTGAGGGATTCATATTAGTAAAATACCCAAATGCCCCTTGCTATCAGAAAATAGTGAAGAGAAAGTGTTAGTAATACCCTCCCTCTCATATTATAATAAATATAACGAGACTCTCAGTCCCTTACATCCTCCCTTCTTGAATCTCCTCTCGGCATTCCCTACGTACGTGAAAATCTAGAATCGTGTTACAATAAATTACCAAAACCTCTTTGCTACCAGAATATAACAAGTCAAAGTCTCTAACATTAACTCCCACTTTATATTACTATAACTATAACCAGTTCCTCAGCACGTCGCCCCTCTCCCCCCCCCCGTGTGAGACTCACCCCCAACTCTCCCACGTGCACTGAGACCCTGTGTTCTGAGTAAACCTGTACACTAAACCTAGAGTGTTATCCTCAGTGCTTGTTGAACTAGTATCCTGCGAGATACTGACTATCTAGTTAAGGATCATAATTCACCAAATACTGTGTTGTATTATCTGCTGTTTGTCTTGTGTCTTACCGAAGGAATACACGTGTAAAGGTTATTGCCTGGAGTTTTTGTGTCCTGTCTCTCTCTTATATGCACTAAGCCCCGGTCTTGAAAGAGGACCCCGCTACACGTTAGGTATTCTAGGACCGAGTAGTCAGGTCTTTTTCACCTAGCATTACACTTGTGGACAGCGGTGGTTCTTAACCCGGGCATACGAGGGAGGTAGTGAAGAAATATTTGGCAAAATGGCAACAAAACCACACGTGCAATTACCCAAGTTTGACCCTGACCAGTATGGTATACACACGTATCTGGCAATTATTAAACCCTTACTGGATATTGGCTTTGGTAATGACCAGCAAAAAGTCGCAGTCACACTTCCACTATTGGGCAAAGCGGCGGCGAACATAGCACTGAAAGTCGTCCCGGAGCTCACCTGGCAGAACTTTACGAAGTTCGTTGTTCAGGCCATCACCCCATCATTAGGGAAAGTGGTGGCTCTATCCCAGTTGGATAGTTTTCCATTTGACGGGGATTTATATAATACCCTGATACAGGCAAGATGCCTAGTTACTGCTGCCTACCCGGAGGCAGATGAGGAAACCCGGGATCAACACACTTTCAACACTCTTCTCAGAGTGCTTCTGAGTGTTGTCAAACAACACTTTACCATCCATGACCTGACTGGAGACATGGATAGAGATATCCAGCTCATACAGCGCCTCCTGACCGCCTGCCCTACACCACAGCAAATTAATGTAGTGAAGAAATGTCCCACTCAACCCCCGGCTCCTCCGATCATGCCACGTCCGCCCTTGCCTCACACCAACCCCACCCCGGCGCCGAGCCCGCCTAGGGCACACCCCTCCCGCCGGCGCCCTGCCCCCTGGGAGAACTCTAACCTGATTCTAGTGAATGGGAATTCACAGCCTGCAGCTCCCGGTGTCCCTTACATGACATACGGGACCAGCTTAAGGCCATACACCACAAGCCCATGGCCCCCGGATCACGTAAGGTGTCCTCTCTGGAGGATGAGGCCCCGGAGGACAAACTGGCACCCATAGAGGAGCCCCATCCTGGGGAACAGGAGCAGGAGCAGGAAGATGGAAGCGCCAAACAGCTGGATTTTTAGGCCCGACCCCACACCAAACCACAGTGGTGGGGGCCATTACCCCCAAATATCGCCCCCCCAGTGTACCACAAGATGAAACTGAACGGCGTGAAGGCCAGATTGTTAGTCCATACGGGAGCGGCCAGATCCTGCCTTTACAGCCACTATTTCTCCCGCATAAATCGACCTTTGGCCCACTCCGCCCCACTGCCACTCACCTTGTGGACGTGGGGGATGGCCCCCTGCCCATCCATGGGGAGACACGGGCCCTACAGGTTGACACCCATCAGCCGGTGTCAACCCAACACCAATTCATTATTTTCAACTCCTCCTGCCGGAGCTATGAGGGGTACTTGGAACTGGACCTACTCCAGAAGCTTGGAGCTACCACAGACTGCCGCTACTGGCAGCTCCAGTTCCGTGCCCTGCCCAACCCCATCCAGGCCGTTTGCCTGTAAGCCACGGCCTCGGCCGGATGATTCGCCCCCTTCTCCCCTTCCTCACCCCCCTCCACCCCTTCCTCAACCCCCTGCTCCTCCCACCATGCCTCCCCTCACCACCCCTCCTCCTTCTTTCCCTGCCACCATCTCTGCTGCCATTACCATCCCCCCCCATCATGAGGCCTGGGTGCCCCTCAACCAGCTCTCCAGCCCCTCTGTCTTGTTCTCCACTCTCCTCCCGCTGGGAGCCCTCTCCGCCTGCCTATTATCTCCCACTTTCCTCCCCCCACATCACGCCGCTGTCCGTATCGCTGACCTTGCCCCTTCCCCCCTCACTCTCCCAAAAGGGCTCATCATCAGAGAGATGGAGAAAGCCGAGCCCTGCGCCCCACCCTCCTTCCACTCCCCTGCCCCCCTGCCACCCATCCCTGACCATCTCTCTGCCCAGCAGTCAGACACCCTACGCCGCCTTCTCCTGGATTTTCAGGATCTGTTTGCAGCAGGACCAGCAGACATAGGACACACCACATACCTGTCGCACGAAATTCATACGACAGGCCCACCCATTAGACAACCATCCCAACGGAAAAACCCCAGACAACGGGAGGAAAAGGACCGCCAAGTACAAGAAATGATAGAGGCGAGCGTCATTTCCCCCTCCACCAGCTCCTGGTCCTCCCCCGTCGTTCTAGTGAAAAAGAAGGACGGCACAATGCGATTCTGCATCGGTTACCGCCGCCTGAACGACGTCACAATCAAAGATGCCACCTCCCTCCCACGAATCGAGGATTCCTTAGATTCCCTTTACGGGGTGTCTTGGTTTTCCACCCTCGACCTCCAGTCTGGATACTGGCAGGTCCCCCTGTGCCGAGAGGACCGAGGCAAAACGGCCTTTTTGACAAGTAACAGTGAACATTACGAATTTAATGTCCTGCCGTTCAGACTCTGCAATGCCCCGCCACCTTCTCCAGGCTTATGGAATCTGTCCTTAGCGGTCTCACCTGAGAAATATGCCTGGCGTACTTAGATGACGTCATCGTCTTTAGCCAGACCTGGGCCGACCACCTGCAGCGCTTCCGCTGAGTCTTCACCAGGATTCGCCAGGCAGGCCTCAAATTCCGGCCCTCTAAGTGCGTCCTGGCTGCTTGGACTGTCTCGTTCCTGGGCCACGTTATTTCCCAGGCAGGACTCTCCCCCGACCTTAACAAGCTCCACGCCATAGCAGACATACCTCCACCACAGGACGTCCGTGGCATCCGTGCCTTCCTAGGACTAATGTCCTATTACTGCCGCTTCATGAAGGGATTTACCCACATCGCAAAGCCCCTTCACGATTTGACCAGGAAGGGGGAACCGTTCCTCTGGATGGAAGAAAGGCGAGCTGCTTTTCAATAGCTCAAAGACAAGCTCGTCTCTGCCCCTATCGTGGCCTTTCCCGATTACGCCCTTCCCTTCTGCCTCTACACCGATGTTTCCCCCTCCGCCATAGACACCGTGTTAGCCCAGGTTCAGGCAGGCCGGGAACACATCATCGCCTGCACCAGCTGCACCCTGAATCAAGCTGAAAAGAACTATGCCGCAACCAAGCGGGAATGCCTCGGCATAGTATTGGCCCTCCAGCACTTCAGGGCATACCTTTCCAGGACTCAGGTTACTATCATCACGGACCACCAGTCTCTCCAGTGGTTACGCCAATCTGATTCCCATAATGCCCAACTCATCAGGTGGTGTGAGACCTTCAAGGAATTTAATTACGAGATCTACAGGCCCAGAAAACTCCACACCAACGCGGATGCCCTTTTCTGCCTCCCCACCCACACCCTCCAGCCGGAGACAGACCTCCTGCAGCAATGGCGCCGCAAGGAGCGACCCTCTTGGATCCCTTCCCACCTGTTCAACAAACTATACCGGGAGGGTGACCACCTCCTAACCCCATCCGGTCATATCCTCCTGGCCCCCGAAACTGCGCTTGACACCTTATGCCACCTTCATGCCCATAACGGCATCCATCTGTGCACCAAGAAACTGCTACAGGTGTTCAGCGACACGTACTGGGCACCAAACCCCTCCATTGTCGCCAAGGAAATCATTCAAAGTTGCCTCACCTGTGCACTGGTGAAAGACATCACATGAACCGCAGGACCCTCGGGCCACATCACCGCCCACAAGCCCTGGCAACTCTTAGCAACTGACGTAGTGGGACCCCTCCCTCCAAAATCAGGGTACAAGTACGTGATCACATTCGTGGACACATTCAAAATTTGTCGTAGCCTGTCCAGCCAAGGAGCATCATGCCGTCGCCGTCGCTGACGCCCTCCTCCGACACATGTTCCCTTACTTCGGCATTCCCTAGGCCATCCATTCAGACAACGCCCCAAAGCTTAATGGAAAGTCTGGGAAGAACTCACCAAAATATCTGGATACAGGATCTCCCACTCCTCTCCTTACTGGCCACAGGGAAACGCAGTGTGCGAACATAGCCATTGCACCCTCATGAATCAATTGCGCACACGCATCGTGGCCACAAGAGATGACGACTGGCCTGGTCATGTGAAAATTGTCCAGTGGGGCATAAATTCCTGCCCGAGAAGACGGGGTTTCCCACTATGAGAGGATATTCGGCAAGGCCCCCCTCATACTGCCCCTCCGCCAACATCTACAGCCACCCACCTCTGCTCCAACCACAGACCCATTGCACCACCTGAAGGGCCGACTGGTCCACCTACAGAAAAACCAAGACCTCAGCCCCGACACAGCCCCCAACCCTTTCCGCCCTGGCGACACTGTCATAATTGCCCAACTCCCCACCCCAAACAAACTCGTCCCCCGCTTCACGGGACCCCACACAATCACCCGCGTCCCCAACCCCTATCAAGTTGTCATCAACTATCATGGCACCCCATGCACCCTCCGGAACTGCCACATGCGTCCCTTCTGCGCCTCCGCCCCTGATGCCCCAGCCCCACACCCCCGCCCTCCTCCTGTTCTGGCGCCACCCCCCACGTCCACATACAAGTGCTACATTTCCTCCTCACCCTCACCCTCCACCCCCCCTACCACCTCAGCCTCCCCGGCCAGCACCCCACCACGTACCTCACCTGACATCTCACCTGCCACACCAACCTCCCACCGCTCTCCCTCACCACTTCCTCCCGCCACCCCATCCTCGCAGCCCAGCCCCATGTATCCAGCCCACGCTACCACGCCATCACCACACCCAACTACCACCACCTCCGGCCCACAACCCTTACCTATGCCCACTCCAACATCATCACACTCCACCACACCCACCCCACGCTGCATACCGCCCAACCGCGCCCACCCTGCATGCCCCCCTCCCTACCCACTCCCACCCTCAAGACCACAACCACCCACTCTGGCTGCCTCTCGCACCCACCCGCCTGATACACCCATTCCCCCATGCCACCCGCCTCCCCCCACCTTCACACTGCATGCTACATCAAGCCCAGATCCCCACCATCTATACTCCCAAGAGACCCTACGCCGCATTACCATGGAACACAACCCGGCTCCTACCCTTGGTGTCCAGCATACAGCACCACACCACACCAGCAGCAACAACCACCAAGATGAAAGTGCGTCAGGCAGTATGGGCACCTACCCTCGGCAGAAACCGCATGCTACGAGGGCCACGCCACCTACTCCACCTCCTCCGCTCCTCCCCCACCACCTGTGCACTCTTCCTCACCTGTGATGCAGAGCAAGAGGAGAACCATGCCACCACTGCCTGTCAGGCACTTCTCAAGGACCTCCAATGAGTTTATGCCACTCATAACACTCACGTCTATTACCTCCAGTCACGGGGACGTGACTTTTTCCAGGAGGAACGTGGTAAAATGCAAGAACTGCAGCATAGAGCCCCCGGAAACTCCCCGACACCCCCACCAGGACCCCACAGAGGAGCTGCAGCTGAACCGCGAGACTCAGTGCAACAACGGCACAAATCAGCCAGGGCCGTGCACCCCTATGACTCGCAGCCACCTCACCATCGCCTTAGCAGGAATCCGACACTACTTTCGGGGAGAGGTACCGCCGGATCAAATCAGGATGGAGCTGCTTATCCAGCTCCAAACAGCGCCCCTCAGGAGTTGGCCTGTAGCCACTCCCGCCTTCAACAGGAGTGTGCTTGTAGCCTCTCCGAAGGTGTCTTCCTCTTTGGGATGGCTGATAGCCGCCCAACCTTCGTAAGGGAGTCGGTAAACAACCGACCTGAGGGTAATCAGGAGACGGCCTGTAGTCGCTCTCGCCATCGTCAGAAGGTGTCCTTCCAGGGACGGTCGGTAGCCGCCCTACATCCCTTCCTGCAGGAGTCGGCCTGTAGTCGCTCCCGCCTTCGTCAGACGGCCGGTAATCGCTCCAAAGGTGTTGTCCCAGAGTTGGCCTATAGTCACTCTTCCCTCCGGCAGAAGGAGATGGCCTGTAGTCACTCCTGCCTTTGTCAGACGGCTGGTAGCCGCTCCGAAGGTGCTGCTCTTGAGTCGTCCTGTAGCCGCTCCCCACCTCTCCTGCAGGAGTCAGCCTGTAGCCGCTCCTACCTTCGTCAGACAGCCTGTAGCCGCTCCGAAGATGTCCAGAGGCATGCTGATTCCCCCTCCCAGGCTACGGCCAGTAGCCGGGCCTTGGCGCCTCATAGTTGCGCCTTTGGGAAGCCACAGCCAGTAGCCGGGCCCCACAGCTGAAGACAGGCGAGAGCAGTCCCGCCGCCCCAGCGTGAGATGAGGGTCTAGACTCCCGATGCAGAGGACGCAAGAGAATTCCAGAGAGGCCTTCACGCCTCCCCTGGCCTCTGCTCCCTACGCCTGGCCCTGGAGAAGACCCACCTGATGGACCTTGATTCGGGTCGGTGCCGCAGTCCCTCCCTGACAGCGCCACTTGGTTCTGGGGACCGCAGCCCTAGGGCACTCCAGGCCCACCCCAGGATGCCCGGGCGAGACCTCCCTATGCCCCGAAGGCGGAAAACCTCCACCTCCGGCCGAA
Source organism: Coenobita brevimanus (assembly GCF_032717465.1). Classification (NCBI taxonomy): domain Eukaryota; kingdom Metazoa; phylum Arthropoda; class Malacostraca; order Decapoda; family Coenobitidae; genus Coenobita; species Coenobita brevimanus. Next base: position 15,695,581 of record NC_137027.1, read on the forward strand.
ACCTGAGCCAGAGATTTCTGGACCTGTTTGACCTCAGTCCTGAGGGCCACACCCCTGTACCCAGCTCGGAGGATACGGGCCCCACCGCCACCTGCAGCCCCAGACGAAAGAAGGCGCCCCTGCGAGTCGTCCCGTGCCCTCTCGGCATGTACTCCCCTGGCGGTGCCCCAGTCCCAGCAGAATTGTCGCCGGCATGTCTCCCTGCCACCCCCACTGTATAAGTGACTTATGTTAAGTGTGATATTGCCCCAAGTTAGTGTAACAGTGCTGTAGTGACATAGTGCACCCTGAATAACAGGTCAAGGGTTCATGAGAAGTTAGAAGGGGAATGAATTATACCACAGGGCGGAATAATAGTAACAAGTGCAGAGTCTAAGTGTTGGTGAACCAGACTCATGGAGTGACGCCCTTGTATGAAATCAGTAGGACACTCAACCCGAGGGATTCATATTAGTAAAATATCCAAATGCCCTGTGCTATCAGAAAATAGTGAAGAGAAAGTGTTAGTAATACCCTCCCCCTCATATTACCATAAATATAACGAGACTCTCAGTGCCTTACACCCTCCCTTCTTGAATCTCCTCTCGGCATTCCCCATGTACGTGAAAACCTAGAATTGTGTTACAATAAATTACCAAAACCCCTTTGCTACTAGAATATAACAAGTCAAAATCTCTAAAATTAACTCCCACTTTATATTACTATAAGTATAACCAGTTCCTCAGCACGTCGCCCCTCTCCCCCCCCCCCGTGTGAGACTCACCCCCAACTCCCTCAGGTGCACCGAGACCCTGTGTTCTGAGTAAACCTGTACACTAAACCTAGAGTGTTATTCTCAGTGGCTGTTGAACTAGTATCCTGCGAGATACTGACTATCTAGTTAACCCCTTAACCGCGGGCTTGTTTTGCTTTTTCTTGCGGCTCCCGCGGGCATATTCGTGCTCTGACAGACTCCCTAAAAATATTTGCCAAAAATCAGTTATTAGTCCTAGAATATTAAAATCACGATATGCTAATGGCACATACCTTCAGCTTTCTCCTGGGGTGTTTGTTGAGCCTTGGTCGAGTACCGTAGGACTTGTGGAGACCTCTGAATTTGGGTAACGAAGTCTCCACTTTACACTTCCCAACAATCCGTAATATGATTACCACAGCCTGATATTATCACTAGAAACACTATTCTATGATTCTCAAATAGTTTGGAATCCATACTCCAAAAAAAAAAACACTGTGAATGCAATGAAAATTACGAGGGCTTATGACCTTCCCACTTCCGATAGTTTGCCGCTGGTGTTCTGTCATTTATTATTCAAAAAAACACTCACAGTTTATATTTCTATTACTATATAACACTTATATATATCTACAGTCTTTATCCATAAGTTTCCTTCAGTTATAGTAGTTTATTGTTACTGTAGGGATTCAATTTCTCTTTCAGTAAAATGGGTAGCATTCACTTTCTCGTCCTGTATACTAGCACTGAGAGTGAATGTCACTTTCACCTTCACTCTCATAACTTATAATATTCATACATGCTAGAGTGAAACTTTCACTTTCTTTACTCCTAGTATATATACTCGTATTCTTATAATACTACTCATTTACATTTCTATTTACGTTCTCTATTTTATTTACATTATTTACATTTCTATTTTATTTACACTGTGTTATGCACTGTCACTTGAAGTAACTTATAAAACTATTTTCCACTGTTCACTTATATTTACAATCATTGCTTTCACTTGCTGTTTACACATTATTTAAACATTATTTACAATTCCACTTGCACTGTTTTACAAAGCAGAAAGATCGTAGTCACTCTATATCAATTGTCAGCCCTTTACCTCTTTCCACACGAGGTTTAGTAGGGGGTGAAGGTCACGGGGCCCTTTGCATGGGGCTAAAAAGTGGCGGAAGTTAGCAGGAGCGAATCCGACGTACTTTCACCTTGAAAGACGACAGTGAACTGATAGTGGTGGCCTCCTGCCGCCTGGCTAGGGTGTGTGCAATACTGCCAACTTCAGCCTTGTCAGACCTGCTAATATATAGCAATGAAATGATTGGCAGGAAACCAAGACAATACATAATAAATTAGGTAGTTCCAGGTGAATGTAAATATCATTTAGGCTTCTCCCTTCCCTCCATATATGTATATTTATTATGAGAATAGATTATACGGCATATATCAAGGGGAAATAAACAGCGAAAATTAGCGAACGAGTGCACGTGAGGTGTTGTCAGGTGATAATTAGCCAATTCTAGGTGTATGGCACTCTCACTTACCTTATTTCTTTCTTGTATATATTATTTGGTATAAGAATTGGGCATAGGGCTTATTTCAATGGATGAAATCAGTGAAAAATTCCAGGGAAGATTTACTTAGCGTAGCACGGCCGGGCAGGCGAGAGGATAGGGTAATGGAGGGGAGGTAGGGAGGGAAGTCAAGAACGGGGAGAAATGGCTAAATTGTTAACAATAGATGGGAGTACAGATGAGATTAGGAGTGCTGACTAGTGTTGGACATTGGCAGTATTGATAGATGATACAAGCCACCACTTGAAAGCCCGGGCGAATTCAAAATAACACAGAATCACAAAAGTGACGCCCCGCAGTATGATTCCTTGCTCCCAAGCATCACGAAAGTGATGCCCCGCGGTTAAGGGGTTAAGGATCATAATTCACCAAATACTGTGTTGTATTATCTGCTGTTTGTCTTGTGTCTGACTGAAGGAATACACGTGTAAAGGCTATTGCCTGGAGTTTTTGTGTCCTGCCTCTCTCTTATTTGCACTAAGCCCCGGTCTCGAAGGAGGACCCCGCTACACGTTAGGTGTTCTAGTACCGAGGAGTCGGGCCTTTTTCACCTAGCATTACAGACATGAAAATAAAAGAAAAATTCATTTTTGTTTGGTATCTTTACCTATTTGCTCAGGTTTGTTGCACTGTTTTCAATCAGTTTACATATTCTTTGCATTTTACAAGCATAACAGGATAGTTTTCTGTGTTCATGTGATGCTTTCGCGGGTGAAAAGAACTTCCTTCCCTTCCTGCTAATCATCTCGTACAAGGTGCGAATAGTAGGTTGTCTCAGAATTCTGATGGGGTACAGTGTTGGGAAACATCCAGCTGTACCCTTTTTCCTTACCCAGGCAGATAATACCATATTTTCCCACACTCACGATAGACTGGCAGCAACATGTATTGCGAAAATAACAAGGTAAAATGGTAGAAAAAGTTGAACGTGTTATTATGGAAAATATTACGTTTTCCCCCGTCTGTAAACATATTTATTTCTGCTTTGTCTCTGTATTCTTAATAATTAGACTTATTCGTAGTTGTGAAACTGCATTATGATTCTGTTTTTAGCCATGCACGTGGTGTGGGAACGGGAAGTTGTGACTCAATTTCCCTATTGCTAATCGGATCTGACTCTCCACTTTCATCTCCCATGGGAGAGCCTAGCCTCCGGGGATGGGCAATTTTCTCATTTTGGACTGAAAATTCAACCCTTTCCCTCCCTTTTCCAAGCATGGGCACAACGATAACTTAAAAAATAACTCAGCTCTACCATAAACATATTTTATATCAAAAAGGTGAAAAAATATTTATAATAATTTTTTGTTTCGAGCCAGTCCTAACATATTATGTATTGAAATCATTCGACATAATCATATCTAGTATATGTGCAACATTTCAGCACCAATCACATTGTTTTGGGGGTAAAAAAAAAAAAAAATTATAACTATGTACGATGTTGCAGTGCGGCAGCACCTCTCAGCGGCAAATAATGGTTGCCAATATTTCTGCAACTATTGTGCTCCATCACAAGCCACAGAATGGGTCTAGGAAGCTGGGACTGCACTGTTAGGTGTGTCTGAACTTTCTCTTCAAAATATGGAAAGAAAAAAAATCAATTTTTGAAACTTCAGAAAATGGCCCTGGCATCAGTCTGAGGTGCACATAAAATTCTGGACCCATGACCATGGAGGGGTTAACGAAAATTTGGTTGTCTTGATGTTTTTACCACCCTTCATCCAATAGAAATTACGTCACTCAGAGTAAATAACAGATGGTTTTGATTTCCTTAACCCTAGAATGCAAACGTCAGGTCTGAGACACCCACCCCCATGTTGATCATGTGATCACTCCATTGGTATACAGTATATGGGTGCAGTCCGGCTGCCTGCTCCAGTACCTCCTTCCCTTGTGTTGCTCTTGTAGGGGAAGGTCATGTCAGTCCGCTCTCTCCACATGTTTTTACGAGAGGTCTATTTTGGGTCTCACAGACCTGACGTTTGTATTTGTGTGTGTGTGTATATATATATATATATATATATATATATATATATATATATATATATGTATGTACATGATTTTAGTGAATAATGCTCTCCAGAGTGACTGTTATAGTGAAATTATGAAATCTAGAGATGATAAGTGTTACTGATGACCTTTCTGAGTGGTTAGGGTGATGAACTAATGTGATTTTCTTTGCAGGTATTGATTAATCTTTTCCAGAGGTATGGCCTTATGGAGGAATAAACATCATTTATTGTGCATTTAAAGGTGTAAATAACCATAACAAATATTATTCATTCCATGGATGTCCATTTATGACTGAAAAACTAGGTAATGATGCTTTGGAAAGTAATCAGCATTTTTTTTTTTTTTTAACCCGCCCCGTCCCGGAGACGTGAATTCACGTCCTCACATGATGTGCACTCATATCTTGGAGACGTAAATTAACGCAGCAACATTGCAAGGTCCCTAATTTGCACAATTTTCAATTTTTGCGAGTGATTTTTGGCTTGTATACACGGGACACCTTCCTCTACAAGATGCCAGGCAGGGACAATGCCTTACCCAGCATGACCTCCTCCCCCCCCTGCATGCCCTTTTCTCAGCAATTCACCTGTTATCAGTGACCTAGCCAGTAAAGCCATGTCATGCCACGGTACGAAATTCAGGGCCAGAGTGATTCCCCAATTAATGACAATGTGGAGGACAAACATTAGAGGAAGAAACAGTCAGAAATGATGATCAGGTAATGTGGCAAAAAAAGGTCAGGAATGGTGATGAGTTAGTGAGTGAAACAATGCTTATAATGCCTATATTACCATTTGAAAACCAATATACTCTCATACTACATATAAATTCGTACCAAATGAATAAATAAATACCGTTTATGAGTGGTGTGGAATAGTTATCCTCCCATAGAACTAGTTTTCTATGCAGCCAGCCTGATAGAAAACCCTGTAAGGTAAGGAGGTATTCCTACCTGGATCGAGTATTTTAAACCTCAGGTGAGCGATTTCTCTATGAATTTTCGATGTTTCTCACCAAAAGTGGATGTTTGAGCCAAAAAAAAAAAAAGGTCCAGAAATGTCGGGACTGGGGCGTACCACTGCCCAGAAAACGTCGGGATGGGGGGGGGGGTTAATCGGGTTGGATATCAAGGAATATAGCCTTAGGGAGGAATAAACATCATTTACTGTGCATTTACAGGTGTAAATAATCATTAAAAAATATTATTCATTCCATGAATGTCCATTTATGACTCTGAAAAAACTAACTAATGATGCTTTGGAAAGTAGTCATTATTATTATTTTTTTTTTTTCAGAAAAATAAATCAGGTTGGAAATCAAGGGGTACAGGCTTAGGGAGGAATAAAAATCATGTAGTGTGCATTTACAGGGGTACATATCTATAAAAAAAAAATTATTATTGCATGTACATTATTTTTTCTCTCTAAAAAAATATACCCCTTTTTTTGTCAATCACCATTACAATGAGCTGTTGTGCCAGAGGGTTGTGCCTGCCCCAGCTGATGGTCCAGGGACCTGGGAGACTGTGAGCATAAGGACAAGTCCTTAGCTTTCATTTAACAAGTTTATCGTTTAGTAATCTTTGAACATGTAATAATTTTGCCATTTTTCATGTTTTTTTTAAAGTCACCCCAGAAGTGTTAAGTATTCTTTTGATTATGGTATTTGGGTGATGAATATAAAGTAGAAAGGGTATGTTTTCTGTGTGTATTTTTGGATTTATTAAATTTTGATTACAAATGTGGTTTTTGATTTTTCCAAAAATGGATCTGTCACGTCCGGTTAAGTGGAGTAACACAGGAAATTTGTGTCAAAGGGTTAAGTAGCATTTCCACTAGCTAAGGGTGCAGGGGACTACAGCCCTCTTATACTACTGGTTAACCACACCAAAAAAAAATATCAGGAAAAATGGAAGAATGGGAAAAAGGAATTACTCTGCACAAAAAAAGAAAAAGCGAATGCGAGTTGTGGGAGACTTTCTCATACGCTGTCATTGTTCTTCAGCCCCGGACTGTTGGGCTAATCAGACTCATCAATTGCAGGGAAGCAACCACTCCTGCAGGGCTGTTCTGCGCTGAGAACAGATGCCCCCTGATAGCTGATGGCATCCTGCAACAGCGAGGTGCAGGGGAAACTGTGGAGGTTTGGTTCCTAGGTGGCTGTCACATTTGTGTCCCTCCACTCAGTTAGCAGGAGCACCATGGTAGGCTCCACATCACCCCATTATCTGGTTATATGATTACCACCCAGCGATGTAAATCTTTTCATGGGTTGCCGGAAAACATTAGGCTTGTTCCTCAGAGTACAGACGCCCAAAGAAGTTATGACCGGATTCCCAGTACCGTTCCATCAGAAAGTGGTATCTGGCAACGGTTATGGCCTAGTTATAGTTCCTATACTGCACACCTGAAAGAGCCGGTTTTTGGTTAAACACACACACACACACACACACACACACACACACACACACACACACAAAGCACTATATGTGTTGTTATCGTGTAGATCTCGCACTATGTGAGAGGAAACCATAATATACTAAAGTTGACGCTTTGTTGTATGAAAGAATGTGAAACGCACAAGGTATCACTCAAAGGCTTCAGGGTTAAAATGCGGACAAACTCTCATAAGACATATTTTACATCCTGAATCAACAATACTGAAGGAAAAATGTATCATAAAATAAAACCCACAAATGACAGTAATGTCGAAATCACAAGTGTCATCAAATCACTAAAAATAAACATCTAAAAATATATTATCATCCACATTTAAATCTCTATGCAGGATGATATTTACGAGAAAAGCAAAGCCGTGACTCCGTGAGCACTGTAACCAAGATGGATCATCAACACAAAACTACAGACTCTCAGTGCGAGCAGATGATTGTTCTTTGTTTAGCAAATATTTCAGCCAGACATATCCCGGCATTTTAACATCAAGAAAAGGACAGTTAACAGATGGATAAAGAGATACAGAGATAGGCAGAACATAGAAAATTTGCTAAGTGGGACCCTTCGTCGCACAATACAAGAACAAGACAGACAAATTATTGCAAGTACCCAAGAACAACCTCTAACCACCTGTGTTGCTATCAAGAAGCAAATTACTCTGCGGGTATTCAGTGGAATTAGTGAAACCAGCAGTTATTGGGGGAAAATAGGCCATTTTCATTTGCACGACGAAACGCTAACATGTAATAAAATATGTAGGGCAATCATATGAAAGAACTAAAGAGGGAGAAGAGGATAATCAAAAGCAGGAGTGATAGTGAAGAAAACTGAGATACGCACCCCTGCAGAGTTCCCCCCCTAGGATGGAGCCACAACCCCACCCCTACCCCAGGAAGACACCATGGTGGGACAGGTAGATGATGCGCCAGGTCTGAGCAAGACAGACCCTGGTACGCCACTGCCATATACCCCTCTTCCCCCAAACACAACCAGCAGCATCCTAGCAGTAATGGCCACTTACATCTCAGCTGGGCCAGCCATTGCCAAGATCGGGGTGGGACTTGTCTCAGTACAGTCCCAAACAGCACCGTGGCATCGGCCACCATCCATGATGGGGAAGGATCGGCCAACGTACGTCCTTCTGCTGGTGCCCCCTGCAGCACCGTGGCATTGGCCACTGTCCATGCCGGGGAAGGGTTGGCCACCATACGCCCTTCTGCTGCAGCCACACCTGGAACCAGCGCTGTGGTGGCAGCCACTGTATGCCCCGGGTTGGACATGTTGGCCACCGTAAGCATGTCGGCTGGTATACCAGAGGGAGGCGGAACCTTGGCATCAGCCACCGTTTGTGCCGGGGAAGGGTCAGCCACTGTACGCCCTTCATCCGCCTTCTCCTTCAGGAGGAAGCACCGTGGTATCGGCCACTGTCTGTGCCGGGGAAGGGTCGGCCACTGTATGCCCTTCTGCTGCTGCCCTTAGGGTCTGTGGAACCACGACATCGGCCACCATCCACGTTGGGGAAGGGTCGGCCACCGTGTGCCCTTCATCCACAGTCTCTAGGGCTTCCCCAATTGAGGGAGTCCCTGTTACAGCCCACCTCCATCCAAAGGCCGCGTGGGACTATCACTCCACTCTCCACATGTGTGATTCCCAGGAGGAGCTGCCATTCAGGAGTGGTGGCAGGGCCCAATCACCGAGGAGGGGATCCACACCCTTCGGATCGCCCATGGACAACGCCCGGACCTGACAGACTCCACCCGGAAGGGACGCCGCAGTCAACCTCTGACGGTTCCCCAATCTAGTAGCGACCGCAGTCCCCAGCCACCAAGGGACATCCCCGGATCCCAGGGTAGGACCTCCCGGGCTCCTCCTGTCGACAGCCCTCCACCTGGAGCAGGAGGCATTAGGAATGATTCCTGACCATGTTCGGCCCCAGTCCCTAGGGCCACTCACCAGGTTGAGGCTCCAAGAGGATGCCTCCCTGCACCCAAGCCCAGGAACATGCCCAGGCCACGACGTCCCCTGTAGTAGTCCCATGCCCCCTACAGGATGGCACGCCCAGGGGCCAGCCCTCTACACCCAGGCGCCACCTCCACTGAGCCCAGGTTTCAGCAGCCCAAGAAACTCTCTAGTGCAATCTCAGTGTCACACCGGGAAACAAAGACTGACAGTACCCGGGTTATGTGTTTGTACTCAGAGCAGTGATACAGTGAAAACTGACAGTGCACATATCTACAAACAGTAGTGTCTTGACATACAGTGCGAGTGATCTAAGCCCAGAAACCAAGAACGATACACAAGAACTGTGGGGAGAAAGGACTATATGGACTATGTCTCCAACCCCTATATATTATGGGTGTATATTACTGACTGATGGTAATCGCATTGTATGTGTAGTGTGCTGTAAATACTGCCCGTGGGCCAGCCCTCTACACCCGGGCACCACCTCCACTGAGCCCAGGTTTCAGCAGCCCAAGAAACTCTCTAGTGCAATCTCAGTGTCACACCAGGAAACAAAGACTGACAGTACCTGTGTTAAGTGTTTGTACTCAGAGCAGAGATACAGTGAAAACTGACAGTGCACGTGTCAACAGACAGTAGTGCCTTGACATACAGTGCAAATGACCTAAGCCCAGAAACCAAGAACGATACACAAGGACTGTGGGGAGAAAGGAATATATGGACTGTTTCCAACCCCTATGTATTATGGGTGTATATTACTGACTGAGGGTAATCACACTGTATGTGCAGTGTGCTGTAAATACTGCCCCTAATAAGCCTGTCATTGTACCTATTCCTTGTGTTGTATACGATTGTATGTATATTGGGAGGAAGTTGAATTAAGGCAATATATGTGTTAAGGTAGCCTGCCGAGTTTTTATGCCCTGTTCCTCTGGTAAGGTGTTCTAATTCCGGTCTTGAAAGAGGACCCCACTCGGTAGCTATTGTGTTTAGGGCAAGAAGTCGACCTAAAAACACCTAGCATAACACTGGTGGCCAGTGGTGGCTCTTGACCCAATCAGAACACAGAAGGAGCAAAAACAGAAAAATCTAGCACAACGGCGGCCAAACCCCACATCCAATTGCCAAAATTCGACCCTGAGCAATATGACATCGATGTATACCTGGCAATGGTAAAACCAATATTAGACATAGGCTTTGAAAACGACAGAGAGAAGATTGCCATCATGCTGCCACACCTGGACAAAGCAGGATCAAGTATAGCTGCTAAAATAGTCCCGGAATTAAAATGGGAACAGTTCACACAAATAGTGAAGCAGGCAGTCACGCCATCCCTGGACAAAGTTGTAGCCCTGTCACAACTGGATGCCCTCACATACGACAGAAACCTGGACGACACCTTTATCCAGTTTGGGTGGCTCGTCACCGCTGCGTACCCAGAAACAGATGCAGAAACCCGGGAACAGTTGATGTTTAACATACTCCTTAGGATCCTCCCCAGCTTCATCAAAGAACATTTTATAATACATGACCCAACGGGAGACCTGCATAAAGATATCCAATTAATGAGGTGCCCTCTAACCTTCCACTCCACCCCTCAACACATCGGCGAAATCAATCAATTCCCCACGAATATAATCGCTATTAACCCGTAGGAATTTTCTGCTTGCTGCCACGAATGCCCAATCCATGACATCCGTAAGCAGCTAAAAGCTGCCTGGCGCAGCAAAACGACATAAGGGCACCTACAAGCCTCTCCACCATACACCGATTGCCCCAAGTCTGAGGGAAACAGAGCTCAACAAAAAAAGCACAGAGCTCAGCACAGAAGGTGCCCCACACCGCCCCCACACACCCCCATACTGACGGGGGCCACCTCACACAAACATCGCCCCCCATCTACGACAGGGGGAAACGTCATGTTTTATTTTACTCTCTTCGCACTGTATCTTCTGTCTTACCTTCCCCTATTCCTAACCTTCCCACCTCACACCACTTTCTCCACTGCTGTCGCCTCCCCCCATCCTGTCCTCCCTCAATACAAAGCCTGCCTCCCCCTTAACAGACCTCCAAGAACTCATACCTCATCCTCCCCTAATCTACTTCCCAAAACCATCTCCTCCTTTTTACTGTCACCCACCCATCACCCCACACCATTCTCAACCTCACCAACCCCATGGACCCCCAACTCATCCCCAATAACCTCACCAGATGCCTCACTGCCCACCACCACACCACCACCGCAGGTTTATTCACCCAGCCAGCCCCTTACAAGCTCACCCGACCAGGATGAATTAACAGCAACCCCACCCGACCCCTCACCTCGCACCACCCCACCACCTCCACCCAATGCACCTGAAAATACCCCACAATCTACCCACACCCCCGGCAATATGCCCCCACGACCCTGCACTATCCCACCAGAAACACCCAGCCGCACCAAACCATACCTCAGCACGTCGCCCTGCATCCTCACCATCCTCTCAAACTCCCCACCCCCCACACCACCAACCTTACACCCACGTGCAGCAACATCCGCACCTCCTAACATCACTCGCACACCCTCATGTCCCCACCACATCCCTCCCCCCGATCACACCAGCTATACCTGTAGCCGCCCTCCACACATGCCCCTACCACAACATACCACCACTCGAAACCAAGGCTCAAAACCACCACGTGGCTCCACCACCTCACCCCCCACACCCGTCCTCGCTACCACCACCACCACCAGATCTGGGTGCACCTCACGCCCACCATCCAGATACGCAGCTACACTCTCACCTACACCCCTGACATCACTCCAGTCTCCAGCAACTACATCCAACATCCCCAGCATAACCCCTATCACTCTGAGCCTGCACCAAGCTCAGTGGAAACTTCCACCCGTCAAATTCCCCAGGGGAGGGGACCGCACCTCCTCCAAGGTCCCTCATAAAACCCTGGTTGCCTCACCTCTCACCAGCATACAGCCAAAGGACCCACGCCACTCAACACCACAAGTGATGGGAATACGTTGCATCATCTGACAACCCCCACAGTGGCCCACCCAGAGAATCCGAGGGATGCCCCATCTATTCCGCTGTCTCCGCTATGTTCTACACACCACCCTCCACGTCACGTACACCCCACACCAAGAACCAAACCACTTCACACAACACTGGGACACCCTTCTCCACCATCTATACCTCAGCCACGGGGACGTGACTTCTCCCCCGCCGATGGTTGAGATATGCACCCCCGCGGAGTTCCCCCCCCCTTAGGACAGAGCCACAACCCCACCCCCACCCCAGAAAGACACCACGGTGGGACAGGTAAAGGATGCGCCATGTCCGAGCGAGACGGGCCCCAGTACACCACGGCCCTACGCCCCTCTTCCCCCCAACACGACCAGCAGCATCCTCGCAGTACTGGCCAGCCTTCGCCAAGATCAGGGTGGGACTTGTCTCAGTACAGACCCAAACAGCACTGTGGCATCGGCCACCATCCGTGCCGGGGAAGGATCGGCCACCGTACATCTTTCTGCTGTTGCCCCCTGCAGCACCGCTGCATCAACCACCGTCCATGCCAGGGAAGGATCGGCCACTGTACGCCCTTCTGCTGCAGCCACACCTGGAACCAGCCCCACAGTGGTGGCCACCATATGCCCATGGTTGGATGTGTTGGCCACCGTATGCACGTCGGCTGGTATACCAGAGGGAGGCAGAATCACGGCATCGGCCACCGTCCGTGCCAGGGTAGGGTTGGCCACCGTATGCCCTTCATCTGCCTCCACCTCCTTCAGGAGCAGCACCGCGGTATTGGCCACTGTCCATGCTGAGGAAGGGTCGGCCACTGTGTGCCCTTCTGATGCTGCCCTCAGGGTCTATGGAACCACGATGTCAGCCACCGCCTGTGTTGGGGAAGGGTCGGCCACCATATGCCCTTCATCCACAGTCTTTTGGGCTTTCCGGTCGGAGGGAGTCCCTGGCGCGGCCCACCTTCCACCCAGAGGCCACGTGGGATGATCTCCCCACTCTCCCCACAGATGTGGTTCCCAGGAGGAGCTGCCATTCGATGAGTGGTGGCAGGGCCCAATCACCGAGGAGGGGATCCACGCCCTTTGGATCGCCCCTGGATGACGCCCGGACCTGACAGACTCCACCTGGAAGGGACGCCGCAGTCAACCCCTGACAGCACCCTAGTCTAGTGGCGACTGCAGTCCCCAGCCACCCAGGGACATCCCCCGGATCCCAGGGTAGGACCTCCCAGGCTCCTCCCATTGACGGCCCTCCACCCGGAGCAGGAGACGTCAGGAACAATTCCTGACCCTGTTCGGCCCCAGTCCTGAGGGCCACTCACCAGGTCGAGGCTCCACCAGAAGGGAGTCTCCCTGCACTGCAGACCAGGAACGTATCCAGGCCACAACGCCCCCTGTACTAGTCCCGGCCCCCTATAGGAAGGCACGCCCATGGGCCAGCCCTCTACGTTCGGACGCCACCTCCACTGATCCCAGGTTTCAGCAGCCCAAGAAACTCTCTAGTGCAATCTCAGTGTCACGTTGGAAAGCAGAAACTGACAGTACCCGTGTTATGTGTTTGTACTCAGAGTAGTGACACAGTGAAAACTGACAGTGCACTTATCTACAGACAGTAGTGCCTTGACATACAGTGCGAGTGACCTGACCTAAGCCCAGAAACCAAGAACGATACACAAGGACTGTGGGGAGAAAGGACTATATGGACTGTGTCTCCAACCCCTATATATTATGGGTGTATATTACTGACTGATGGTAATCGCATTGTATGTGTAGTGTGCTGTAAATACTGCCCCTAATAAGCCTCTCACTGTACCATGTACTGTATTGCATACGATTGCATGTATATTGTAACGAAGTCGAATTAAGGCAATATATGTGTTAAAGTAGCCTGCCTAGTTTTTATGCCCTGTTCCTCTCTTACGGTGTTCTAGTTCCGGTCTCGAAAGAGGACCCCGCTCAGTAGCTAGTGTCTGTGAGGCAAGAAGTCGAGATAAAAACACGTAGCATAACAAAAACTAAAAACGAAAAGAATTATAGTAAAAAAAAAAAAGGGGAGGGGGATCGTGAGAGGCCGAAACACATCCACTACAATCCATGGCGTAATAATGACTGACGTATGAACTATGACGTTAACTTAAGGGGGAGGGTCAGTGTTACCAGATCGTCAGCATGAAAAAGTGCTATACTTGCTGTGAAAACATACTAAGCCCAAAATGTGCCAAAGGTAAAAATTATGCTAACATTTTGCTAACTTATTATTTGCTAAACATGAGTAATAGATCAAAGCAACAATGTATGTTACCTAACTTGTTTTAATGGAAAATTAATGTAATAACTCAGCTAGTTATATTAATACAATATCTGTCTATCTATCTATTGCCAGACGCCTCAATCCCGTTTCGGGTGGCCACAAACAAATCGCCTCCAAGTCGCCCTGTCCCCCGCCATTTCATTGCCCTGCTCCCAACTCACACCCCCCTCTCTCATATACCTCTCCACCCCATCCCTCCATCTCATCCTCGGCCTACCCCTCCCTCTTCCCCCCTCCACCTCACTCACATACACTCTCTTCGTCAGTCTTTCACCCTCCATCCTCTCCACATGGCCAAACCACCTCATTGTGTTTCTCATAACGCTTCCTATCACATCCACATCAACACCACAACGCTCCTTTATATCCTCATTCGTCAGCCTGTCTCTCCATGTGACTCCACAGGCTCCTCTTAAATAACTCATTTCCACTGCTCTCACTCTTGACTTGTGTTCTTCCAACAACGTCCAAGCTTCACTTCCGTACGTTAGAGTTGGTATCACAATACTGTCATGTAGTAACTTTTTCACTTCCATGCTCACTTCCCTGTTTCTTATCACTGCTTTCAAAGAACCAGCAACTTTTCTTCCCTGCTGTACCCTTTCAAGCACTTCACCCTCCAAACCTCCATCCTTACTCATCACACTACCCAAGTACTTAAACGTAATCCCATTTTCCAATTCCTCACCATCCAACCTCGCTGTACATTCACTGACTTCACCTTTCTCAAAGACCATCACTTTACTCTTCCCTACATTCACCTTTAGATTCCGTTTCTTACACACTCTCCCAAACTCATCCACCAAGCCTTGCAGCTCCCCTTCGTCTTCACTCAACAACACAGTATCATCTGCAAACAACAGTACAGGAAGTTTCCAAACACTATCCTCTCTCACCAGGGCCACTCCAACATCCACTACCCTACCTTGTACCTCTTTTATTACCCCATTCATGTACAGATTGAACAACCATGGAGACATGACACATCCCTGTTTCAACCCAACTTTCAAAGAGAAAAATTCACTTAGTTCACCATCCACACGCACTGCAGCCTTCGCACCATCGTACATACTCTTCACAGCATTCAACAACTTCCCATCTACTCCATATATTCTTAACACTTTCCACAATCCTTGTCTATCCACCCTGTCATATGCTTTCTCCACATCCATGAAAGCCCCATACAACTTCTTTCCTTTCTCTAGAAACTTTTCCACTAAAGATCTAAGAATGAATATCTGATCTACACAACCTCTTCCCTTCCTAAAGCCTCCCTGTTCTTCTCCAACTAATTTCTCTGTTCTTTCTCTAACTCTGTCAATAAGTATCCTACCATACACTTTCCTATTACACTAAGAAGACAAATGCCCCTATGATTACCCACACTTCTTTTTCTCCTTTTCCTTTGTACAATGGAATAATTATACCTGACTTCCAATCCTCCGGGACTCTACCTTCCTCCCAGGCCAATCTGCAATCTTCCATATCCATTCTACTACTCTCTCTCCCCCATGCTTCAGCATTTCACCACACACTCCATCAATTCCTGGGGCTTTCCCCGATTTAACTTTCTTCATTGCTTCCACAACTTCAATCCTACTGATTTCTTCCTGTCTTCTCACCTCCCTCCTTCTCCCAGCCATTCCCCAGCCACTTATACTCGCATTACTTCCATCCCCTACGTTCAACAATTCCTTAAAGTGTTCTCTCCATCTGCTCACTTTTTCTCCCCTCTCCACTAGTAATCTACCATTCTTATCTTTCACTCCCCTGCTACCTTCACTTCCACCCTGTCTTACTCTTTTCACCTCTTTCCAGAACATTTTCTTACAGTCCCTCCACTGTACACTCAAATTCATTCCAAATTCCTCATCCACTCTCTTCTTACTCTCTCTTGCTAATCTTTTCACCTCTCTCTTTCTTTCTGCATATACCTCTCTCTTCTGACTCTCAACTTCTTCCACGCCCCTATTTCTCATCCATTCATTGTATGCTTCCTTCTTTTGTGCCACAGCCTGTTTCACCTCTTCAGTCCACCACGCTGTTCCTTGCACCCCTCTCCGTCTTCTCTTCCTTCCACACACCACATCACACGCTGCACACACTTCTTCTGTAAATATCCTACACACACCTTCCACGTCTCCCATCTGCTCCAATTCATATTTGCCCAATCGTTCCTCCACTTCTCTCTTATACTTTGCCTTTTTCTCATCCTCTTGTAACCTTTCCACTCTCCTTGCAACTACTCCTTCGTCTCGTCTTTCCCTTCTTCTATTCCTCCATCTTACTTGATTTCTAATTCTGGCCACCACCAAGTAGTGGTCAGAAAGTCCACTCCCCCAGCCTCTATAAACTCTTGCATCCATTACACATCTTCGCATCCTTTAATAGAGGCTATTGCAGTTAACTATATATTTAACCTGTTTTTTGCCATTACATTATCCTTATGAGTCCTGAATGTTTTGTTGTTAGTTTGAGCATTAAACTTTAACTTGTAATTTTACCTAAATCTTTTGTTTTGAACCTGGAACTTTACGGGACAGTAGTGATTTTTAGTATTCTCACTTAAAGTGTACATTATCTTTCTCTGTTCCGTAACAATATATATATATATATATATATATATATATATATATATATATATAAAGGTGCAATGTTTTAGGCTGAAATCATGCGAGGACGAAGACGAAGCCTCTGACTGAAATCCCAAATACCGATTAAAATGCAGTGCAGTCTCACAGAGTGCAGCCTAACACCCCCAGAAGGAGCCTACAGAAGGGCAAATACAGCGCAACTGGACTCCAGGCAACAGGGACATAAGTCTGCCCGGGCTACACGCCCCTATGACCTGGAGTTCGTCTGCCGCCACCATAGCAGGAAAGCGAGACTACCTTACGGGCGAGCCGACCACTGACAACCACGGGGTGGGGCTATTACTCTAGCTCCAGTCAGCACCCCTGAGATGGCCAGTAGCCACCCAACCCTCCTGCAGCCGCTCTGGATGTAATAAGGAGATGGCCAATAGCCGCTCCTGCCTTCGTCAGGAGACGGCCAGAAGCTGCTTGACACTCCTGCAGGAGATGGCCGATAGCTGCTCTGAAGGTGCCCTTCAAAAGACGGCCGGTAGCCACTCAACCTTCCTGCAGGAGACGGCCGGTAGCTGCTTTGGAGGTAATAAGGAGACGGCTGGTAGCCGCTCTGAAGGTGCCCTTGAGTCGGCCTGTAGCTGCTCCCTTCCCCAGGTCACAGCCAGTAGCTGGACCTTAGCTACGGCCGGTAGCAATGCCCCTTGAAGGCCACAGCCAGAATCGGGCCCTACGGCAGGAGATGGCCGGTAGCTGCTCCTCCATCAGGTGCTGACTCCTACCCACGAAACTACGACCCAGAGGGAGGCCCCAGCCTGGAGGAGTATTGGAGAGGCCCTGTGACTACCACCAGGCTCTTCTCACTGCAGCTGGTTCCTGAAAGGACTTGCCTGACGGACCCCGACGTAGGCCGACGCTGCAGCCCACTCCTGACGGCGTCCCCAATCGCCGGAGAATGCAGCCCACAGGACCTCCAGACCACCCCCAGGACCCCCGGGCGGGACATCCCTACACCCCGACGCTGGAGATCTTTGTCCTTCGTCAGGAGCCTGAGCGAGAGGTTCAGGCAGCTGTTCGGCCCCAGCCCTGAGGGCCTGACTCCCGCCCTAAGCCCTGAGAATGCAGGACCCTTCACCACCAGCAGCTGGAAGAGACAGGACG
Organism: Coenobita brevimanus; assembly: GCF_032717465.1. Taxonomy (NCBI): domain Eukaryota; kingdom Metazoa; phylum Arthropoda; class Malacostraca; order Decapoda; family Coenobitidae; genus Coenobita; species Coenobita brevimanus. Next base: position 15,713,398 of record NC_137027.1, read on the forward strand.
CCCCTACGCGTGATCCCGTGGCCCCTGAATACAGAGGCCCCTGGTGGAACTCAGCCCCGTCAGTAGTGAGGCTGAGTTATCCCCGCCGCCCTTGTACCTGACTGCCATTATGCCCAGTCCCGAAAGTGACAGTGAAAGCACAGTCTCAGTGATACAGTGAAGTGAGGGCAGAAGAGTGAGTTATCAGAATGTGGCAAGCCAGTGAGAAAAGCATCAGTAGTTATATAAACGAGAGGTGGAATAAATAAGATAACAGTGAAACAGTGAATACAGCAGGGCAGTGAAATAAATATCTGTCTACGTGATTACGCTACCATATAGTGACATAGCCTCACCTTAAGATCATACAGAGGCCCCAATGCAAGAGCAATGATTAACGACATGACAAACTAGTTAGACTGCCACGAACTCCACCCGATATACAAAAACTAGACTTTCCCAAGTGATAGTGTTTAGCTTCACTGCCCTAAGACGCCTGATTGTAGTGCTGTTCACTTTACCCAATCTTGTCCCAAGTAGTATCCTGTGCGATATTAACACCCATAATCTAGGCCTCAGGATTATAATTGTTCAGCATAATCACTCTTGTGACATCTACCTGTTCCACTGTAGAATTTAGCAATACACATGTAAGGTTGTTGCCTTGAGTTTTTGTGTCCTGCCTCTCGCTTATTTGTCTAAGCTCTGGCCTAGAAACAGAACCCAGCTACGCAGTAGGCATTAGAGGGATGGGAAGCCAAGCCTAAAACACCTAGCATTACACCGATGTTTCCAGGAAGACGGCAACCAAACTTGGCGCGGGCGTCTGCATACAATCTTTATCTGATTCCTGTTAATATTTTGCAGCCAAATGGCTTCATGTTAGTATTTTATATAGACGTATATTTCTGAAAGTGTTATTTGATTAAAGCTATAATAAAAGACATGACTGGGAATGTAAGTAAACGGTTTTAAGCTACGAAGAATATTTGTCCCGACGTATAGACGGTTAGTTTTGTTAGTTTAGTGATTCCCTTCAACTTTATCATAAAGAAGCTTCTTTTCCTCATTTTAATGAGTAGATATATTAATAAAATTGTACTTATGAACGAAGTGATAAAGGTAACACAAAACAGGAGTTTAGTTGATCCCATTTTAAATTTTCAAATTAAGTTATCAGGTGAAGATTGGCAGCTTCTTGGGAGTTCGCAAACGCTCCTATTGTTAATGTGGAGGAATGTTATCCATTTTCATATTGTATTCATTTCATATTGAAAAGTTGAGAATATAAGGGCATGTATCTCACTATGTACAGTACTATATTACCGGTAATCAAACAAATATTTTTTTCTTTTTACATTTATCTGCAAACCAAAACCGTATGGAAACCCTCCCAAAATGCACGATGTACAGTACACTGACTAGTAAGTGATCGTCTTTATATATATATATATATATATATATATATATATATATATATATATATGATTACAACTTAAATACATAAAAGAATATTGGAGTACATATTTTTTTAACAGTTATAAATCATCTGATTCAGCTCAAAGTGCTGTAGTTGCGAAAAAAATGACAGTTACTATTAAAAAAGCTAGATATCACGGAAGACTCCACTGCTACCCCCCCCCCCCGCGAGGAAAAAGAACGAATGGAAGAAGGCTATCAGTGAGGATGGCAATTTTGTCAAAGTTATTTATTCCATGCAGTGAAAAATCAGAGACAGCAATAATGATGGGCAGAGTATTCGATACGATAGTTATATCTATCAATCTATCTATGTATACCTATTCATACGTACATACACACATATTATCAATCAATTTATCTATCTATTTATCTATCTATATATATATATATATATATATATATATATATATATATATATATACAGGGTGACCCCCCCAAAACTCCCACATTTCGAAAGGCTGTAGCACTGGCAGTAGTGAGGCGGGAGGGGCAGGGCTAGGGTCTGTTGGTAGCCCAACCCCAACCATCCTCGGTCACCAACATGGCGTGGTCAGGAGCACACCGTGCGTTCGCTGTCGAAGCGTTCTTCACAAACAACCATTCCGTGATCGCCATGCAGAAAGCCTTTCGAAGATGTTTCAGTATTCCATGGAACCAAAACGTTCCAGATCGGAAGACCATTTTGCAGTGGGTTGAGAATTTCAGGGCAACAGGCTCAGTTTTAAAAAGAAAATCACCTGGCCGACCTAGAAGCACTCGTACGTCTGAGAATATTGAAGCATTGAGGTGATCTGTTATGCAGTCTCCAAGATGTTCTGGGCGGAAGCATACTTTAGCTGTAGGGATATCCCAGGAAACTGCAAGGAGAATCTTACACAAAGACCTTCACTTACATCCATACAAAATGATGGTTGTGCAAGAACTCACTACGAGAGACTGGATAAGTTGCAGGGAGTTATGCGAGAACATTCTGCAATGTGTTCCGGAAGATGCTGTTCTTTTGTGCAGTGACAAAGCTCATTTTCATTTGTGCAGCTCTGTAAACAAACACAATTTTTGCTATTGGTCTGAAGACAACCCTCGCATGCTACATGAAAGACCGTTGCACTCCAATCGAGTAACTGTGTGGTGTGCTGTTGCCGATGTTGGCATTGTGGGTCCTTATTCCTTTGAAGAGGATGGTGTAACTCTTACCGAAACTTCTGACTGTTTCTAAGGCAACAACTCGAACACCTTGAGCTTGAAGAACTCGATGTGTGGTTTCAGCAAGATGGAGCTACGGCACACACAGTTCGAAGGTTCTTTGCAAGTGCTGAGGGAAATGTTTCCGGATTGGGTGATATCGTTGCGTGGCGATGTTGGGTGGTTCCCCTTACCTCGCTGCTTGTGATTTTTTCTGTGGGGCTACCTTAAATCACGAGTGTATGCCCCAAAGTCTTGAAGCCCTTAAGGTTGCTATTCAGCAGGAGATAGCCGCTGTTCCACCTGATATAACCCGTTGAGCCATGGCAGCCTTCAGAAATCAACTCCAAATGTCTATAGAACAATGACAGCCACCATTTGGAGGATGTCATCTTTAAAACATGATGAATAAAAACTGTATTCAATGAAGTTTCAGGTGCGCAAATAATATTTTGATTATCTTTAACCATTTTTTTCTTCATTTACCTTTGAACTATGAGAGTTTTTTTAGGGTCACCCTGTACATATTGGCCTGAGCTGCAGCGAAGGAGGAGGCCATGGAGCAGCAAGAAGGACCATGGGGTCAGTCCTATGGCATGCAAGCTCTGCCCCTCGGTGCAGTGCAGGCATGCATGGCTCGGCCTTTAGCCGTGTGGGGAGAGTGTGCCCGTGCCCTTCCCTCCGCCTCCAACCCTCCAGAGCTGAGCAGCAGCAAAGAAATAGGCCATGGAGCAGCAAGAGGGATCATGGGGTCAGTCCGGAGGCACGTGAGCTCTGCCCATCGGTGCATCAAAGACGACAATAATGATGGGCAGAATATTCGATACGATAGTTATATCTATCAGTCTATCTATATATACCTATACATACATACATACATACATATTACCTATCTATGAGAAAATATATATATATATATATATATATATATATATATATATATATATATATATATATATATAATCATCAGCCGTTGAGTGTCCACTGCAGGACCGGCCTATCCCCGCTGAAGTAGGGACGATACAGCCAATGTATTTCTATCCAGTGGCTTGGGCTGTCTGGTAGAGACTGTATGCAGGGCAAGAAGTGCTTGTGAGTGTGACTGTAATGTTGGAGTGGCTTTAGATGAGTGTGTAGGTTCTGATTCAAGTGTAATCGGTCCTCCTTAAGCCGACTGGGTGCAAGCATACTAGTATGTGACACTGGTTCAACCACAGCACCCCTTATGTCCGCCAATGCAGTAAGTGACTCGGTGAACACTTCCTAAAGTTTTTACAACTCTGGCGGGGGGCGAACCCACGTCTACCAGTGTGTGAGAAGCACACTCTACCACTGTAAAGTCATAAGGAAAAGTATTGTTACCCCAGGAATGTTCAATGCTAAATGAATGTTAGTATGGCTATGTGGGCGGGTCCTTGCTGTTCGCCCCTGCCCTATCTAGTGTTGCCATATCACAATTCCATTACAAGAGTTGGAATAATGAGCAAGAATGAGTCACATGGCGGGGAAATATATAGGACGTGTTTGCGTTACCCTGAGCGCCCCACCGGGGATTAATTATGAAATGCAGCAGGTTTATTATTTTCCTACTATTCAACACCTATTATCTATAGAATACAACAAATAAATTATTTTGGAGGGTATTAAATCTACAGGCATCGACTATTTTTTTTTTTAATGATAGTCTAGCAGGGGTGCACGAATTCATTTGTCAGCTTTAGATGGGTGGTTAAGTGCTTCAGATGGATGCTTCAGGAGTCCAGAGGCTATTTGGGACACAGGGGGTGGGTATACAAAATATTAAAGCAATGAGACTGAACATGTATTATTATTTTTCTTCTACTCAACATTTATTATATGTGGAAAGTAATACATATCATTATTACACTGAAATTTACTAACTTGGCTTGTATCAGCTGAAGTACTATCATACGTCTGGCACAGGTGCACATACTCATTGCCCGTCTGCATGTGGGTTGCCGACTTCAGACCATATGGTTATATTTTTTGAAATGCGTGATGTACAGCATAGTGCCCCCAGGAACTCACTGACACCCCCATCCGGACCCCACGGAGTAGCCGCAGTCGAACCAAGGGATGCCGTGCGACAATGGCATAAGTCAGCCCGGTCCGTGCGCCCCTATAGCACCAAGCAGCTGTACCGCCGCCCTAGCAGGGAGATGACATTACCTTCAGGGAGTGGGACTGCCAGATCAGCTCGGGGTGGAGTTGTCTGTCCAGCTCCGACTAGCGCCCCTCAGGAGATGGCCGATAGCCGCTCCCACCTTCTACAGGAAGGTGCCTTCTCTTTAGGGATGGCCTGTAGCCGCCCGCCCCTCGTAAGGGAACCTGTGTCTCACCGGCCTGAGGGTAACGAGGAGACGGCCAATAGCCGCTCCCGCTTTCATCAGAAGGTGTCCTTCCTGGGATGGCTGATAGCCGCCCAACACCCCCTCCTGCAGGAGACGGCCGATAGCCGCTCCCTCCTTCATCAGACGGCCAGTAGCCGCTCCGAAAGTGTTGTCCCCGAGATGGCCGACAGCTGCTCACCCCTCCAGCAGGAGACGGCCAATAGCTGCTCCCACCTTCGTCAGATGGCCGATAGCCGCTCACCCCTCCAGCAGAAGGAGATGGCCGATAGCCGCTCCCACCTTCGCCAGACGGCCGATTGCCGCCCCGAAGGTGATGCCCCCGAGTCGGCCAATAGCCACTCCCCCTCCCTCCTGCAGGAGACGGCCGGAAGCCGCTCCCGCCTTCGTCAGATGGCCGATTGCCGCTCCGAAGGTGTACAGAGGTGCGCTAAGTCCCCCACTCAGGCCACGGCCAATAGCCGGGCCTTGGCGCCCTATAGTTGCGCCCTTGAGCAGCCACGGCCGATAGCCGGGCCCCATGGCTGGAGAGAGGTGTCAGAAGTGTCCTCGCCCCAGTGTGAGAGGAGACCCCGGACCTCCAGCATCGAAGGACCCCGGCGAGGCCCTGCAGCTTCCCCTGGCCTCTGCTCCCTACGCCTGGCCCTGGAGAAGACCCACCTGACGGACCCTAGTTCAGGTCGGGGCGCAGCCCCTCCCTGATGGCGCCCCTTGACTCTGGGGGCCGCAGCCCTCAGTCACTCCAGGCCCTCCCTAGGACGCCCGGGCGTGATCTCTCCACGCCCCCAAGACGGCGTAAGACCTCCACCTCCGGCCGAGACCTGAACCAGAGATTCCTGGACCTGTTTGGCCCCAGTCCTGAGGGTCACACTCCTGAACCTAGCCCGAAGACTACGGGCCCCTTCGCCACCTGCAGGCCTTGACGAGAGAGGACGCCCCTGCGAGTCGTCCCGTGCCCTCTCGGCACGCCCTTCCTTGGCGGTACCCCTATTCCGGCAGAGTTGTCGCCGGCGTGTCTCCCCGTCGCCCCACTATATGAGTGAATTATGTTAAGTGTGGTGTTGCCCCACAATCAGTTAAGTGACTTATGCTAAGTGTGACGTTGCCCCAGAATTAGTGTAACAGTGATACAGTTACTTAATGTATGTTGAATATCGGGGCGAGTGAAATCACGGGCGGATGAATAAGGACGAGTGCAGAAACTAAGTTCTGGTGAATCAGACTCACGAGTGACGCCCTTGCAGAAGATCAGTAAGACTACTACCCCAAGAGATTCTCTATAGTAAAATACACAAATGTCCTTTGTTACCAGGAAACAGTAGAGAAATAGTGTTAATAATATTCTCCCGCTTGTATTACCATAAACACAGTGAATTCCCAGTGTCCTCCACCCTCCCTTTAAGAATCTCCTCCCAGCAGTTAGCGTATACGTAAGAACCTGGACGAGGAATAGAATCAATTGTCAAAACACCTTTGCTATCAGAAAATACTAGGCTCGAATTAATAATACTTACTCCCTCCCAATATTACTATAACTCTGTTCTGACCCGCCGCGCGTCACCCCTCCCCCCCCATGAGAGACTCACTCCCCACACTCCCACGCGCACCGCAATCCTGTATTCCCGGTACACCTGTGCACTAAAATTACCGTGTTGGCATCAGTATCTGTTAAGCCAGTATCCTGCGAGATACTAATATCCTAGGTAAGGTTTTATTTTTCTGCCACATACTTTTATTTTTCTGCCACATACTGTGTTGTAATCTATCTATCTATCTATATACCTAGGCTGCTTCCCCCAAGAAAAGGGAGGTAGCCGAGACAGGACGACTCACTCTCCATTTACTCATCCATTCAAACACATTCATTCGCATCTTAGCTCCAAAGGGGAGAACGGACAGATCCTCACCGCATCACACCGCACAAGGGTCAACTGCACAATGCAATCAGTGACATCCGCAGCAGGGCCCGACAGCAGAACTGGTTTACCCCTGCCACATCATAACAGATCCATCCCCTTACCCGCACCTGACCTGACTAGCTGATCAGACCAAATGCGGGAGAATATCCCCTCAGGGCTGCGTCATCACTTATTCATTCACAATTTCTCTCCATTTATTTCTGTCACGCACAGCCACTCTTCCTTGCTCAACAGACATCCCTCTCGCATCCAGCGCTCTCTTCACACTGTTGTAATACCTGCTGTTTTTGTCCTGTGTCTGACTGTGGTAATACACGTGTAAAGGTTATTGTCTGGAGTTTTTGTGTCCTACCTCTCTTTATTGCACTAAGACCCGGTCTCGAAAGAGGACCTCGCTACACGTTAGGTGTTCTAGGACCGAGGAGTCGGGTCTTTTTCACCTAGCATTACATTTTTATTTAATGAATTCGGTGCCGGAGAATAAGGCGTATTGCCTCTATGCACAGAGGCCAAACGATCTAATTGGTTTTTATTACCTCTATCACAAATTCAAATATCTGTCTCACATAACCGAAATTGACGGGTTTGAGGTACAAACGTTCCTGTCCCGTCATTCCACAACACTTCGTTGTTGTGTCATAGTGCATAGCTTTGAAGGGTAACGATTGTTTTTCTCATGACTATCACAGAGGCGATATATATATATATATATATATATATATATATATATATATATATATATATATATATATATATATATATATATCCCATTGGAGCCCAGTGTTCAGAGTACTGGACAGAACTGGGAATTTTCAAATATTAATAAAGTAGGGAACCCCCGGGTAGGGACCTATGAGCTTCACGACTATGAGCCGATAAGCGGAGGGCAGTCCGCTTAGTACCTTCACAGTCCAATGCCTCGCCCAGCAGCTTTTGGATCCAATGGTATATATATATATATATATATATATATATATATATATATATATATATATATATATATATATATATAATGCTTATGAATATATGTATATTATAAGAGTGAAAACTGGAAAAGAAAGGAAAGGAACTCAGTGGAAAGGTGAAATCAATAAATCTGCTTAACTGTGCTGGAACAGATTAACAACAAGAAGGTAGAGAAGGAGAAAACTGAGAGAGGTCCTTGTCCGGCAGCGGACTGACATAAGGTGGTAATGCCGAAGACATCTGTTTCTGACCTCTCTCTCTCTCTCTCTCTCTCTCTCTCTCTCTCTCTCTCTCTCTCACTCTTCAGGTCGGTGTTAGTATTCAAATGGATGAAAATGCAACTCTGAAGGTGATGATTCATCATCTCTTCCTCACTTTCTGCCTATTTAAAACTTTCTCATTTTCAAACTGCCTTCATTTTTCTCTTCCCCCCTCCCTCACCTATCTCCAACTCTCCTTCTGCCTGCCACCGTCTGCCTCCCTCTCCCTCCCTGCTTACCCTCATTTCTCTTCCTCCTTGTCTGTCTTCATTGTCTTTCCCTGCTAACCTACTTTTGTCTATTTTGCTAGTTTTCTCTCTTTGCTCCCTCTCTCGTGTAATTTCTCAATCTCCCTCTTTTTTTTTTTCTTTATTTTCACTCTCTTCCTGAAATCTTTCCAAAGTCTTCCCACTATTCCCCCGTCCATTCCTGTTTTGCTTCTCTCCTCACCTCTCCCTCTTCCATCATTCTTTCCTTTATCTTTCCTTTCGTTTCCTTCTTTCTGTTCCTCTCTTCATCCCCCTTTTTTTTTTTCAACTCTCCCTCCAGCTTCCCGTTACTCCATCCCTCCCTTCATTCCTACTTCTCCATTTCTGCCTCCATACGTTTTTCACTATCCCTCCCCTGCTGTTCTTCCTTCTTTCCCCCCCTCTTTTCTCATCAACCGACGATCTATCCTTCCTTAACCCTCCTCCCTTCCATCAGTCGTTGTTTCTATCCTTACCTCTTTTCTTATCATTCTTAACTCAGTTTTCTCTCAGTCCCTTAATCTTAATCTTACCTATGCTCTCTTTTTCTTTCCAAATCTCCTTCTTCTCTCTCCGCTCACGCCCAAAACATAGCCAGTACGTCATTGTGAGGCTGAGCATGGCATTGTCTACGTCTTACGCTACTTATCTCTCACTCTCCCTTTCTCTCTCTTCCTCCATTCCACCTTTTCTGCCCCTTCCTCCGTCTTCTTATGCTACCCCCCCCCCCCTCTCTCTCTCTCTGTTCATTATCCATCCTTTCACATATTCTCTCCCATTCTCTTCTTTCAGTCTAACTTTTCCTTTGTTATCATCTTTCAGTTTTTATCCTCCCTTGCATCCACCTTTACTTTCCATGTCTCACTTGTCTCTCTCCACTTACGCTGAATATACATCAGAATCTCTTCTGTAGGTCATGGTGAGGTTGAACATTCCGTTGTATCGTGTAGGGTTCTGATACACGTAGGAAGCCGACTCCATCTCCCAGAACACCCATGACTGATGCGGGTATCTGAGCAAGAAAAAAACAATTATAATAGGTAACAGGAGTTCACACTATGCTATGGAACGTGTTTTAAGCGAGCAAAACGAGTTCAAAGTCAGTAGCTTTTATTGAAAATGAAGTTAAGCACGGGATTATTCAGTTTCACATTTTGGTGTAGTTTTAAGTTTTGCTTTGATTAAAGTGATCGTTTTGCTGCTTCGTTCCACAAAAATCAAATTAGGGAGTTGTGACTTGTGTCTTGCTTCAAAGCTTTAATTTACGCGTTATGGATAAGGTGACAACGGTATCAAACACCACCAGGCAAAATCGGTCCTCATAATCTTTCTTTAACATCTCACATGGTCATATTAATTTTTCATTATTATTTAAAAAAGGTATCAGTCATATCTTCAAGTTCAATATTTCCACTAAAACCGCATGATCAGAGTCTAGCCCTAGAGTCTAGCCCAGTTTACACCCCACGCACCCAATGTTATGAGGCCTGGGGAGGAAACATTGTATATTACCCAGGGGGTAAACAGGGTTCAACAGTCAAGGATTGTTATAAAAGTTTGTGAGACACCATTTTAATTCTTGAACCACCAAGAACAGTATCTAGGTGCACAGCTTTGGAAACGAACTACTGTAAACTGGGAATTCAAGATGGCATCCAAGATGGCTGCCACATATGTCAATGTACATAAGCTGGTCATAATTTGCAGCAATTTCAGGTTTATTACATGTGTTCTAGAGATTTTAAGGACAAGGAATTCATTTTTGATAATTTCAAAGTAATGTGATATACCTTTATCTATAAAAATCAACTACTGTAAGCTTATAATCCAAGACGGTGTCCAAGATGTCTGCCAGGCACTGGACTGGCGGGCCTCACTCCTAACTCCAGAGCATATGCCAAAGCTATAACATCACAGATCAGCTCTAAACTGAAAGATATGTTACATCTCCGTCTGAAACTGAAAACGTATATCATGAAGCTGGTACAACTCAGGCCTCCAGGGACAGTGAACTAGTCAAAAATGTAATGACAGCTGCTGAAACCAGTCCATTTATAATAGACTCAAACCACCTGATCAGTATTGTTATTAGTGAACATGCTCTTGAAAACGTACATTATGATCTGACACATGTGGAAGAAATTGGCCTGCAAGCACTTGAAAATTCTTTACACAAAGAAGGCAGCGCTCAAGTGTCAAATGGAACACCTTCACACAAAGCCAGGCAAAAAGTAGCAAGGAGAATGTTCAGCTCCAGGGAAAAGTGATAAAGCAAGAGCCCTCCTTCGTATGAGATTATTGCTAATGGTAGCAGTTTTGATGTACAGGAGTACATTGGAAACCATGATTGTAGCAATTACCCTCTATCCTTATTTAATGAGAATGGCACAATGGGAGCAGGTGGAACAAAATCAAGTCTTGTGAAAGCTATAATGGAGGATACAGGCATAAGCAATTGTGAAATGTTGCCACCGTACAATGAATCACGTGCATTAGTGATCGATGTCGTGCACTGGGTTTATTGTTTGTCATTTGTGAAAAATGAAAAGTTCTCTGACCTTGCACATTGATACAAACAAGCAATTCTTAGAGAAGTCCTAGCTAATGCAGTGGCTGTTCACCTGTGTTTTGATTGCTACAGAAGTACAAGTATGCAGGAAGCACCAAGACAGACGAGGACTGGTAGGCCAAAAACAGTAAAAATATTTAATGTCTCAGACCAGTACAAAGCACCAGATCCTTCAGAGTTCTTTGATTGCACTACAAACAAAAGCATAGTTACTTGCATACTTGTGTGATAAATGGTGTCAAGATAAATTCCAGTTATCCCGTCCTGGTAGCATCAAAATTTATCTGGGTGGTAGTTTCAGTGAAGAAACAAAGTCAGTAATGATGCAAAGTGAAGATATAACTGCAGTCCCTGTCTTGAATCAACGCATGAAAAGGCAGACATTCGTATTATTTTGTATGCCCTGCATAGTTTTCAAGCAGACAAAGTTGATCAGCTTATTGGTCTTTCATGTGATACACATGTTATTATTCTCTGTAAATATTATACATTCACCATGTTGAAAGATCTTCCTGAACATTGGATGAAGGCAATGACAGAAATTTACCTTCCCATACATGACATTGCCACAGCACTGCAGCCACACAGATGCCTCTCACTACCATTTGTTCACAATCTAAGTAGCAGGGATACCACCAGCATTTCCTTTTTTACCAGCAAAAAGGAATGGTTAGCAGCAGCTAAGAAAATTCAACTGGATCCCTTGGAAGACCTTCGCGCTGACGGCAATGCCATCAAAACTGAAAATGTTATCAGTCAGGCTAGGATGTTACTTGTCACAGTTTACACGAAGAATGCCGAGATGTCAGATGTCTCCTAGAGTGAGATGTGAACTCAAAACCTTTTTACCAACAAGACCGCTGTTACCAAACTCCTTCCACCTACTGAGAATGTTTTCATGCAGCATCTGAAACAATCTACCTTGGCAACAATCACTGACAAGACAGTACACATTGCAAAGCCTTGCATTCCTTCACTGGTTGAATATGGATGGGCAGTAAAGCAAGCAAACCTTGTGCCAGTTCCAGTGACCGCAGGATTGTGGCCACCAGAGATGTCTCCAGCCCATCCTTGAGGTTGTAGAAGAGGTTTAAGAAACTGTTCATGAGCCAAATGGAATCTTCCATGTTATCTTGCCTGCAGATGCCCTGGATCTCCAGAGAGGTGTTAAAGAGCTCAATACTTCCAATAAACTGAGAATAGCACTGACTCAGACCAGATTTTCTATGCATATTGTATTTCCTCTTTCTCAGCTGGACCAGGATTATCTCTGTATAGAACTAACTCTCAGGATTAGTAACTTTAGTAGTTATAACGGTTGTGTTATAGCTCATTTAAAAAAAATTATGTTATGGTGTAAGCATGAAATGTTTAATTACTTGAATATTAAAAGAATCTGTGCCAAGGCACGGCAAACCTGTCCCTGGCAGTCATTTTAGTGCTGACATATAAATACAACAGGATATGTAGTCAAAGATGTCACATATCAAATTTCAAGCAAATCGGGTGAAAATGACAATTTTATGCCCATCTAATTAGGCCCGACCCACCTGACATTGACCCCTCTACTGTGATGGTATATTATAATTATGGTTCGAACTTCTCATGAAGCAGTGGAAATAGTTATTGTAGGAATGTACCAAAGACGGTTCAGTCAGTACTAAGCAGTCCATCCTAGTGAGAGCACCTGCCTGTATCCACAGAATAAAGGAAGCTTGGAAATCACGTTTGCTTGACCTTGACTGGTGGCAACGGTGGGATTCAAACCCACGCCTCCGAGGAGACTGGTACGGGTTTTCAGTTTGAAACCCGCCACACTCCAGGGTGGCTGGTGGGAAAAGCTGGGTAACACCTTTCGTCGTCGATTGGCAGTGGTACACACGGATCAGATGGATCAGCAAAGTGAGATCAAACAAGAACAACTTGATCGGTTGTTTGCACACATACCCAATTACATCCCAGTTCAGTTGCAGCAGACAGATTGCAGGGCATTAGTGGACAGTGGCAGTGATTATTCGTTAGTTAGTTATGTGATGCCAGTGCATACAGTGTGCGTGATGAGAATATCCCAGTGATTGGTGAGGTATTTTTGGGTGTTTGTATCGATGGAGCGTACCTACCTACTGTAAACATAGATTTGTGGTGGCCCACGTACTGGTGATAAACGTAATCCTTGGAATAAATTTATAATTCAATTCAGGTACAAATATAAAATAATGGTAATAAAATATGATAGATTACATAAAATACAAATTATTACAGTATATACATATATACATGTTCAGTCTCCTTCATTATCTTCAGTCTCTATACTATGCTCATCGTCATCAGTCAAGTCATCCCAACCTCTTCCTGATCAAACTCATACTGTCCCCGACTTGGATCTACCTGAATCCGTCTTGGGGGGTGACGAGTACGACCTGAATGTCACAAAGCGACAGGGGTCTCGGACCGTTCCTGAGCTACTTGTGACTCGACCGGGATATCCCAAGAATAGGCTTTCTCTATTACTCTCTCCATGAACTTGAATGACAAAACACTGCACGTAGAGTCTCTCAGAGTGTCTGTTTCCTTGGGGTCTGCTTCTGATGGGGGACTGGTTCATGGACGATCGGGTCAAGCAGCGGCTATCATAGCGAGGGTAAAGCATTCGGTTGTCATACCCCCCTATACGGAGGCGATGGTCGGGTGTACAGTGGAGGGTCAGGTACCAGGGGAACAACATCTCATTGAACCACTGCGTCCCGAAGGGGTGACGGTGGTACCCGCCCGATGCTGTATCACTGGATCTGCAGACGATTTGTATATATGTGTGGCGAATGTAGTGAACAAGCAGGAATTGCAACATAAGGGGGAGATCCTCCGGGTTTTGGAGCCGGGGATAGATGTAGCAGACCCGACGCAATTGATGATAAAGAACCATGAGCACTGTGATCCTTTTCTGGACGTGACATTTGGGAAGGAGTTGACGGAGGCACAGGAAAAAGATTTGAAAGGAATCACTCAAGAATTTCAGGATGTCTTTTACACCAGTGGTGCATTGCCATTAGTACGGGTTGGAGTTGAGCACTGCATTAGTGTTGACCCACTGGCTCCACCTCTGGCTTCACGTCCACGAAGACTGTCTCCACACGCTGAGGCTGAGGTACGTAAGGAATTGGACAAACTTCAGGAAATGGGGGTTATCAGAAAATATAACAGCCCTTGGGCAGCTCCTTTTGTCTGTGCCCGATGCCAGGACGGAAGCCTATGACTGGCAGTAGACTATCGGGGGATAAACAGGATATCCCAACCAGTGACCCCCAACCCTATACCAGTCATCGAGGATCTCCTTGACAGACTGGGAACGGTGCGCTTCTTCTCAGTGCTCGACGCCAAGTCTGGCTATCATCAGATGCCCCTGAGTGCAAAGGATAGTGCGGTTCCGGCCTTTGTGGTACCCTGGGGACAATATAAGTGGGCAGACAGAACACCTTTTGGCTTGATTGGAGCTGGGTATTCTTTCCAGCATATGATGGCCACCATACTTGGTGACTGTAATTATACTGATGCCTTGTGTTATTTGGATGACGTGTTGGTATGGGGAATTACACAGACGGAACATATGGCGAGATTGAGAACGGTACTGGAAAAGATAAGGAAAGCCGGGCTTGCCCTGTCACCTGGGAAGTGTAAGTTTGGTGTCTGGAGAGTTGAATACCTGGGAGCAGTGGTCAGTGATGGAATACTGAGTATCAGTGAGCAGAGGGTGGAGCAGCTGAGAAACATTCCCAGACCGTCGACAGTATGAGAGCTGAGGAGGGCCTTTGGAGCTTTTTCATATGTCCAACGATGGTTGCCGGGGGTGGCTGGGAAGGCTAAGCTTCTATATGATGCACTCGATCGTGATCCACATCGGTGACTGTGTTGGATGGAAGAGATGAACAGAGCATTTGAGACGTTCAAAAGACAGGTAGCCAATGCAACACTGTTGAACTTACCAGACTATGATAAACGCTTTGTTCTGGTAACGGACGCCAGTGATGTCGGTACAGGGGCCATGCTTGCTAACAGATCTGAGGATGGAAAGCTGCTGCTGATCACATTCTTTCATCATATCTTGACATCAGCAGAACGGCAGTATTCAGAGGCAGAAAAGGAGATGCTAGCTGTGGTAGCTGCTGTGAAGAGGTTTAAAATGTATCTGTCCACCTCTCAATTTGACCTCATACCTGACCATCGTGCCCTACACTGGCTTAACTCGATGGACATGAATGAGGAGCGAGGTAGGAGGGGACGATAGATGGACCTACTACAGCAGTTTGACATCAACCCTATACACAAGGCAGGTCGGAGCCCCACGATGTCCATGCCAGATTACCTTTCACGAGTTGTGATTGACAGTGTGAGAGAGGTAGTTAATTCTCCTGGGATGAAAGGCTTTTCAGCACAAATCAGTGGTACATTCTGGGATGTCATCCTTTATCGAAGAACAGCGAAAGGACAAAGATGTGTATAACATCACGGGAATGCTGAGAGGAGATAAGACTGGGACTGAGAGAATAATCCAGGGGGAACTGTACCCATTTCGTTCTCGCCTCAGAGTCTCTCAGCAAGGTGTACTGTGCTATGTGACACATAGCGGTCGTTGGACCAGAGCTTGCCCTCATGGTGTCAAGGAAATTTGAGTGCCAGTGGTGCCCAAATCACTGAGATTACAGGCTTTAAAGTTAGTACACGATGCTCCCTTAAGCGGCCACATGGGAAGTTAATGGACCTGGGAGAGGGCAAGGAACAGTCTCTGGTGGCCCAATATGAGAACTGATGTAGCAGTGCACGTCAGTAAGTGTCAAGCATGTGGAGTGAACAAGAGGACAAAATGGCCAGGGCGAGCAATATTCCTGTATACGGACATTCCTGACCACATGAATGTAACAGTACAGGTTGACTTTGTGGGACCATTCCCGGTCTCGGGGAGGCACAAATTCAGATACATTTTGCACCTGCAAGACATTCTGACTCGATACATCGTAATGGTATCAACCTGTGATGATGCAGCTGATACAGCAGCGAAGGTTCTTTTTGATCATTGGGTTTGTACTTTTGGTGTTCTACGATTCCTCTCATCAGTTCGTGGACCGCATTTTACCGGTGGTGTTTTTAAGACCATATGTCAGATGTCAGGAATTCACCAGAACCTGGGGTCACCCTACCATCCTCATAGCCAAGCTCAAGTGGAGAGGCAAAACCAGCTAATGGACAACTTGCGGATGTTTGTGTACCAATAATGTTGAGTTATGGCCGGAAATGGTAAGCTGTGTACAGTTTAGTCACAATACAGCAAAGAATGCAACTACTGGATACACGCCTCATGAACTGGTATATGGGACTCCTGTGAGATGTCCTGAAAGAGTGGTAGTGGAGGATGCTTTAGGGATCCGATGCTTTAGAGATAGCTCCAGATTATTGTCCCCTAGACTTCAGTAATACGGATGTAGTTCGATGCCTGGTGAGTGACAAAATTAATAAATGTGAAAGGGCAATAGAGTTAGCCAAGGATAGGGTTGCTGTGGCACAGACAGGACGTAATGGAAGACACTGTAATAGGGGACAGGCATTTCATGTAGGTGACATAGTGCGCCTAAAGTTATCAGCAGCAGAGCAACACAGGAAGGATGGTAAGAAAATAGCTCCCTGCCTGCCCACCCCATTTAGAGTAGTCAAAGTGTTAAGAGGGACTGGACTTATCAACTGGTACCCGAGAGTGAACCATTAGGAAAGGTTAAGGTACGACATTTTGACGAATTGGAGAGAGTAATAGAGAAAGCCTATTCTTAGTATATCCCAGTCAGTCATAAGTAGCTCAGGAAGGGTCCAAGACCCCTGTCGCTTTGCGACGTTCAGGTTGTACTTGTCACCCCCCAAGACGGCTTCAGGTAGATCCAAGTCGGGGACAATATGAGTCTGATCAGGAAGAGTGCTGGGATGACTTGACTGATGACGATGAGCATTGTATAGAGACTGAAGATAATGAAGGAGACTGAACATGTATATATGTATATACTGTAATAATTTGTATTTCATGTAATCTGTCATTCTTTATTACCATATATTACCATTATTTTATATTTGTACCTGAACTGAATTAAAATTTATTCCAAGTATTGTGTATGGTTAGCTGTTTTCTTGATTGCACTTCAGTTTCTGGTGGGGGTTGAGGTGCGGTATGTGATGGTATATTATAATAATAGTTCGAACTCCTCGTGAAGCAGTGGAACTAGTTATTGTGGGAATGTACTGTACCAAAGGCGGTTCAGTCAGTTGTAAGCAGTCCACCCTAGAGAGCACAGCTGCCTGTATCCACAGAATAAAGGAAGCTTGGAAATCAAATTTGCTTGACCTTGACTCTACCGCCAACTGAGGGGTGAGCCCCTGACGTAATGAAACATATTATGGGATGCAGATTTGAAAGATGCACCTTTAGGTTGGGAATGTGAAGGTGGATGGAATAGTTGGTGAGTGGGGTGTGCCTGCTGAGATAGATGAGAATGGGAGTGCGTTAGTGGACATTTGTGCTGGGAGAGGGTTGATGATAGCCAATACCCTCTTCAGGCATAAAATGATCCACAGGTATACATGGCGAGTGATGAGAAGGGTGGGTGGTGAACTGAATGAAAGGAATGCAATGAATGATTATATGTGTGTGGATGAAAGGATGCGAAGATGTGTAATGGATGCAAGAGCTTATAGAGGTTGGGGGAGTGGACTTTCTGACCACTACTTGGTGGTGGCCAGAATTAGAATTCAAGTAAGATGGAGGAATAGAAGAAGGGAAAGACGAGAGGAAGGAGTAGTTGCAACGAGAGTGGAAAGGTTACAAGAGGATGAGAAAAAGGCAGAGTATAAGAGAGAAGTGGAGGAACGATTGGGCAAATATGAATTGGAGCAGATGGGAGACGTGGAAGGTGTGTGCAAGATACTCACAGAAGAAATATGTGCAGCATGTGATGTGGTGTGTGGAAGGAAGAGACGACGGAGGGGGGTGCAAGGAACAGCGTGGTGGACTGAAGAGGTGAAACAGGCTGTGGCACAAAAGAAGGAAGCATACAATGAATGGATGAGAAATAGGGGCGTGGAAGAAGTTGAGAGGCGGAAGATAGAGTTATATGTGGAAAGAAAGAGAGAGGTGAAAAGATTAGTAAGAGAGAGTAAGAAGAGAGTGAATGAGGAATTTGGAAGGAATTTGAGTGTACAGTGGAGGGACTGTAAGAAAATGTTCTGGAAAGAGGTGAAAAGAGTAAGACAGGGTGGAAGTGAAGTTAGCAGGGGAGTGAAAGATAAAAATGGTAGATTACTAGTGGAGAAGGGAGAAAAAGTGAGCAGATGGAGAGAACACTTTAAGGAATTGTTGAACGTAGGGGATGGAAGTAATGCGAGTATAAGTGGCTGGGGAATGGCTGGGAGAAGGAGGGAGGTGAGAAGACAGGAAGAAATCAGTAGGATAGAAGTTGTGGAAGCAATGAAGAAAGTTAAATTGGGGAAAGCCCCAGGAATTGATGGAGTGTGTGGTGAAATGCTAAAGCATGGGGGAGAGATAGTAGTAGAATGGATATGGAAGATGTGCAGATTGGCCTGGGAGGAAGGTAGAGTCCCGGAGGATTGGAAGTCAGGTATAATTATTCCCTTGTACAAAGGAAAAGGGGAAAAAGAAGTGTGGGTAATCATAGGGGCATTTGTCTTCTTAGTATAATAGGAAAGTGTATGGTAGGATACTTATTGACAGAGTTAGAGAAAGAACAGAGAAATTAGTTGGAGAAGAAAAGGGAGGCTTTAGGAAGGGAAGAGGTTGTGTAGATCAGATATTCATTCTCAGATCTTTAGTGGAAAAGTTTCTAGAGAAGGGAAAGAAGTTGTATGCGGCTTTCATGGATTTGGAGAAAGCATATGACAGGGTGGATAGACAAGGATTGTGGAAAGTGTTAAGGATATATGGAGTAGATGGGAAGTTTTTGAAAGCTGTAAAGAGTATGTACGATGGTGCGAAAGCTGCAGTGCGTGTGGATGGTGAACTAAGTGAATTTTTCTCTTTGAAAGTTGGGTTGGAACAGGGATGTGTCATGTCTCCATGGTTGTTCAATCTGTACATGGATGGGGTAATAAAAGAGGTACAAGGTAGGGTAGTGGATGTTGGAGTGGCCCTGGTAAGAGAGGACAGTGTTTGGAAACTTCCTGTACTGTTGTTTGCAGATGATACTGTGTTGTTGAGTGAAGACGAAGGGGAGCTGCAAGGCTTGGTGGATGAGTTTGGGAGAGTGTGTAAGAAACGGAATCTAAAGGTGAATGTAGGGAAGAGTAAAGTGATGGTCTTTGAGAGAAGTGAAGTCAGTGAATGTACAGTGAGGTTGGATGGTGAGGAATTGGAAAATGTGAGTACGTTTAAGTACTTGGGTAGTGTGATAAGTAAGGATGGAGGTTTGGAGGGTGAAGTGCTTGAAAGAGTACAGCAGGGAAGAAAGGTTGCTGGTTCTTTGAAAGCAGTGATAAGAAACAGGGAAGTGAGCATGGAAGTGAAAAAGTTACATGACAGTATTGTGATACCAACTCTAACGTACGGAAGTGAAGCTTGGATGTTGGAGGGGCACAAGTCAAGAGTGAGAGCAGTGGAAATGAGTTATTTAAGAGGAGCCTGTGGAGTCACATGGAGAGACAGGCTGACGAATGAGGATATAAAGAAGCGTTGTGGTGTGGATGTGGATGTGATAGGAAGCGTTATGAGGAACACACTGAGGTGGTTTGACCATGTGGAGAGGATGGAGGGTGAAAGACTGACGAAGAGAGTGTATGTGAGTGAGGTGGAGGGCGGAAGAGGGAGGGGGAGGCCGAGGATGAGATGGAAGGATGGGGTGGAGAGGTATATGAGAGAGGTGGGTGTGAGTTGGGAGCAGGGCAGTGAAATGAAGGGGGGCAGGGCGACTTGGAGGCGATTTGTTTGTGGCCACCCCAAACGGGATTGAGGCGTCTGGCAATAGATAGAGATAGACAGACCTTTAGGTTTTGGTTTCATGTCGCTATGACGAATTTGAAAGGAGTTATGGCAAAAAAACGATTTTTTCTTACATTTTTGCGGCGTGCAGCCTTGGGCTAGGCCCAATTCGGCCCAAAATTTATTTAGGTGATCAGAAGGTCATAGCCCATCACCCCGTATGTTTAGTCAAAATCGCGGCGGTAATTTCCGGGTAAAGTTGTTAACAGACAGAAAGACAGACAAACCGAGTGAAAACATTACCCGTCCCCGCCCCGCAGCGGCTCGGAAACGGGTTTTTCCATTATGTGCAACTTTTTTCTGATCAGGGAATATTTTCGAACTGGAGGTGTTAAAAATAGTATTCTGTAACCTCTTCACTACAAGAATTCTTTCCTAAGATGAGTAAAACTGTCTGAAGATGGCAAAAGTACACCAGACAATGGGTCCTGTAGTGAAGGAATTGTAACCAAGAGCTTGTTTGTATGGACAACTCCTCAAATATTGCAATATTTTATGACGCAGGTGATGATGAGAGAATATCCGACATTTTTGCATCGCTGCAAACTACACTGCTACATGGTATGCAGTCTGATCACATCTAACAGCTACAAGTTCCATTAATCGCATCCGAAATTAGGGGCGTGCTTATACTCCTGTGTGCTCAAGTTTTTAAAACAGAATCGACGGACATGAGTTCCTAACATGAGAGAGTAAAAGATAAATCAAATAAAAATAAAAGTTGCAGAGGTTCGGTACAAGCAGCAAACAGCACAAACTTCGTGGTCTTGGAAGAGTGGATTTAAGAAGACTCTTTACTCCCGAGTTCACAGAGAAGAAGTAACCCTTGAGAAGCTAAAAAAAAATAGTTACAATAAGTTACACAGATACTGTGCATCCACAGGTTATACAGTGCTGGCAGGGGTACCCTGCGTTGCCGGGCCAAATACTGTAGGCGAACACTCTAATCGTATTTGTTATACTTCAGTCTTTCTTACTACTCCAGATAGACCTTGTACCTCTTATGCTTTTGAAGAGGGATTACAAGAGGTCCAGGAACTTTCAATTTCAGCTTTTGCAGACTAAAGCACAGTATTTGTGCCCACTTGCTTACTATTACCGGTGACCTCAAATGATTTCCAACCGGCGACCTCAAAATTTGACCTCGGAGATCAAACTCACATAGCCTATGTCCGAACTGGAGGTCATGTGAGTCTCCATGCCAAAAACTGGGCTGCAGGGGTACCCGGCGTTGCCCAAGCCAAAAAAAAAAAAAGCGAACACTCTCTCGATGACCTCAAATGACCCAGATCTGAATTTTGACCCCCCTAAAACCATCTTTGGGTCACCCTGATTCAGAATATATATGAGTTTGGGGGTCTCTAGCCTTTGATTCGGGCGTCATTGAAAGACAAACAAACAAACAAAGCGACTTATATATATAAAGACTGGAGAAGACGAGCTTCAACTTGGAATGTGTCGTGAAGTCCCTCACACAGATACACAGTTGCACAGTGAAAACCAACAAAAAGTTACAAAGGGTTACACTGATGAATTAAACATGTCACATGATCGAAGAAATACAGCAGTTACATATGAAGGTATCCAAGAGTACTCATGGGTTCCTCATAAAAAAGAAAAACTAAGACAACTCCCATGTTTCACAAAAAGTGATCCTGGAATGATATAAACAAAGTAATACACAAACAGCACTGAATACAGTAGCCAACAAAAGATGAACAAGACGAGGATTATTCCTCTATGTCTTCTAGTTCCTAATACAAGAACTGGTAGAAATGCTATGAGTTAAGAAGGTTACAGAAACACATAAACACTAGATTATATGCATCTCAACCCCTTTAATTCCTTTTCGCACATTTTCTTCCTTTCTAGTTATCTCCAAACGGGAGTTGTGCTGTTCCGGTGGTCAACGCACTCTTCTCTTGATGCGTGAAACCCGAGTCTAGGACTCGAGTCATGAGCATGGCGGAAATTTAGTAAGGTTTGTGACAGTATGTCCTTTCATATTTTTGCACTTGTCTGCCCTCTATCAGTCCTACCGATGACACATAAACTCTGACACACACACACACACACACACACACACACACACACACACACACACACACACACACACACACACACACACACACACACAC
Source organism: Coenobita brevimanus (assembly GCF_032717465.1). Lineage (NCBI taxonomy): Eukaryota > Metazoa > Arthropoda > Malacostraca > Decapoda > Coenobitidae > Coenobita > Coenobita brevimanus. Next base: position 15,735,532 of record NC_137027.1, read on the forward strand.
ACACACAATTTAGCACATCGGCTTAAAACACGACCTGACAGGTCTGTCCTACATTATAGTGAATAATTCCTAAGTATCATCGATTTTTAATGTCTGAGAAGTATGATACAAATCATTAGGACCTAACACTGTTCTTAATGTCCGATAATCAGCACTCCTGTAGTTGTAGTTGGGCACACTCTCGTAACTGACCTTAACACTGTCTTCGTTGAAGTATAGATTAAATGTCAATATACGATGATCACTAAAACTAAACTCGTCTTTTATGTGGCCAAAACAAGATACAAGATGTTTCCTCCATGGGCTGGATGGTCTGCGAACCTAAGCAATGAAGAGGAGGAGTCAAATGAAAGGAATGAGCATGTACGTTGGACGAAATAGGAGAGAAACCGAGGGAAGTGAGGGACGAAGGAGAGAAAGAGTGGAGTAACGAGAGCGGAAATACGAGTGCAAAGGGTCGAGAAATTCGGAAAAGGAGAGAAAATGATAAAATGAAGGGGAGAGGGAAGGGAATAAAGGAAAAGTGCACAGAATGGAAGGGTGAAAGTATGCGAAATCGGAGAAGAAAGTGTTATGAGAGAAATGGAAAGGTGAAAGATGAGGTAAGAGCGAAAAACTGTCTAGAATGTGAAAAGAATGGCAAGAGAAAGTGGAAAAAAAGCTGTGGCAGGAATGAACACATGGAAGCGTACGTGAAAGAAAGAGGTGGTGAAGAGGAACGAAAGAGAGAAAAAAAACGAAACATAGCGCTTTGAAGAGAGAGAGAGAGAGAGAGAGAGAGAGAGAGAGAGAGAGAGAGAGAGAGAGAGAGGGGAGGGAAGTGAAAGCAAAGGGAAAGTGGAGAGAATGTGGAGGGGAAGAGGAGAAGCGAGAACAAGGAGGGAAGGCGAAAAGGAAAGAAAGGAGAGAAAAGTGGGGTGGGCGGAAGGGAAGGGGATGGGGAGCAAAGGGTGGAAGGAACGAGGAAGAGTTGGGGGAAGGGATGAAAGCACGACAGATTAAAGAAAGACCAGTAGCAAAAAAAATCGGAAACTAACTGAACGAAAGAAAAAGACGGAATAATGTCTGACGCACCATATGATGGAGAGGAGGAAAGAACAAGGTAGACAGAAATAAGAAGGAAACGGAGTGAGACACAAGAAGAGTTCAGTATACGGAATAAGAGTGGAAATAGAATTGGGAGAGATGAAAGTAATAAATGCATACATTATCAATGAAACTGCGATAGAGACATAAGGAGTAATGAAAGTTACTATAAGAGGTGCAGGGAGTAAACACAAGACTGGAAAACAAGAGAGAGAACAGAGGGAACCAAATTAAACTGAGGGAAAAAAAATTGGGAAAGGTAAAATAAAATGAGTAAAGTCTGCCACGTAAGTTTCCAACACACACCTAATGACAATTAACAAATTCTTTACTCGTTTAACACCGAACAGAATCTTTCACACAACTGATGACACAGGGAGTAGACTGTAGCACCAGTCAGACAGGGCGAGACTCCCAAGGTGAATGGAAAACTGATGACAAGGAGTGCTGGAGCACCCGTTTCATCACTTCTCGGAACTAGCTTCTGACCATCCCTCTTTGCTGAACTTATGCAGTGTTTCAGTCACACAGAAAGTAAGTCAGCAAGCTCTCCAAATAAGTTCTTTAACTGTCAATACCAAACTACAGTACATACACACACTACACTTCCTATTTAAAATTTTGTTAAAATGGCATCCCAGCACCCAGTCTTAGAGTCCAAAAGAGTAGGGGGGAGGGCAAAATAGCCTCAACCATCTGCTCCTCTCCCGGTGACGACCAAACGAGATGCCAGGAACCACCAGCTTGCTCATTTCTTCTCTATTTCGGCAACATTTGCAGCCTTTCCTCTAACTTTCTCTCTGTTGAACACAAACTCTTCTCTAAATCTCACTTTCTGTTCCTCACAGAGACTATTGTTTGAGGCAACTGATAGGAAACCCTTCTCTGAATCCTCCTACTTTGTCTATACTCATTTCAAAGCCAAAGGTGGCTGTTGTGAATGTAACTGTGATTGTAATTAACAAGCATATTGTTAAACATCATGAATCCAACAACTTAACTAGTTACAGACAGTATGGCTTTCGCCACGAAAGATCCACTGTTGAAAGACTCAGTCTCTTGACTCATGTCATTCATTAGTCAACTGATCAACATAGAGGAACCTATGCAGTACCCCTTGATATTTCTAAAGCTTTTAACATACTGTGGCTCCTTTCTCTGCTATCCAAAATCCATTTTTTATGCATGAAAAAAAGGAACTAAATGTCAGGAGCCTGAAAGAGTGTTCCCTCTAAGAAAATACAAAAAAGAGATAACAGAGAGCCAAAATCAAGATCATTCATTTCGAGATGCCTGGACACACTGCATTTGAATGACAGATCATAGGCAGTAGAATATAAAGGCAGAGGGAGACAGTTCCAGAGTTGACCTGATACATACATGAGAGACTGGGAGTAACGGTTAACCCTTGCATTAGAGAGTTGGACGGAAGAGGGATGAGAGTTCGTCGCTAGAAGGGTGCTAGGCGCCCGCCGATGTTGTGAAGGGATGCAAGCAGACAGTTCCGAGGAGCAGTGACCATTGAAATAGTTATAGAAAAAAGAAAAAGATGCAAGAATGCGGCGACGAGACAGAGATTGAAGGGAGCCAGTATAAGGAGCAGAGTTAATGAGACGAAAAGCCTTTGACTCCACCTTGTTGAGAAGAGCTGTATGTGGGGTGCCTTCTCACACATGAGAGTTGTACTCTACACAGGGGCGAATAAAACCCATCTATAAAGTCAATAACTGTGCAGGGGTAAAGAAGGAAAGTAGTTGCATACAACACCTAATCTCTTGGAAGCAGATATAATGAAAGATGTAATGCGATCTTTCCAAGATAAATCCCGAGAGAATGAAACCTCAAGTAGGTTGAAAGATGATGCAGGGTTGAGTTGGATAGTGTTAAAAATTGGAGGATACTCCTGCAGAAGATTTTGACGGCTTGAGATATGTAAGAACTGAGTGTTTGATGCACTAAAAACAACCAAATTACATTTTCCCAGTCAGAAATATAAGCCAAGTCAGACATCAGGTGTGCCACTGCCTCGTCCCTTGTTTGTTGAAGCAACTGCTGAAATGAATACTGCAGGAAGCGAATGGAAAGATCAAGGATGGAGTCATCAGAGTATGAGTGGATAGGATTAAATTTACAACTTAGGTCATTGATGAACAGAGGGAAGAGAGCTGGTGATAGGACAGAACTCTGAGGAACACAATTATTGACAATTCTAGGAGGAAAACGGTGGCTGTCTACGACAGTGGCTAAAGAATGCCTAGAAAAAAAAGCTAGGTTCGAAGGCACAGTTAGAAGGATAGAAACAATAGGAGGGCAGTTTGGAAATACAAATTTTTCCCAGACATGCTCGAAAGCCTTTGAGAAGTCAAATACAATGGCAAAGCTTCCACCAAAGTCCCGAAAGGAGGATGACCAGGAGTCTGAAAGGCAGGAGAGAAGATAGCCAGTGGAGCATCCCTAGCAGAACCCATACAGACAATCCGAACGAAGATTGTGATAGGCAAGTTGCTTTTTTTTTTTCTTTTTTTTTGTGCTCAGAATAAAGTCAAAACTTTTGAAATACAGGATGTTAAAGCAAATGGGCTGCAGTTGGAGAGGTAGGAATGGTCACCCTTCTTTGGGACAGACTGAATGAGAGCACACTTCCAGCAAGAAGGAAAGGTACAAGTTGACAGACAAAGACAAAAAAGCTTACCTAGGCAAGGTGTAAGCACTGAGGCACAGATATTGAGAACATGTCTCCACCTACGTAGCAGGTGGAGACTATTGTTCTCGCTGGTATTATTATTATTCTCGCCTCAGAGTCTAGTAACGATTCCAAAAGAGCCGAAGACTCCACAAGGAATCTGAAGGGTCCAGGTTATGTGTCCTGGCATGAACCACTGTCTATCTCTATCTATCTGTTGCCAGACGCCTTAATCTCTTACGGGGTGACCACGAATAAATCGCCTCCACGTCGCCCCGTCCCCCGCCATTTCACTACCCTGTTCCCAACTTACACCCCTCTCTTTCATATACCTCCCCACTCCATCCCTCCACCTCATCCTCTGCCTCCCTCCCTCTCTCCCCCTCCACCTCACTCACATACACTCTCCTCGTCAGTCTCTCACCTTCAATCCTCTCCACATGGCCAAACCACCTCAGTGTGTTTCTCCTAACGCTTCCTATCACATCCACATCCACACCACAACGCTCCTTTATGTCCTCATTTGTCAGCCTGTCTCTCCATGTGAGTCAACAGGTTCCTCTTAAATAACTCACTTTCACTGCTCTCACTCTTGACTTGTGTCCTTCCAACAACGTCCAAGCTTCACTTCCATACGTTAGAGTTGGTATCACAATACTGTCATGTAGTAACTTTTTCACTTTCATGCTCACTTCCCTGTTCCTTATCACTGCTCTCAAGGAACCAGCAACATTTCTTTCTTGTTGTACCCTTTCAAGCACTTCACCCTCCAAACCTCCATCCTTACTCATCACACTCCCCAAGTACTTAAACGTACTCACATTTTCCGTTTCCTCACCATCCAACCTCACTGTACATTCACTGACTTCATCTCTCTCAAACACCATCACCTTACTCTCTCCTACATTCACCTTTAGATTCCGTTTCTTACACACTCTCCCAAACTCATCCACCAAGCCTTGCAGCTCCCCTTCGTCTTCACTCAACAACACAGTATCATCTGCAAACAAGAGTACAGGGAGTTTCCAAACACTACCCTCTCTCACTAGGGCCACTCGAACATTCACTGCCCTACCTTGTATCTCTTTTATTACCCCATCCATGTACAGATTGAACAACCATGGAAACATGACACATCCCTGTTTCAACCCAACCATCAAAGAGAAAAATTCACTCACTTCACCACCCACACGCACTGCAGCCTTAGCACCATCATACATACTCTTCACAGCATTCAACAACTTCCATCTACTCCATATATTCTTAATACTTTCCACAATCCTTGTCTATCCACCCTGTCATATGCTTTCTTCAAATCCATGAAGGCCGCATACAAATTCTTTCCCTTCTCCATAAACTTTTCCACTAAAGATCTAAGAATGAAAATCTGATCTACACAACTTTTTGCCTAGAGCCTCCCTGTTCTTCTCCAACTAATTCCTCTGTTATTTCCCTAACTCTGTCATAAGTATCCTACCATACGCTTTTCCTATTACACTAAGAAGACAGATGCCCCTATGACTGACACATTTCTTGCTCCCTTTTTCCTTTGTACAAGAGAATAATTATACCTGACTTCCAATCCTCCGGGACTCTACCTTCCTCCCAGGCCAATCTGCACATCTTCCACATTCATATTACTACTATCTCTCCCCCATGCTTCAGCATTTCACCACACACTCCATCAATTCCTAGGGTTTTCCCCAATTTGACTTTATTGCTTCCACAACTTTTGTCCTATTGATTTCTTCCTGTCTTCTCCCCTCCCACCTTCTCCCAGCCATTCCTCAGCCACTTATACTTGCATTACCTCTGTTCTCTATGTTCAACAACTCCTTAAAGTATTCTCTCCATCTGCTCACTTTTTCTCCCTTCTCCACTAGTAATCTACCATTTTTATCTTTCACTCCCCAACTAACTGCACTGCCACCCTGTCTTACTCTCTTCACCACTTTCCAGAACATTTTCTTACAGTCCCTCCACTTTACACTCAAATTCCTTCCAAATTCCTCATCCATTCTCTTCTTACTCTCTCTTACTAATCTTTTCACCTCTCTCTTCCTTTCTACATATAACTCTCTATTCCACCTCTCAACTTCTTCCACGCCCCTACTTCTCATCCATTCATTGTATGCTTTCTTCTTTTGTGCCACAGCCTGTCTCACCTCTTCATTTCACCAAGCTGTTCCTTGCACCCCCTTCCGTCTTCTCTTCACCCCACACACCATATCACATGCTGCACATATTTATTCTGTGAATATCTTGCACACACCTTCCATGTCCCCCATCTGCTCCAATTCATATTTACCCAATCGTTCCTCCACTTCTCTCTTATATTCTGCCTTTTTTCTCATCCTCTTGTAACCTTTCCACTCTCCTTGCAACTGCTCCTTCCTCCCGTCCTTCCCTTCTTCTATTTCTCCATCTTATTTGGGCCTTGATTTTAGCCACCTCCAAGTAATGGTTAGAAAGTCCACTCCCCGAACCTCTATAAGCTCTTGCATCCATTACACATCTTCGCATCCTTTCATCCACGCACACATAATCAGTCATTGCCTTCTTTTCATTCAGTTCACCACCCACCCTTCTCATCACTCGCCATGTATATCTGTGGATCATTTTGTGCCTGAAGTAGGTATTGGCTATCACCAACCCCCTCCCTGCACAAATGTCCACTAACGCACTGCCATTCTCATCTATCTCAGCAGGCACACCCCTCTCACCAGCTACTCCATCCACCTTCACATTCCCTACTTTACCATTCATATCACCAATCACCACTGCTGATAGGAAATATACTCCAAATCTCCACAATGGGGTCGAGGTCACTAAGAAACAGTAGATGGAGACTAGTGACTGTCTGTTGGATAGTTACAGAGCTCTAATTATTGTTATACTCACCTCAGAGTCTCGCAACGATTCCAGGTGAACTTGAAACTGCACAATAAATCTGAAGGGCCCAGGTTATGTGTCCATGCATGGGTCATTGCTAATAGAAATCAAATCCAAGTCTCCCCAATGGGGTCAAAGTTACTGTAGAAAATAGTAGCAGACATATGTATTCTTCAACACCTGTCTCCCTTGTTGATGTTATACAAGACGTTATCTTAGGGTCTTCAGATCTTGTTTATATTAAACATACCTTACCACATGGCAAAGTGTCCTTGTTGTGGCTCCTTAATAAGAATGTGTAATTACTGACAATTCCGGCCTCAGAGTCTCGCGACAATTCCAGGAGAACCGGAGACTGCGCAAGGAATCTGAAGGGCACAGGTCTTGTGTCCTGGCTTGGACCATTGGTTTTGGGAAAAAAATCAAAATCTCCCCAATGGGGTCAAGGTCTCTAAGAAATAGCAGGCAGAGACTAGTGATTGTCTGTAGGAGTTGCAGAGTTCTAGTTATCATTATTCTCGCCTCAGGGTCTCACAAAGATTCCAGGGGAACCAGAGACTGTGCAAGAAATCTGAAAGGCCCAGGTTATGTGTCCTGGCATGGTCCCTTGGTTATAGAAAAAAAAAATCCAAATCTTCCCAATGGGGTCAAGGTTATTGTAAGAAACAGTAGCAGACACATGCATTCGTCGACACCTTTGTCAGATCCCCTGTTGATGTTACACAAGAAATAGCCTTAGTGTCTTTAGATCGTTTTTATATTACACATACCTTACCACATGGCAAAGTTTCCTTATTGTGGCTACATAATAAAAATGCGAAACTAATTGGTGCCCACCTACTACAAAGGTGGAGGTTATTGTTTTCACTGTATTATTACCTTCACCAAGGAGGTTTTGTTTTACTGCGCATTGGTTTGTCTGTCTCTATGTTAGCATGGTTACTCAAAAAGTTCTGAACGAATTTTGACAAAATTTTGTGAGAGGGTGGGCTATGGCCCAAGGAGAAAATTATAAAATTTTGGGGTGGATCCAGATCTGGAGTATCCCGCACAATATCTCCAAATTTTCTCAATTAATTTCAATGAAGTTTTGTGGAAAGGTATGCCATGAACCAAGAAAGAATTAACTGAATATTGGGGTAGACCCCGACAGAGATCCGGATCCGGATACAGATCCTTTTTAATACCAATGGCATTGGCGGAAGTATGTACTTTCTGATCGTTTTTTTAAAATGACTTTGGCGGAGGTGTGCGCTCTCTGAGCGCTTTTTAGTTCTTATTCTCGCCTCAGGGTCTCACAACGATTCCAGGAGAACCCGAGACTGTGCAAGAGATCTAAAGGACAGAAGTTATATGTCCTGGCATGGGCCACTGCTGAAAGAAAATAAAATCCAAATCTCACCAAAGGGGTCAAGGTCATTGTAAGAAACTGTAGCAGACACATGCGTTCAATGACACCTTTGTCAGATCCTCTATTGATGTTACACAGTAAGTTACCTTAGGGTCTTCAGGTCTTATTTGGATTACACATACCTTACCACATGGCAAAGCTTTCTTATTGTGGATACACAATTAAAATACGTAACTAATTATTATCATTCCGGCCTCAGAGTCTCCCAGCGATTCCAGGAGAACTGGAGACTGTGCAAGGAATATGAAGGGCTCAGGTTGTGTCCAGGCATGAATCATTCCTGATGGAAAAAAAAAATCTCCCCAATGGGGTCTAGGTCACTAAGACAGAGTAGGTAAAGACTAGGGACTGTCTGTAGGATACTTACAGAGTTCTAGTTATTTTTATTCCAGTCTCAGAGTCTTGTGACGATTCTAGGAGAACCAGAGACTACAAGGAATCTGAAAGGCCCAGCTTGTGTCCTGGCATGGGCCATTGTTGATAAAAAAAAAAAAATTCAGATCTCCGCAATGGGGTCAAGGTCATTGTAAGAAACCGTATCAGACATATGCGTTCTTTAACATATTTGTCAGATCCCTTGTTTATGTTTCACAGGAAATTACCTCAGGATTTTCAGATCTTGTTTATAATACACATACCTTACCACATGGGGAAGCTTCCTTATCGTGGCTACACAATAAAAATTCATAACTAATTATTATTCCATCCTCAGAGTCTCTCAACAATTCCAGGAGAACTGGAGACTGTGCAAGGAATCTGAAGGGCCCAGGTTATGTGTCCTGGCTTAGACTATTGCGAATACACACACACACACACACACACACACAAAAAAAAGACCCAAATCTCCCCAGTGAGGTCAAGGTTATTAAGAAACAGTAGCTGGAGACTAGTGATTGTCCGAATGACATTTACAGAGTTCTGTTTAGTATTTAGGCAGTTGATAGCAGAAAGTACATCAAGTGGAGACATTTTAATGTCAGACATGAGATGTCAGAGGGGGGGAATTGATAGAGGAACAGCACGAGATTTGTCTAAGGTGGAATTGAAGAAGAAAGTCCGGGTGAAGATTTCTGCTTTATCAATACAAGAAACAGCTACAGAGCCATCAGTGTGGAAAAGAGGGAAGGATGATGAGGTAAAGTTGTTAGAATGGTGTTTGGCAAGGTGTCAGAAGAAGCGGCAAGAATTTGAGTTGGAGAGTTTGGAGCATTCAGTACGAATGAAACTATTTTTAGCAGAGTGAAGAACAGACTTAGAACACTTCCTGGCAGACACATGAAAGAGATAAGATTCAAGGGTGGGTTGGCTCTGGTACCTTTTGTAGGCCTTATCCTTGTTGTTGACAGCATTAGAACAAGCATAATTAAACCAAGGTTTTTATTGCATTAGTCAAAGAATATGAGAAAAGAATGTATGCTTCCATGCCCATGAGAATACCCTCCGTAATGAAAAAAGCACACTCAGACGGCTCTTGGCCATGGAAACATTATTCATTCCAGAGATAGTAAAAGAAGTACTGCCTGGGGGCGCTCCAGTCAGCAGCTCCAAAGTGCCACAGCCGCCACCTTCTGAGAGGTTCCACAGGCCATACTGGAACAACAGGACAGGTTAAAGTGATAACGTTGTGACCGAAGGAGTCAAACAGAAAGAAAAGATCGTCAGCATAAACAGAGGGATTAGATGTAAGGAAGAGGTCAAGTATGTCAGAACTCTCCAAGGTGGTCAGGGTTAGGGGTAGTGTACTGTACAAGTTGCTCTAGGTCATTTAGGATAGAAATGATGTAGGCTTCATTGCCAGGTGGATCAGTGAAAGGAGAGGAGAGTCAAAGCTGGCAGCAACACCACAAAACCAGCAAGAAGACACAACATGTGTGCTGGGTGGCCCCTTCGGGACCTCGCAGGCCCTGTCTTCTCCCTTACTATTTACAAGTCAGCCCACACCCCACTGACCGGGCTAATGTATGGCCCGGCCTTCATTACAGGTGAAAGATATCTAAAAACGAACGAACGAACCTACAACAGAGATTTCAGAGAAAGGAGAAAATGATAGGATGTGTTCCATCTTGGAGTTAAGATAGAAGAAAAATATTTCATAGTCAGTAGAAATAGGTGATATCTAAAAAGCACAGACATATTTAGTCAGAAACGGAATCTGAAGGTAAATGTAGGGAAGACTAAAGTTATGATCTTCGAAAGAAGTGAGGTCAGTGAATGTAGCCTACAGTGAGGTTAGATGAGGAGGAAATGGAAAATGTGAGTGCGTTTAAGTACGTGGGTAGTGTGATGAGTAAGGATGGAAGTTTGGAGGGTGAGGTGCTTGAAAGTGTACAACAAGGAAGAAAGGTTCCTGGTTCCTTGATAGTAGTGATAAGAAACAGGGAAGTGGGCATGAAAGTGAAAAAGTTACTACATGACAGTATTGTGATACCAGCTCTAACGTATGGAAGTGAAGCTTGGACCTTGTTGGAGGGACAGAAATCAAGAGTGATAGCAGTGGAAATGAGTTATTTGAGAGAAACCTCTGGAGTCACATGGAGAGACAGACTGACAAATGAAGATTTGAAGGAGTGTTATGGTGTGGATGTGGAAGTGATAGGAAACGTTAGGAGAAACACACTGAGGTGGTTTGGCCATGTGGAGAGGACGGAGAGTGAGAGAATGACGAGGAGAGTGTATGTGAGTGAGGTGGAGGAGGGGGGAGGGGGAGGCCAAGGATGAGGTGAAGGGATGGAGTGGAGAGGTATATGAGAGAGGGGTGTGTGAGATGGGAGCAGGGCAGTGAAATGGCGGGGAACAGGGCGACATGGAGGCAGTTTGTTTGTGGCCACTCCTTACGAGATTAAGGCGTCTGGCAATAGATAGATAGAACGATAGTGACAGGATGGCCAAAGCCAGAGAACAGAGAATTAAAAAGATTCAAATTCAGGAACACGATAGCAAGAAATGTCGTTCCATACATCTACACAACAGCCGCCTTAGCTTTGTATAGAGAAAGTAGGAGGATACAGAGAAGGGTTTGCTATCAGTCGCCACAGACAGCTGAGTCTCAGTGAGGAAGAGATGGTGAGCTTTAGAGGAGGAGAGGTGGTATTCAGCAGAAAGTCGAATGAAATACCGCAAATGCTGCAGAAATAAAGAAGTGAACCAGACAGTAGTTCCACGCATCTTGTTGTTGTTGTTGTTTTTTTAAATCACCGGGAGAGGGGGGGATGATGGGGCTTTGATGTTCCTTTCACCCCATAGGGACTCCAAGGCTTGGTGACTGGATGCCATTTTTAGTAATTTTTGTAACAGGATGTGCACTGTATGATGTACATGTAGTTTAGCGTGGATAGTTGGAAGAACTTGTATTGGAGAGCATGCTGGCCTACTCTCTGTATTACTGAAACACTGAAAACGTTCAGCAAAAGGGGGTGGTCAGGAGCTGATCCTGAGGGATGATGAAACGTGAACTCCAGCTCTCCCTGTCATCAACTTCCCATCCACCTTGGGAGTACCACTCTGCTCGACTGGTGCAACAGTCTACTCCCTTGCTATGAACTATCATCTTTTGTTTTTCTGATTTCCTCATATCTCAGTGACGAAAAGCCAGGAGTAAAAGAAGATTATGTATATTCCAATTTCAACTCGATGAATAACGGCGTGCAACAAGGATCGGTCCTGGCTCCAGCCCTATTCCCGATTCATATTAATGATTTCTTATCTATCACCAATAATCCCATTCACTCATATGCAGATGAAACAACGCTTCACAGTTCCTTCACATTAACCTGCCGAGTGCCAGCTGACTGGGAACCTTCATTACACCCCAGTGTTGGCCAATTTTCGACCATTTTTTTTTGCTAAATACGTTAGGAATGATGAGCAAACATGCAGAACAACCATAACAGTACTCAGAGAAAGACGTCAATTATAAGGTCGATTCGCTCTTGGCAGGCGGCTGAAATGTTCGGAGTATTGCCCATAGACATCATCGGCCGCGGCGGCGGCAGACACCCAGGGAGTTGAGGTAGATCTTCGTTTTTTTCATGGGTAAGTATCCAAAATGACCTAGGGACTCTCTAGGAAGGTAAACAGATGATGTGGGAACTGTCCTCAAGCATAATTATGTGCGGGGGCGCATTACGACATTCGAGTGAGTGAGTGGCATTTTTCTAATAATGTTCGTATAATTGGATATTCTATTTTTAACATACTGTAAATGTTTTCCCACACATATATATTATACATTTGTATCTTTTTTCGCACAACAAATTACTCTTGCACATGGTACTCATTATGTGTAACTTTTATTGAACACACAAGACACATTACACAAGTTATATTATACGAAGTACTTACGCTGCACTTATTATGACATCACTTAAAATAATTTTTTACATAACAATTACTTATGAAATAACTTAAACTAATTTATATATACATTACTGTAACATTCATAGGTGTCTTTTTTCGCACATAACACAGGTTTCTATCACTTCGAAGTGAAGGAGGGTGTGATACTCCTCAAAGCATGGGAACAGGCACAATCCCACGTCACACTCCACACATTAGTACCTGATGTCCTTTCGCTGGGTCCGTGGCTGTGCTGTGTTGTGCTGGCAGACGTGGCACCTGTGTTGGAGATTCCATTTTTTGCTGTGATAGGTTTAGGAAAGTGGCGTTCAGTCAGGCGCAAAGGGTTTTCACCGATGCATGGATGTCGGCAAGGCCCGCGATCACGTCCATGGGAGCCAATCAGCTTCATACACAACTCTCTGATGAACCCCTCCAAGGTCTTGTGGGATCCCGTGGTGCTGGAGTGGAGGAGGTGGGCGTTCAGTGCTGTAATATCCAGAAGACGGAAGAAAAATTTTTTGTACCACTTCATTGTGGGCCTGACACAGTCCACACTTGAAATCATGGCGTCAGACTGGTCCACTTGCTGCATGTTGATATTAAAGTTAATTACCAGTTCCGGCTTCCAAATGTGAACCCGTTTCTCGCTGCGTTAGTCCACAGTCTTGGTGAGGCCATCAGGGGGTGGTTAACCATCAGTAAGAGGTTCACCTCTCGGTTGTGGTGCCGGGTGGTGGCGAGGATATTGTTCGCCTGATAAAACACCACCTTCTTCCTCTGCAGCTTCCGGTCCACCTGTACCATGTGCCATCAGGTTTTCTTTACTGTCCTGTAGATACCTGTCTCCTTCTGGTGCAAGTACCGATTGAGAATCGGGCTTGTGTACCAACTGTCTAGGTACAGAACGTGCCCACGATGAAGGTATTTCTCCATTATCGTCTTCACCATAGCCCTGACAGTCCAACTGTTCTATCTTCCATAATGTCCGTCTGTGCACCTGTGTACAGGACTATGTCCTGCACATACCCGGTCCTGCAGTCACACATGACGAAAATCTTGAAACCAAAGTACTGTCTCTTGCTTGGGATATACTGCCTGAAGGAGATGTTTCCCCTCCATAAAACAAGACTCTTGTCTGTGACCAGGTCCCTGTAGGGAGAGAAAGCGGCAGTGAACGCGCCCTCAGGTAATCAAACATGAGCTGAATTCTGCTCATCCTGTCTGTGTTGCTAATGTTGCTTGGGTCCTCACTGTTGAAGAAATGAAGGCGGCTTACAATGTACTGGAACCTTTTCTGTCCAATAACTCTTCCAAAAGAGGGTGTCAACAGAAGGGGATTGATAGTCCAGTACAAAGTCAACTGATTTTTCTTGATTAGTCCCATCAGAAGAACCAAGGACAGGAGGAGGTACAACTCATCACTCGTCTGCATCAAAGAGTCGGCTGTGGGGTGTCTGTGGGGTTGTGCCACGGCAGAAGGTGGCATAGGTATTGGAGAGGAGAACGATTCTCAAAACTAGCTCCCTTGAAAAAAATTTTTTGAAGAAATCAATTCTCCTTGAGGTGAAAGTTAGCTCTGGCACAGCACAACGTGCCGTATTATCGTCTGTGAAGGGATGAATGATGGGAACGAAATTGCTCCCATCTTCCCACTCCCACGTGACTTCATCCGCTCCTTCAGTCTCACTCTCATCACCAATGGGGCCACCTACATCGCCGTAGTTAGGATGGGGAGGAAATTCGGTAGTAGGTTGGGGAGCAGGTTGGGGAATAGAGCTTGCCTCCTCACTTTCCCCACAACTCACACTTTTCTTCCCCCTGACTTTTCCCTTTCCTTATACATTACTTTTTGCTCCCTTCCCCACCGTTTAAGGCTGTGGGGAGGAAGTGCATGGAGGGTGTGGGGAGGGAACAGGAGGAGGTTCAGATGTGGTGGAGGCGCTGGGTTGGGGAGAGGCAGCATAGAGGTGGGTTGAAGGTGATGGGAATCACCACGCACCATGTGAGCAGAACAAAGCATTGCTCATGTTATACTTTTTACTAAATAGTTCATCCCCATTCATCAGTGTTTTCCTGGGTGATCCTATCCATGAACGCAGCTGTTGTTCATCTGAGGGATCAGCCTCATATTCCTCATCACTAGAGGAATCATTCATGGAGCAAGAGTGGCGTGGTGAGGTGAGAAGTGGTGGGCGCAGGTGGTGGTGCTGATTGTGATAAAGCCAAGTGGACGCTGTATACCTCGCCTTTCTTGGGGGTGGACTCTTGTTCTCGTTGCTTGATTCCGACTCAAGTTGGACTTAGTCTCGATCGATCAGCAACATCATCATCAATGGGAGAATAATTTTCTCCATCACAGGGGATGTTCAGGAGCTCATCAGTCTCATGCTGGGGAATACCATGATGCACCATAGTGCTCATTCGCTCACTCTCAAGGTGGGACAGAGCTGGTGGGGCCCCGCACAGAAGGAGAGACATGGAGATGGCTCATGGTGTGTATTAGGCCTAGACAGGCGTGGGAGTATCCCAAGCAAATATCTCACGCCAAAACTGAATTTTTGAATTTTGGCAAATATCTTAAATCGATGACATACAGGTACGTCTCTGGCATGTTGTGCACATGCAGGGCCTGACGTACATGTACACTGATGGCATGCAGTAGGCTAAACACCCATTCACAAAGTTTAATATCTAACTTGCAACTTAGTACAGGAAACTTCATAAATCATGCCTTATCAAAGGTCACTGAATGGGGACAAAGTAACATTGTCTCATTTAATGCTTAGAAAACCAAAAATATACAAGATACTAATAAACAAATATTGCCTGATTCATGTATTACTTCAATGCTACTAATATTCCTTTTTCTAAAGGTACTGAATTCTAGGTGTTTCACATAACATGAAAATAGGAAGTTATTCTGGAAAGAAGTGCGGAAATGTAGATGTGAAAGCAGAAAGAAATGTGATAGTGTGAAGGATGCAGGTGGTAGGTTATTAACCCATGGAGATGAAGTAAGGACCAGATGGAAAGAATATTTTTAAAGCCTGATGAATAGAGAGAGCAGAGCGGCTGTAAACACGATTGGTTTTGGGGGTGTGCAGAGAAGGAATGCAGTGCCAGGAGATGTGACACTCGCACAGGTGAAGAGCGCTGTGAAATGGCTGAAAAATGGGAAAACAGCTGGGGTTGATGATGTGTAGGCAGAGATGCTTAGTGGAAAGAGTGGAATGAAGTGCTTGTTGAAGATATGTAAGAAGGCATGGATGAGTGAAACTGTGCCTGCAGAGTGGAAAAAGGCTGCGATTGTACCTCTGTACAAAAATAAAGGTGAGCGAAGTGAGTGCAAGAATTATCGTGCCATAAGTTTATTGAGTGTAGTAGGGAAGGTATATGGAAGAATTATTGTAGAGAAAGTAAGAGAGATATCAGAAGTCCTAGTGAGTGATAAACAGGGTGGCTTTAGGAATGGCAGAGGATGTGTGGATAAAGTATTTGCAGTGAGACAGATAGCAAAGAAGGCTTGTGAGAAGGACCATAAGGTGTTTATGGCATTCATGGATCTGGAAAAAGCATACGACAAAGTAGACAGAGAGGGATTGTGGAAAGTTTTGCACATGTATGGTGTAGATGGTAAACTGCTAGGTGCTGTCAAGAGTTTTTATGATGGTAGTGAAGCATGTGTAAGGGTTAATGGGCATCTAAGTGAATGGTTCACGATTGGTGTGGGCGTGCGACAAGGTTGTGTCATGTCCCCATGGCTGTTCAATATATATATGGATGGGGTGATGAGAGAAGTAAAAACACGAGTAATAGAGAGAGGGATGGCGTTGGTAATGAATGGTGATAGACAGAATATCTCAAATTTGTTGTATGCTGATGATGCAGTACTGCTTGCAAGTAGCGGACAAGAAATTGGTAGGCTAGTGCAGAGTTTTGCTGATGTCTGTGAGCGTCGTGCCTTGAGAGTAAATGTAGAGAAGAGTAAAGTGATAGTTATTGTGAGAGGAGGTGACTCCCAGTGTGACGTCACAGTGAATGGAGAGAGACTGAAATTGGTGAGAGAGTTCAAATACTTGGGTACACTGATAGAAAAGAGAGGAAAATGTGCAAAAGAAGTTGAAAGTAGAGTGACACAAGGAAGAAAAGTAATTGGTGCAATGAAGGCCTTGATAAGAAACAAAGGCTAGAGTGTTGCAGCTGCACGAGGCTTACAATAGGGAGTGTTAGTGCCAACTCTAACATATGAGTGTGAGACTATGGTGTTGCATGAAAATGAAAAGTCAAGAGTAAGAGCAGTGGAGATGTGACTGCTGAGGAATGTATGTGGAGTACAAAGGGTGGATAGGATACGAAATAATGTGATTCATGAAAGGTACGGAGTGAGGAAGTCGATGGACACCAGGATCGAAGAGAGTGGCCTGAGATGGTATGGTCATGTGGAAAGAATGGATAACAATGGAGTGGTGAAAAAGGTATACCTGAGCGAATCTGAAGGAGGGAAGAGGCGAGGTAGGCCAAGGAGAAGGTGGAGAGATAAATGGTGGATGATTGTTTGAGGAAGAGAGGGTTGGAAGTCGGTGAGGCTAGGGAACTGACAAGAGATCGAGCTGGCTGGATGAAAGTTGTGAGGAGAAGTGCATGACCAGGGATTTTGGCACCCCTTGTGAGCATGGCAGCATCCGGAGTGACTCAATCGGATACGTTTGTGTGAAGCTGCAGAATGTAGTGAATGTTTCTGGCATATCCGGTAGAGCCAGGATTCCAGGGGCTTGCATGATGAGTGAATGGAAGTGTGGCCTATTTGGATTGGGCAAGTTTGTGCTCTCTGGACATTGCTACTCCTCACCCTGCCCTAGTGTGGGAAAGGAGGTCCGGATGATGATGATGATGATGATTCACATAACAGTACCCTCAGCTTTTTTTTTTTTTTATGTGTCCGACTCTGGGCATAGGCTTCACAGCCTGCTATCAAAGCCCAAAAGTCCTCCTACATACCATACACCTCTACATGTCACCACTTCGGCACTAACACCCACCGTCTATATTGAATACATGCAAGGGCTGTCTCATACAGGACTGGTGTACTGGTATTAGCTGGGGTATTTTTACGACATGTCGGCGGGTCTTCTGGCAGATCGGTAAAGTCAGATTTAATGAAATTCAGAACCTTAAACTGTTCCCTGCCCCAGCCGGGACTTGAACCTGGGTCCGTTAGGACTGCAGGCGACCTCTCTACCGATTGAGCCACCGCCTCCCCATCAAAAAGGAGGCATTGGTAGAACAGAGGCTGAACTCCAGACCCCTTCATTTGTGTCCCAGGTGGCTCCACCCTACTTCACCTTGGCTTCTACTCTCAGATTAGAGAGCAGAAGCCAAAACTGCTTCAAAGAAACTTGGATTATATATAGAATTTGCAGCTGTTTCACTGACAAGCAGCTGGCTACAATTCATAAGAGTCGTGTGCACTCTCAATTGGAATATTGCTTACCTTTGTGGAGTGCATGGGGAGAGGTTGCACCAAAACAACTGGACAATATTCAGAACGAAGCTGTAAGATTTATTAATAACCCTGCAATTTCAAATGATCTACCTTTTCTACATGTAAGAATATATGTTGCCTTCCATGCACTCTTTTATAGATACTTTTATGGCAAATCCTCGGATAAAGTTGCGTCCATTGTGCCACCTCTCCACACTTTCTCCTGTGCTACACAGGCGTCTGGTAGCTCTCATGACTGGACTGTCACATTGCCATATTGCAGAACTTATGCCTATCAAAATTATTTTACTCCCTGAACTGCATCTCTGGAACTCGCATCCCCAGAATTGCTTCCCCCCAAACTTCAACCTACAGCAACTCGAGTCCAATTGTTACAGATTCTTTATGAATGAGCGACACCTGTAGTATGGTGTATGGATTTTTTTTTTTAATTTGTTTTCCCTTCCTCTGTTCATCTTCTTAAAAAAAAAAAAGAGAGAGAGAGAGAGAGAAGAAAAGAAAAGAAATGTACACAACAACAAATCATGCTTTCTTGTTCCTTAACATTAATCTTCTGAATTCTCTACTCTGTGGCTTCAGCTACCCTGTCATGTTCTCATTAAATATATCTGTGCTTTTTACTTATCCCTGATTATACTGACTATGATAAATTCTTCGACTGTCTTACTTCAAAGAGGGAACACATGCTATCAATTTCTCCCTTCTCTGAAATCTCCATTCTAGATTTCAATGTTGACCATCACCTTTGGCTCTCCTCTTCATTCATTGATCCACCTGGCAAACAAGCTTATAAATTTTCCATCCTTAATGACCTAGAGGAGCTCGTACAGCACTTTACCTGAATTCCTGACCTCCATGGAAAGAGTTAAAACATACCTGACCTCTCCCTTACAAATAACCTTTCTGCCTATGCTGTTAATCTTTTTTCTCCATTATCCTCCTCCAATCGTAACCTTATCTCTTTCACGTGTCCTATCGTTCCAGTAAGGACTGTGAACCCTCTCAAGCAGTGGCAGCTGTGGCACTCTGGAGAGCTCACTGGAAGATCCCCAGGCAGCATTTCTTTGGTTTTCCCTGAAATGATTATTGCTTCCTTGGCAAGAGCCATCTGAGTTTGCCTTTCGCATTATGGAGTTTTGGGATGATTGCGTACTTTCATTTCTCTTATCCTGTGATGAATGAAAAAAAAAGAAAACTTGGTTTAATCACGCTTGTCCTAATGCTGTCCACAACAAGGAGAGGACCTACAAATGGTACTGGAGCAAACCACCCCTGAATCTCATTTCTTTAATGTTTCTGCCCATAATGGTGCTAATTCTGCTCTTTGGTTTCCTAACAATAAATATTCTGAACCCTCCAACTCAAATTCCCCCCACTCCATGTGGCATCTTGCCAAAAACCTTTCTAACAACCTCACATCATCATCTTTCCCTCCTCTTTTCCACTCTGGTGGCTCTGTAGCTGTTTCTTCTGCTGATAAAGTAGAACTCTTCATTCATACTTTCTCCTCCAGTTCCACCTTAGATAATTCCGGTTCAGTTCCTCCATCACTTCCCTCCCCTGAGTTCCTCGCGGCTGATATTAAAATTTCTTCAGTTCATGCATTTTCTGTCATCCCTGGCCTCCATACTAACAATGCATATGGGCCTAATGGGGTCTCTCCCGCTGTTCTCAAAAACTGGGATTCTGAGCTTACACTCGGCCAAGGTAAACTCTTTCACCTTTGTCTGTCAATATGTACCTTTCCTTCTTGCTGGAAGTTTGCTCTCATTCAGCCCGTCCTAAGAACGGTGGCCATTTCCAGCCCTCTATCTCGCAATTGCTTAAACATCCTGTATTTCAAAAGTTTTTGAATCTGTTCTTAGCAATAAATAAATAAATAAAGCACCTTTCCTATCACAACTTCATTTTCGACCGCCAGTATGGGTTTCTCCAGGGTCGCTCCACTGGAAATCTTCTCCCCTACCTGTTTGACTCCTAATCATCTTCTTGTTTAACTCTGGCGAAAGCTTTGCCATTGCACTTGACATCTCAAAGCTTTCTATCGAGTCTAGCATAACTGTTTAATTTCCAAACTGCCCTCTTACGGTTTCTGTCCTATCTGTGCCCTCATCTCTAGCTTACTTTCTGGTCGTTCTACTGCTGCTATTGTAGACCACCATTGTTCTTCTTCAAGAAATATTGTGGTGGTGTTCCTCAGGGTTTTGTCTTATGACCAACTCTCTTCGTTCTTGTCATCAATGACCTTCTAAGCTGTATGTCTAACCCTATCCACTCATTCGCTGATGACTCCACCCTTCACCTTTCCATTTGCTTCCCGCAGCATCCAACTCAACAGTTACTTCAATGAACAATGGGTGAGGCAATGGCACATCTAATATCTGACTTGGCTCATATCACTGCTTGGAGTACAAGTAATCTTGCCGTGTCTAATGCTTCAAAAACTCGGTTCTTACATCTTTCATCTTGTCAAAATATTCTACAGGAGTATCCTCTAATTTTTAACAAAATCCAACTCAATCCTGCATCATCTTTAAACAAACATGAGTTTTCATTCTCTCAGGATTTTTCTTGGAAAGAACCTAATTTATTATCTCTCGTAAAATCTGCTTCCCAGAGATTAGATGTGCTAAGTCGACTCCGCTTTTTTCTTTACCGCTGCACAGTAATTGACTCTATGCACGGGTTTCATTGGCACCTGTGTAGAGTACAATTCTCGTATGTGTGGAGGCTCCCCACATACTGCTCCTTTCAAGAAGGTGGAGTCTAAGTATTATTGTCTCATTAATTCTCTTCCACTCACTGGCCTCCTTAAACCTGTCTTTTCGCCGCCTTGTTGCATTTTTATCTCTTTTCTATCGCTATCTCAATTGTCACTGCTCCTCTGAACCCTCTGCTTGCATCCCTCCACCCAATGCCAGACGTGTAGCTGCCGTCTGGAAACAAACTCTCATCTCTTTTCTGTCCAGCTCATTAATGGAAGAGTTAACTGTTATTCCCAGTCATTCATGTATGCAACAGGTCATGTATTTCCCGATGCCTAAGACCTCCAGCCTTTCCAATATAGTGTGTCCAGGCATCTCGAAATGAACAGATCTTGAACTGGGTTCCCTGTTATTTTGCTTTTCTCTTGGAAGGAACAATCTTGCACGTTTCTTGCCTTTGGTTCCTTCTTTGCATTAAAAAAATAAACACTAAAATATCCCAAATAGTTCCGACATGTATATTACGATGACTGACACAAGAGTAATGACACCTAATGAAATTTTCAGTTCATCAAATGACACCTGACAATAAAATCCACAACCCACAAGCTTCCATTCATATAGCACCGAAATCTTCAACACATCTAATAAATTAACAATCTTCAACCCATCTAACGACACCCAACAAAATCTTTCGATGATAACCAACAGAATCTCTCAGTGTCACCCAACATTATCTTCCACATGATATCTCTCCTGCGTCTTATGATTCCTATCAGATCTGCACACCAAAGGATACCCAACAAAATATTCCGCTGATCTAACGACAGTTATCAAAATCTTCCATGTAATTGATAGTATTTAAAACAAACACTTTCCATGCTCTTCTGATACAAATATGAAAAAAAAATTCCACACAGTTAATGACAACTATAAATAAAATAACTTCCATACAGTTCATGACAACTGTATAACAAAAGAATCTTCCAAACGATTAACGATAACAATATTTTTAAAAAATCTTTCATACAAATAATGACAACTAAATTAAAAAAAAAAAATCATCCACCCAATTAAAGACAGGTGTAGATCAAATATATTTCCAGACGATGACACGAAACAAAATTTTCCACATATTTATCGACATTTAATAAAATGTTCCACGCATCCGTTAACTCTGAATATAATTTGTCATTCATCCAACACTTAACAAAAATCACTCTGACACAGGTAGCAACAGCCAACAAAAATTTTCACACAGTTAATTCTCTCAGGCTCCAATGATTCGAAACCAGATGAGTAAAATTATCAGGCGGTAACTGGAGTACAGTACATGAGTTGTCCCGATCATAAGACGATCAGTGGTGAAACTGTTAACTCTCTCAGGCTCCAGTGACTCGCTCTTAACTTAATAAAGTCGCCTGGCGTTAGTTGCAATAGACTGCTAGGGCTCTGCTGACTATAAGACGGTTTACAACACCTATTTATTTGAAAAGCGTGTTCGTCGACCGCCTGGCCTGTGTAGTGCCATTAAGTTGTAATGGTGGGGGGGGGGGAGAGATAAAGAAATTGGTATGGTGAGCACAGGAATGAGTGGGGTGGCCTTTAACATTGGCGGACGGTGGGACCGGAGCTTGAAATGAAAATGTGTTTTGTGGAATTAGTGGCTTGACTGCAGTGAAGGCTTTTTTTTTTTTTTTTTAAGTATCCTCTAAGATTGAAAGGACCGCAGAGAAGGAGCTAAGAAAAAAAAAAAAAACATAGGGAATAGAAAAGGATGGGATTAATTGAAACTGTTGTCGAGGGTGGGTATGGGACACCCTGCGAAAATCATTACTGTAGCATTAATGGTTTGAGTCAGTAAAGTTTTATTTCAGATTTGTCTCTAACAAAAAAAGGATACGAGCACGTGGCTGTCCTTAACCTTGCGCTTTGCAACACAATCATAAATCTTCAACACAGTCTTAACACATCTAATAAATCTTCTCTCAAATTAATAAAATTATAGGTTCATTTACCTGTACTTTGGCAGCTTTTTCGGCTCCATTGCGCGAAAGTGGAATATAAGAGCATCAAATTCCTTAAAGCGCACCAGGGTTCTGTTCTCCGTCATCATGCACGTATCCACTTCACACCTAGCTTTTAGGAAGGGCGCCCGACCGTACCCGAAGTCCATGGTCTTGGATCCATAGCCCTGTTGGAAGATGAAGATGATGATGATGATGATGAAGAAGAAGAAGAAGAAGAAGAAGAAGAAGAAGACGAAGAAGAAGAAGACGAAGAAGAAGAAGAAGAAGAAGAAGAAGAAGAAGAAGAAGAAGAAGATGATGATGATGATGATGATGATGATGATGATGAAGAAGAAGAAGAAGAAGAAGAAGAAGAAAATGATGATAATGATGGCGATGATGATGATGATGATGATGATGAAGAAAAAGAAGAAAATGATGATAATGATGGTGAAGAGGAGGAGGAGGAGGAGGAGGAGGAGAAGAAGAAGAAGAAGAAGAAAGAGGAGGAGTAGGAGGAGAAGGAGGAGAACTGGAAGAAGAAAAAGAAGAGAAGGAAAAGAAAAAGGAGGAGGAAGAGTAGTAGTAGTAGTAAGAAGAAGAAGAAGAAGAAAAAGAAAAGAAGAAGAAGAGGAAGGAGAAGAAGAAGATGAAGAAGAAGATGAAGAAGAAGAGGAAGAAGAAGAAAGATTAAGATTAATTTCTGCTGTAGTACTAGAACCATTAAAATAGTCTCCGCAAGTTCCAATCCTTCCCTAGAACAAGATACTCAACAATCAAATTCACCTCCAGGTTGCGCATTTGCACTGTAAGATGAAGTGATACATAGCTGCAACTACTGCGCATTTGCACTGTAGGAAGAAGTGATACATAGCTGAAACTACATTTGTTTAGAAAACTGGCTACCCAGGAATCGAACTCGGGTTTTTCCAGGTGTGGGCATACTATCCTAACCACTACTCCATTGACTCCTCTTGGAAAAGGGAAAAAAAAATAAGGAGGCTCTGGAGTCGTGTTGATAAAGGACCTCAGCCGATTCTTACCATATGAAGATAATAATAGTTATATATCATCACAAGTGCTCGTGGGCCCTTCGGGCTCTCTCGCACTTGCTCTTGCGGATGGCTCTCTCACTGCTCGCTCGCTTTCTCGTGCTTCGCACTCGTTTCCTCGTGCTTCTCACTTGTTTCTTTGCGCTTCGTGTGCGTTGCGATCATATCATTTAATCCGAGTCACGTTTATGTGCTGTTCTAGTCTAATGTTGTCACTATCGGCCGTCAAGGCGACATCGATATAAAGCCATAAAAAGCTCTATGGTGAATGCAACTCTAATTTCATGCACTCACGCCAGGAGCGGCATTTTTTGGTCAAACTTTGATCGTATAATAAATATAGTAAAAGTTTTTCAATCCTGAGGGGACCAAGTTTTTTCACATCAGCGAATTTATTGCGATTTTTGTGCCAATTTTGGTGCGATTTGAATGTGTAGTTTCGGCTGCCCAAAACACACACACACACACACACACACACACACGGCTAGTGCCCTAGTATATCAGATGAATTATTTTGCTTTTTCTTATTTTTCACACTGTTACCCAATCTGATTTCCCTGGGGAGTGTATGTCAACTACACGTTTGAATACAAAAGAGTAAATAAACATCTTTATACACAACTTAAGCTAAAGAAGAAGTTTATTGGTACAGATTCCGTGTGGTTGCAAACTGTGAAGCATCAGTTTTATTTTTTTAAATCCGCTCTACGTCAGACAATGGAGTGCGTTCTTTAACCAGTCTCTGTTCTGATACTATTCATTCCATTAGTCCGGGGACGCATTTTTCGTTTTTATTATTGGTATATTCTGAAGATTTAATTCAGCTTAGGAAATACCTCTCGTATTCCATTGCTTATGAGGGCTATAGCAGATCTATCCAGGTCAGAAAGTCTCTTCTCAGTTGAGTTGGATGGTTTGGAGGAAGCTGCAATAAAATATAAAATACGTTATCGACTCAAAAAAGTTCACACAAGACATAAGCTGTGCAGTGAAAGAATAACTTAATGGTTACCATGTATTTATAGCCTATACTATTTACTCTTTAGCACCCTCCGCCTAATCCCAACATCCTAGGAACACAGCCACTAAGTGCTGAACAGAAATTCCATAAATGCCAAAGAGAAACTAAGGAAGTGATTAAGAGTTCACTGAAAGTCCCTACCCGCAGTGTTACAGCTGCGGTCGTATCAAACAGACAAGGCAAAAAGAATATGAGAGGTAGGTTCACTGCCCCCGGCTCGCACAGAGGCTGTGACGTCAAGGATAATAAGAGAGAGAGAGAAAGAGAGAGAGAGAGAGAGAGAGAGAAAGAACATGAATGTAATGGTATACCAATACAAACTGGCGATTTCCGGATCATTTGGTATGCGTTTGGTGCTGCTATGCTCTGAACCAGTGATCTCTGTCTGTAATGCTAGGTATTTTAGGGTCGGCTTCCCATCCCTCTAACGCCTGGTATGTAGCTGGGTTCTCTTTCTAGACCGAAGCTTAGACAAATAAGAGAGGCAGGACACAAAAACTCAAGGCAACAACCTTACACGTGTATTGCTAAATTCTACAAGTGGAACGAGTAGATGTCACAAGGGTAATTATTCAGGGCAATTATAAATCCTATGTCTAGATCGTGGGTAGCAGCATCATGCAGGATGCTATTCAGGACAAGATCAGGCAAAAGTGAAAATTACACTGACCAAGGTCAGGAGTCCTAGGGCAGAGAAATCAAACACTGTCACTTGGGGGAAGTCTATGCTTTATCTGCTTAGTGGAGTTCCGTTCACTGGGGCTGAGGTACTGCTATCACTGTTGGATTGTCTATTCCATTTTTCTGTTGTGCTGTTAATTATTACTTTGGTTCTAGAAGCCTCCAACTGATCTTAGCATGAGGCTATGTCACTGTGATGAGATCGCATTTACTCAGACACTTTATTCACAGCTTGGCCGTGACCACTGCCTCACGGTTACCTTACCTACTCCACTTTTCTTTTACGTCAACACTGACGGGTTTTATTTCTGACTTCCCATGTTTCTAGTAACTCACTGTTCTGCCCTTACTTCACAGTATCACTTTGACTGTACTTTCACTGTCATTCGCTATCGGGACTCGGCATTGTAGTGTCAGGTTCAAGGGCGGCGGGAACAGCTCAGCCTGACTACTGATGGGGCTGAGTTCTGCCAGGGGCCTCCATATTCAGGGGCCACGGAATCACTCGTAGGGGCATCCTCTCTCGTCCAGGGCTGTGGGTGGCGAAGGGTCCTATGCTCTCAGAGCTTGGGGCTGGAGTCTGGTCCTCTGGACTGGGGCTGAACAGCTGCCTGAACCATTCCCTCAGGCACCTGATGGAGGACGAGGGTCTCTGGCATCGAGGGATGGGGATGTCCCGTCCAGAGGTCCTGGGGGCGGTCTGGAGGTCCTTCGGGCTGCAGTCTCCGAGGGTCGGTGACGCCGTCAGGAGCGAGCTGCGGCGTCGGCCTCTGTTGGGGTCCATCAGGCAAGGCTTCTCAGAGACCGGCTGTGGGGAGAAGAGCCTGGTGGTGGTCACAGGGCCTCTCCAGCAGTCCTCCAGGCTGAGGCCTCCCTCTGGTTAGTAGTCTCGTGGAATGGAGGCAGCACCTGACAGAGGAGAGGCTACAGGCCATATCCTCTCGTAGGGCCTGGCTACTGGCCGTGGCCTTGTAAGGGCGTGGCCACCAGCCGTTGCTAAGGCCTGGCTACTGGCCGTGGCCTTGTAAGGGCGTGGCCACCGGCCGTTGCTAAGGCCTGGCTACTGGCCATGGCCTGTGTGGGGAAGCGGCTACAGGCTGACTCAAAGGTGCCTTCATAGTGGCTGCCGGTCGTCTCCTGACGAAGGAGGAGCGGCTACCAGCCGTCTCCTGTAGGAGGGTCAAGCGGCTACTGGCCGTCTCTTATAGGGCACCTTCAGAGCGGCTTCTAGCCATCTCCTGACAAAGGCGGGAGTGGCTACTGGCCATCTCCTGTTTACCTCCCAAGCAGCTGCAGGCTGTCTCCTGTAGAAGGGTTGAGCAGCTACTGGCCGTCTCAGGGGTGCTGCCTGGAGCTAGGGTAATAGCTCCACCCCGATCTTGTTGGTGGTTGGTTCACCCGGAAGGTAGTCTTTTTTTCCCGCTATGGTAGCGGCGGGCAAGTTCCGGGACATAGGGGCGCGCGGCCCGGGTGGACTTATGTCCCTGTTGCCCGGAGTCAGATCATGCTCTATTGGCCCCTCCAGAGGCTCCTTCTGGATGTGTTGAGATGCCCTCAGCAAAACTATTCAGCATTTTACCACCATCTTCGGGGAAAAAGTCACGTCCCTGTGACTGGAGGTTGTAAACTTTAGTGTCGTTGGTGTGGTACACTGGCTGTAGGTGTTGGAGGAGGGCGTGCCATTCTGTGGTGACGAGATTTTCATTCAGCTGGGCGTCTCAGGTGACGAAGAGGGTGGATAGGTTGGTAGAGGTGTGGAGGAGTTGTAGAAGGTGGAGGGGTCCACGGACTCGGTGTTTGTGTCCAAAGGCCGGCGCCCATATGGCTCGGCAAATCCTCATGGTGGTAGGTGTTGTCTCCTGTAGAGAGCTGTGCTGAATTCTGGAGATGAACATCGAGTGTAGGGTTTTATGCCGGAGTGATGCGGCGTGAAGTCCCCAGGGAGTGTGGGTGGCTGGGATTTGGGCCTGGTGTAGCATGAGTGTGAGATGATTTAGGGTAGGAGGTGAAGTGTGATTTTGCAGTGAGGTGGGTGGTGTGGGAGTGTGGGTGTATCAGGCAGGTGGGTGGGAGAGGCGGCCGGAGTGTGTGATGGTTGTTTTAAGGGTGGGTGTGGGAGGTGCTGTGGGTGTGCAGTGTCGGCGTGTTTGGGAGGTGGGTGGGATGTGCGGGGGCGGATGTGTGGCAGCAGGGTTGGGGGTGGCATGGGTTGCTGGGCAGGGTGTAGGCCTGGTGAGTGGTGGTGTCATGGGTGTGTGGGCAGTGCAGGTGGGGTCGGGTGTGGGGGATAGGGCAGGCAGGGGCAAGGGAGCAGGAAAGAGAGACAGGTGGGGTGGGTTGGGGGCAGTTGTGGGTGATGGTTAGGTAGGGGTGTGGTGGTTGGAGGGGGTGTGGGCGTGTGGGCAGGACACGTGGTGCTGGGCGTGGGGGAAGGGGTGACCGGTGACAAGAAGGTTGGGGAGAGGTC
Source organism: Coenobita brevimanus (assembly GCF_032717465.1). Classification (NCBI taxonomy): domain Eukaryota; kingdom Metazoa; phylum Arthropoda; class Malacostraca; order Decapoda; family Coenobitidae; genus Coenobita; species Coenobita brevimanus. The sequence continues at coordinate 15,763,380 of NC_137027.1, forward strand.
CGGACTTGGTGGTGCTGGTGAATCTTCAGGTGAGGCGTGAGACGGCATGGCGGGGGGAAGGGGAGAGAGACGGTGAGGGGGAGATGTAGCAGTCATATGAGGTAGAGGGGAGCAAAGCGGGGACAGCGGGGCGTGGGGCAGGGAGGGACGTGGGGGTGTGAAATGGGTGTACGTGACAGTTTCTGAGAGTGTGAGGGGTGGTGTGATATTCAACCATCACTTGGTATAGGTTAGGGACGCGGAAGATGGTATTGGGTCCTGTGATCTGTGGCGCGAGCTTGTGGGGGGTGGGGAACTGCACCACCATGACAGTATCACCCGGCTTGTAGGGGTTGGAGGCAGTGTTGGGGTGAAGGTCCAGGTTATTTTGGAGGTGGGATAGTCGCCGCTTAAGGTGGTGAAGGGGGTCAGATGTGGAAGAAGAGGTGGGGGGCTGTTCGTGCTGTCGCAGGGGTAGGAGGAGAGGTGTTTCCCCAAACACTCGTTCATAAGGTGAAATGCCGTCCTCTCGGGGGCAGGAGATTATGCTCCATTGCATGATTTTGACATGGGCGGGCCACTCATTGTCTTTGGTTGCTTCTATCCAGGTGCAGATTTGGTTCATTAGTGTAAGATGGCTTCGTTCGCAGATAGCATTTCTCTGGGGCCAGTAAGGCGACAAGTGTGGTATGTGGTAGCCAAAGATTTGGGCTAGTTCCTCTCAGATTTTGCTGGCGAAATTTGGTGCTTCGTCAGAGTGGATTGCCTGTGGCATGCCAAAGTAGGAGAAAACGTACCGAATCAGGGCATCAGCAACTGCGACAGCATGGCGTTCCATTGCTGGGCAGGCTATGATGAATTTTGAGTACGTATCAACGAACGTGATGACGTACCAATAGCCTGATTTTGGAGGTAGGGGTCCCACTACATCAATTGCCAATAACTGCCAAGGTTTGTGGGCGGTAATGTGCCCTGTTGGACCGGCAGTGCAGGTGATATCTATACCTAAGGCGCACCCACTGCAGGATTGGACAATATCCTTGGCAAGGTTGAAGGGGTTGGGTGTCCAGTAAGTGTCATTAAAGACATGCAGGAGTTTTTTCGTGCCCAGGTGGATTCCGTTGTGTTTGTGCAGGTGCCGGAGGGCGTCAAAGGCGGCATTGGGGACGAGGATGATATGCCCAGATGGAGTGAGCAAGTGGTCACCCTGGCGACATAGCTTTTTGAAGAGGTGTTGGGGAATCCATGGGGGTCACTCCTTACGATGCTGCTGTTGGAGGAGATCTGGCTCCGGTTGTACAGCACTGATGGGGAGCCAGAAGACAGCATCCACGTTGATATGGAGTTTGCTGGGGTGGTAGGAGATTTCATAGTTGAACTCCTCCAGTGTCTTGCACCATCTGATGAGCTGGGCGTTGTGAGTGTCAGACTGCCGCAGCCACTGGGGGACTGATGATTGGTAATGATGGTGACTTGGGTCCCTGACAGGTATGCCCAGAAATGTTCTAGTGTCCAGATGACGCCTAGGCATTCCCCCTTTGTGGCAGCATAATTTATTTCCGCCTGGTTGAGGGTGTGGTTGGCGCAGTTGATGATGTGCTCGCAGCCCTCTTGGACTTGGGCTAGCACAGTGCCTATTGCAATCAAGGAGACATCGGTGTAGAGTCGGAATGGGAGGGAAGAGTTGGGGAAGGCCATGACTGGGGTGGAAACGAGTTTGTCCTTGAGTTGTTGGAAGGTGGCTCGTCTCTCGTCCGTCCAGATGATGGTTCTCCCCTCCGGGTCAGGTCGTGGAGTGGTATAGCAATATGTGCGATCCCCTTCACGAAACATCAGTAATAGGATGTCAGGCCGAGGAAGGCCCGAATCCCGTTGACGTCTTGTGGCGAGGGGATGTCCTCGATAGGGCAGAGCTTGTCTGGGTCAGGAGATATGCCAGCCTGGGAGATGACATGTCCCAGGAATGGGACAGTCCTGGCAGCCAGGACGCTCTTGGATGGCCAGAGTTTGAGGCCTACTTGTCGTATCCGTATGAAGACCTTGTAAAGGCGCTTGGTCAGCCCAGGTCTTGCTGAATACAATGACGTCGTCTAAGTAGGCTAGATAGATCTCCCAGGTGAGGCCGCTGAAGACAGATTCCAATAGTCTCGAGAAGGTGGCAGAGGCGTTACAGAGGCAGATGGGTAAGACATTAAATTTATAATGCTTCCCGCTGCTGGTCGAGAAAGCATTTTTTGCCTCTGTCTTCTGGTCACACTGGGACCTGCCAATACCCCGACTGGAGGTCAAGGGTGGAGAACCAGGAGGCGCCGTACAGGGAATCTAGGGAGTTGTCTATCCACGGGAGTGGAGTAGCATCCTTGGTGGTTATGTCATTGAGTCAGCGGTCATCCACGCAGAACCGCATTGTGCCATCCTGCTTCTTCACGAGAACGACGGGGGAGGGCCAGGGGCTGGTGGGGGGGGGGAGATGACTCTGGCCTCAGTCATCTCTTGAACCTGGTGGTCTTCCTCTTCCTGATGCTTGGGATTTTTCCACCGGGATGGCTGTCGGATCAGTGGGCCCGTTGTGTGGATCTTGTGAGCCAGGTAGGTGGTATGTCCAATATCGGTGGGTCCCATCACGAAAAGGTCCTGGAAATCCAGGAGGAGGTGGCGGAGGGTGTCTGATTGGTATGTGGAGAGATGGTCAGGATTGGGGGGCAGGGGGACAGGGGAGCCGGAGGGGGAGGGGGGCAGGGCTCGGCTTCTTCCATCTCTCCAATGACGAGCCCTTTAGGGAAGGTGAGGGGGGATGGGGCGAGGTTGGTAATTCGGACTGCCGCATGTTGAGGGGGAAGCAAGGTTGGGGATAGGGGGCAGGCCGAGAGGGTTCTGGGTGGCAGGTGTGGGGAGAACAGGACGGATGTACCCAAGGGCCGGTTGAAGGGCACCCAGGCTTCGTGGTGGGGGGGAATGGTCACTGCGGAGGAGGTGGTTGCGGGGAACGAGGGAGGGGGAGGGGAGGGGGAAAGGAGGGGGGAGGGAAATGCATTCTTCTGAGCCAGGCCAGGGTGTGCAGGTGCAAACGGCCCAGGGGGAGGGGCGTCGGGGGATTTCTGGAACTGGAGCTGTCTGTTGTGGCAATCAATGGTGGATCCTAGTTTCTGTAGCAGGTCCAGTCCCAGATATCCGTCGTAGTTGCATGCAGCAGGTAGAGTCAAATATGGTGAACTTATGATGTGTTGAAGCCGGTTGGTGGGCGTCAACATGCAGGGCCCAAGTTTCCCCATGGATCGGCAGGAGGCCATCCCCATATCCACAAGATAAGTAGCAGTCGGGAAGCGGGCCGAAAGTTGACTTATGACAGGAGAAGTAGTCACTATACAGGCAGGATCTGGCCGCTCCTGTGTCAAGCAGAAGTCTGGCTTTCACCCCATTCAGCTTCATCTTGTGTTAAACTGGAGGGCCATACTTGGGGGAAGTGGCCCCTGCCACCGTGGGAAGGTGCGGGGGCAGTCCTCAAAATCCAACTGCTGGGGGCCACCTTCTTCTTCCTCCGGCTCTGGATCCCCAGGTTCAGTATCTTCCGCGGGTGCAGGTTCATCCTCTGGCTCCTCGTTCCTCGTCAGCCTGGGGTGGTGGTCTTGTGCCTGGCAGCTTTCAATTGGTCCCTAATGTCATGCAGTGGGCACCTGGAGCTGCAAGCGGAGAACTCCCAGGGATTTACCAGAATGAGGTTGGGGTTCTTGTGACTGGGGCGCCGGTGGGTGGGGTGCACCCTAGGCAGGTTGGGTGCTGGGGTGGGGCTGGTGTGGGGCATAGGCAGACGTGGCTTGACTGGAGGAGCCGGGATGTTTGTGGGGAACTTTTTCACCACGTTGATTTGCTGGGGTGTGGGGCGGGAGGTCAGGAGGTGGTGTATGAGTTGGACATACTTATCCATGTCTCCTGTTGGGTCGTGGATTGTAAAATGTTCCTTGACCATGCTGGAGAGAACTCTGAGGAGAGTATTAAAAGAGTGCTGCTCCTGGGTTTCATCATCTGCCTCTGAGTAGGCAGTGGTGACCAGGCGTCTAGCCTGGAAGTTGCCATCAAAAGTTAGGCTATCCAATTGGGATAGTGCCACCACTTTACCTAGTGATGGGGTGATGGCCTGAATCACGAGCTTCATGAAATTCTGCCAGGTGAGCCCCAGGACGATTTTTTGTGCGATATTGGCTACCGCTTTACCCAGTAGCAGGAGTGTAACTGTGATTCTTTGCTTGTCATTTTCGAACTCGATGACTAGCAAAGCTTTAATAATTGCCAGGATTGTATGAACATCATACTGTTCGGGATTGAATTTGGGCAATTACACATGAGGTTTGGTTGCCATTTTGCTGGTATTTCCTGATTGCCTCTCTCATAAGCCTAGGTCAAGAACCACTGCTGTCCACCAGTGTAATGCTAGGCTTCCCGTCCCTCTAACGCCTAGTGTGTAGCTGGGTTCTCTTTCTAGACCGGAGCTTAGACAAATAAGAGAGAGGCAGGACACAAAAACTCGAGGCAACAACCTTACACGTGTATTGCTAAATTCTGCAAGTGGAATGGGTAGATTTCACAAGAGTAATTATTCTGGGCAATTATAAATCCTATGTCTAGATCGTGGGTAGCAGTATCACGCAGGATACTATCCAGGACAAGATCAGGCAAAAGTGAATAGTACGTTGACCGAGATCAGGAGTTCTAGGGCAGAGAAATCAAGCACTGTCACTCGGGGGAAGTCTATGTTTTATCTGCTTAAGTGGAGTTCTGTTCACTGGGACCGAGGTACTGCTATCACTGTTGGATTGTCTATTTCGTTTGTCTGTTGTGCTGTTAATTATTACTTTGGTTCTAGAAGCCTCCAATTGATCTTAGCATGAGGCTATGTCACTGTGATGGGATTACGTTCACTCAGACAGACACTTTATTCACTGGTCGGTTGTGTCCACTGCCTCACAGTTACCTTACCTACTCCACCTTACTTTTACATTATCACTGACAGGTTTTATTTCTGACTTTCCGTGTCTGTAGTAACTCACTGTTCTGCCCTTGCTTCACTGTATCACTTTCACTGTACTTTCACTGTCATTCACTATCGGGACTGGGCGTTGTAGCAGGCAGGTTCAAGGGCGGCGGGAATAGCTCAGCCTGACTACTGACGGGCCTGAGTTCTGCCAGGGGCCTCCATATTCAGGGGCCACGGAATCACTCATAGGGGCATCCTCTCTCATCCAGGGCTGTGGGTGGCGAAGGGTCCCATGCTCTCAGGGCTCGGGGCTGGAGTCTGGCCCTCTGGACTGGGGCCGAACAGCTGCCTGAACCATTCGCTTAGGCACCTGATGGAGGACGAGGGTCTCTGGCATCGAAGGATGGGGATGTCCCGCCCAGAGGTCCTGGGGGCAGTCTGGAGGTCCTGCAGGCTGCAGTCTCCGAGGGTCGGTGACGCTGTCAGAAGCGAGCTGCGGCATCAGCCTCCGTCGCTGTCAAGTGAGGCCTCTCAGGGACAGGCTGTAGGGAGAAGAGCCCGGTGGTGGTTACAGGGCCTCTCCAACAGCCCTCCAGGCTGGGGCCTCCCTCTTGGTAGTAGTTTCATGGAGGGGAGGCAGCATATGAAGGAGGAGCGGCTACAGGCCGTATCCTCTCGTAGGGCCTGGCTACTGGCCATGGCCTTCTAAGGGCACGGCTACCGGCCGTCGCTAAGGCCCGGCTACTGGCCATGGCCCGTGTGGGGGAGCGGCTACAGGCCAACTTAAGGGCACCTTCAGAGCGGCTGTCAGCTGTCTCCTGACGAAGGCGGGAATGGCTACCAGTTGTCTCCTGATTACCTCTGGAGCAGTTACAGGCCATCTCCTGTAGGAGGGTCGAGCGGTTACCGGCTGTCTCTTGTAGGGCACCTTCGGAGCTGCTACAGGCCTTCTCCTGATTACCTCCGAAGTGGTTACCAGCTGTCTCCTGAAGGAGGGTCGAGCGGCTACCGGCCGTCTCTTGTGGGGCACCTTCAGAGCGGCTTCTGGCTGTCTCCTGACAACAGCGGGAGCGGCTACTGTCTCCTGTTTACCTCCAGAGTGGTTGCAGCCCGTCTCCTGTAGAAGGGTTGAGCGGCTACTGGCCATCTCAGGGGTGCTGCCTGGAGCTAGAGTAATAGCTCCACCCCGATCTTGTCGGTGGTTGGCTCGCCCGGAAGGTAGTCTCTTTTTCCTGCTGTGGTGGTGGCGGGCAAGTTCTGGGTCATAAGGGCGCGCGGCCCGGGCGGACTTATGTTCCTGTCGCCCAGAGTTAGGTTGCGCCCTATTTGCCCCTCCATAGGTTCCTTGTGAGGGTGTTGAGATGCCCTCAGCAAAACTTTTCAGCATTTTATTGTCAATATTTTCATTTTTTTCCTCATAATCAACCGGATTACAAGCACCTGTGACGTCAGATCTGTGTCTGTATGACCCTCTCTACAACATTCCTATATTCTCTAAAAAGAGATAGTTTTCTTGAAGACATACTTTATAATATTTCAGAAAGATAGCATTAACGTTTTCATTGTTCTGCATGCAGTTTAGAATGCAAATAAGAGTAATCCATATAGGCCAGGGAGCTCATATTACAGGGAAGGTAGGTGAGTAACTGGTTATACTACCCGGCTGAGACCCTCAGTCTGGATTATCTGTGATGTCATGCGCCGACTGAGACACGTTTTTGCTCCCCCTCCCCCTTGTGAGACTACCTCATATTCTCTTTACCTTGTCAAGCAGAAACACCCCGTCCACCAGAGAGGTGGTGTAATGCTCTCCGCATCTGGTATGGAACTTCACGAGGTTTCGTTCGGTCGCTAGGACGAGCCAAATGCAGTGATCATTGCTGCTGTATATAGTTACTGATGGTAATATAATATATAAGCAATGTTCCGCCAGCAAATATATTAATAATTGCATGTCATCATTAAGATAAGTTTTTAAAATTATGTCACACAACACACCTTCTACATAATGGCAGTTATTATGAATGCCAAGGATTTCATGAGTGGTATAGTTTTGAGTCATGAACCATGCAACGGTTAACAAATCATTATATAAGTCACAGTTATCAGCTTCCTCACAACTAACAATGATCAGAGAATTATCGTGACGCCCATCCTCCGTACCGTAAACCTGACATTGGTAGACCTCTGAAATCGATGCAAGTTCACTACATACTGTACAGGAGGTGGCGCCACAGGAGGAGGCAGGGTGGGAGTAGGGGACCTAGGAGACAGGAGGAGGGAGGTGGGTGAGGAAGGGGGGAATAGTGGTCATATTGGGGGCTAGAGGAGAGGGATCATGGGGCAGAGGACGGTGGACTTTGGTAGATGAGAGTAGCTACAGTGGGAGGGATAGATTACAAGGTGACGACTGGGCCAAATCGCTGTTTCATGGAGAATATGGAATTTTACAGTCAGACCACGAAACGTTATGTTGACGCAGTCACGTGTTGTAAATGACAATCATGGTTTGTAACAATTCATGACACACTTCCACTGGGTGGCTCAGTATCCCTCTATTATGAATATGGTGACTATTTGTTAATGTGCAGTTATGGGACACGTCCCCACAGTTGTCATATTACAGCTGTTGTCATAGTGATTGGGAATAACTCTTGTAGCCTATTATATAGTATCATCAAGGATGACGACTGATATCGCAAACAGAGTAGGGATAGGCCTATGTAGATTTTTCCTTTATCACCAATAATTATGAACAGTCTGACAGTAATGATGGTCTCTATGGTTCTCATTAATATCTGTATGGCATCGATGTAAAACCAAGGTGGATTTACTTAACCCAGCTTTTCTGTATGCCGTGTTTGGCTGTTGATTTTACACATTGCCGGTGGTTATTAGTTATATTTATATTCACACTGAGCAACTGTCCTATGCCTCAGCATTTCTTCACAAATCCTCGAGCGAGTAAAGGCTGAACAAGATTGTAATGTCTGCAATTAACGGGTCTGAGCAGGTGCATATTACATCAACTATGCCTTTTGTTGCAGAAATCGCTTGTATTAAATGCAAACACACATTTTATCTGCAGTGTGCTAAACAACCAAGTAGCTTTCACACCATGAAATTGACAGGATAAAGATAAATACGAGGACCATTGCCCTGTTGACGGTGAACATTTATCTGTTTTTAATGCAAGGAAGGAACCAAAGACCAGGAGCCCGCAAACCGTTCCTTTCAAGAAAAAAACAAAAAACAACACAAAGAGAGCCAAATTCAAGATCTGTTCATTTCGAGATGCCTTGACACACTGCGTTTCAAAGACTGGTGATCATAGGAAGTAGCAAATACAGACACAGGGAGACAGTTCCAGTGTTGGCCTGTTCCATAAATGAAGGACTGGGAGTAACGGTTAACTCTTGCATTAGAAAGTTGGACAGAAAAGGGATTAGAGTTTGTTGCTAGACAGATGCAATGCGTCCATTGTAGAGGGGGAGGGATGCAAGGAGACAGTTCAAAGGAGCAGTGACAATAGAAGTCGCGACAGAAATGAGATAAAGATGCGACACTGCGGTTATGAGACAGAAGTTGAAGTGAGTCAGTAAGAGGAGGAGAGTTCTATCTATCTACCTATTGCCAGACGCCTTAATCCCGTACGGGGTGGCCACAAACAAATTCACCTCCACGTTGCCTAGTCCCCCACCATTTCACTGACCTGCTCCCAACTCACACCCCCCTCTCTCATATACCTCTCCACCCCATCCCTCCATCTCATCCTCGGTCTTCCTCTCCCTTTCCCCCCCCCCTCTACCTCACTCACATACACTCCTCATCAGTCTCTCGCCCTCCATCCTCTCCACATGGCCAAACCACCTCAGTGTGTTCCTCATAACGCTTCCTATCACATCCACACCCACAACACAATGCTCCTTTATATCCTAATTTGCCAGCCTGTCTCTCCATGTGACTCCACAGGCTCCTCTTAAATAACTCATTTCCACTGCTCTCACTCTTGACTTGTGTCCTTCCAACAACGTCCAAGCTTCACTTCCATACGTTAGAGTTGGTATTACAATACTGTCATGTAGTAATTTTTTCACTTCCATGCTCACTTTCCTGTTTTTTATCACTGCTTTCAAGGAACCAGCAACCTTTCTTCCTTGTTGTACCCTTTCAAGCACTTCACCCTCCAAACTTCCTTCCTTACTCATCACACTTCCCAAGTACTTAAACGTACTCATATTTTCCATTTCCTCACCATTCAACCTCACTGTACATTCACTGACTTCACCTCTCTCAAAGACCATCACTTTATTCTCCCCTACATTCACCTTTAGATTCCGTTTCTTACACACTCTCCCCTTCGTCTTCATTTAATAACATAGTATCATCTGCAAACAATAGTACAGGGAGTTTCCAAACACTATCCTCTCTCACTAGGGCCACTCCAACATCCACTGCCCTACCTTGTATCTCTTTTATTACCCTATCCATGTACAGATTGAACAACCATGGAGACATGACACATCGCTGTTTCAACCCAACCTTCAAAGAGAAAAATTCACATAGTTTACCATCCACACGCTCTACAGCCTTAGCACCACCATACATACTCTTCACAGCATTCAACAACTTCTCATCTACTCCATATATTCCTAATACTTTCCACAATCCTTGTCTACCCACCCTGTCATATGCTTTCTCCAAATCCATGAAAACCGCATACAACTTCTTTCCCTTTTCTAGAAACTTTTCCACCAATGATCTAAGAATGAATATCTGATCTACACAACCTCTTCCCTTCCTAAAGCTCCCCCTGTCCTACTCCAACTAAATCCTCCGTTATTTCCCTAACTCTGTCAATAAGTGTCCTACCACACACTTTTCCTGTTACACTAAGGAGACAAATGCCCCTATGATTAACACACACTTCTTTTTCCCGTTTTCATTTGTACAAGGGAATAATTATACCTGACTTCCAATCCTCCGGGACTCTACCTTTCTCCCAGGCCAATCTGCTCATCTACCACATCCATTCTACTACTATCTCTCCCCCATGCTTCAGCATTTCACCACACACTCCTTCAATTCCCGGGGCTTTCTCCAATTTGACTTTCTTCATTGCTTCCACAATTATCCTACTGATTTCTTCTGTCTTCTCACCTCCCTCCTTCTCCCAGCCATTCCCCAGCCACTTATACTCGCATTACTTCTATTCTCTATGTTCAACAATTCCTTAAAGTATTCTCTCCATCTGCTCACTTTTTCTCCCTTCTCCACTAGAAATCTACCATTTTTATCTTTCACTCCCCTAACAACTTCACTGCCACCCTGTCTTACTCTCTTTACCTCCTTCCAGAACATTTTCTTACAGTCCCTCCACTTTACACTCAAATTCCTTCCAAATTCCTCATCCACTCTCTTCTTACTCTCTCTTACTTATCTTTTCACCTCTCTCTTCCTTTCTACATATAACTCTCTCTTCCGCCTCTCAACTTCTTCCACGCCCCTATTTCTCATCCATTCATTGTATGCTTTCTTGTTGTATGCCACAGCCTTTCTCACCTCTTCATTCCACCATGCTGTTCCTTGCACCTCCTTCCATCTTCTCTTCACCCCACACACCACATCACATGCTGCACGTATTTCTTCTGTGAATATCTTGCACACACCTTCCATGTACCTCATCTGCTCCAGTTCATATATACCCAATCGTTCCTCCACTTCTCTCTTATATTCTGCCTTTTTCTCATCCTCTTGTAACCTTTCCACTCTCCTTGCAACTACTCCTTCCTCCCGTCCTTCCCTTCTTCTATTTCTCCATCTTACTTGGATGTTGATTCTGGCCACCACCAAGTAGTGGTCAGAAATACTCCCCCAACCTCTACAAGCTCTTCCATCCATTACACATCTTCGAATCCTTTCATCCACATACACATATTCAATCATTGCCTTCCTTCCATTGAGTTCACCACCCATCCTTCTCATCACTCGCCATGTATACCTGTGGATCATTTTGTGCCTGAAGAGGGTATTGGCTATCACCAACCATCTCCCAGCACAAATATCCACTAACGCACTGCCATTCTCATCTATCTCAGCAAGCACACCCCACTCACCAACTGTTCCATCCACCTTCACATTCCCTACTTTACCATTCATATCACCAATAAAAAACACTTTTTCATTCCTTCCAATCTTTTCAATGCACACTCGCTCATTTGTCCAGAACTCTTCTCTCACTCTGCTTGCATGATGTTGCGTTGGCGCATACACGCACACAATCACCCACATTTGTATTCCAACTTTCAATCTTACCCACACAATCCTTGACCCAACTGATCCATATTCCCTTATGTTCTTCCAGCTTTTACTCACAACAATGCACACTCCTTCTTTTGACCTCTCATTCTCACCTACTCATGTACATATACCCCATCCATACTCCCAATCTATCACCGTCTCTCCTCCATTTAGTTTCAGTTACTCCACATAAATCCACTTTCACACCCTCAAGCACCTGGACAATCTCTCTCTCTTTCACCTCATCATTCGCACCCCTTACATTCCTCATCGCAATCTGTACCATGTCCTTTGTCCTGTCCTTGGTTGTCATCTTTTGATCAGTCCTTGTCCGAGGCTTCTTGTTCGTCTTTTTAGTTAGCTGTTTTCCGGGGAGGGACACTAACCCTCTGCCAACTCTTTTAATCGCCTCATACGACAAGCAGGGATACTCAGGAAGTATTCTTGAAAACCCCCCTACCCCCAAGGTGGAGGAGAGTTAATGAGATGAAAAGCCTTTGACTCCACCTTGTTGTAAAGAGCTGTAGGTGGGGAGCCTCCCCACACATAATAATTGTACTCTACAGTACACAGTGGCGAATAAAACCTGTGTATAAAGTCAACAACTGTGCGGGGGTAAAGAAGGTACGAAGTCAGCTTGGCACACCTAATCTCTTGGAAGCAAATACTGCAAGAGATGTAATATGACCTTTCCAAGATAAATGCCGAGAACCCCAAGTATTTTTAAGGATGATGCAGGATTGAGTTGGATATTATTAAATATTAAAGGAAACTCTTGTGGAACATTTTGTCTGGTTGATAGGTGCACAAACTAATTCTTTGATGTATTAAAAACAAAATTATTTTTACCCCCGTCAGAAATACGACCCACGTCACACATCTCTTTTGTTTTACTCGGGCTAATCTTTAGCCTTGATTTGAGACTTTCTATGTTTAAGTAATTTAAAATATCTTGCAAAACTTCTGCTCATTCTGACATTGGAGGAATGTCATATGCAAATCTTAAATGATTTACGTTTTCTTAATCTATGTTTATACCTTTGTTCTTCCATTTTAGCTTTCTGAAAATGCTTTCAATGCATGCTGAGAATGATTTTTGTGAAAGTGTATCACCCCAACAAACGCCATTCTCATTTTTTTTTTTCTGAGTGGTTTTGTAACTTAACTGCGAGTCCCCTCTTTGTATGTTTTCAAGCAGCTTTACAAGTTCCTGTTTTCTCCTCGCACGCACAAAAAATTTAAAACTGATCTGCGTCTCACTGAGTGGAAAGTCTTTTCATACTCTACAAAACCTACGCATGGTGCTTTATTATATTATAGTTTTCTTAACTCGCCCTGTCCCGACCACTTTTCCACCACTGACTCACCCCAATCCCGACCATTTTTGGAATTTTTTTTTTTTTTGGCTCAAACCTCCACTTTTGGTGAGAAACATCGAAAATTCATAGAGAAATCGCTCACCTGAGGTTTAAAATACTCGATACAGGTAGCAGTACCTCCTCACCTTACTGTGTTTTCTATCAGGCTGGCTCCAAAGAAAACGAGTTCTATGGGAGGGTAACCATTCCACACCACTCATAAACAGTATTTATTTACTTATTTGGTACGAATTTATATGTCGTACGAGAGTGTATTGGTTTTCACACAGTAAATAGGCAATATAAGCATTGTTTCACTCATGAAACACATCAACATACCTGATCTTTTTTGGCGACATTACTTGATCATCATTTCTGACTGTTTCATCCTCTAATGCTATGTAAAGTTTGTCCTCCACATTGTCATCGATTGGGGAATCACTCTGACCCTGAATTTCGTATGTGGCACAACATGTCTTTACTGGCCATGTCACTGGTAACAGGTGAATTACCGGGACAATGCCGTGTGGGGGGGGGGAGGTTATGCTGGGTAAGGCATTGTCCCTGCCTGGCATCTTGTAGAGGAAGGTGTCCCGTGTATACGTACCAAAAATCACTTGCGAAAATTGAAAATTGTGCAAAAAAGGGACCTTGCAATTGATTTGCGTTTATGTACGTCAATGGGATTGGCAGTGACAGAACGTGTGGACGTTTATGCACATCAACGGGACGTGGCGGGTTAAATATCTGATTCATTGTGTGTAGATGATCAGTAGTCAAATACCCACATCGGAATCCTGCCTGTTCACTAGGTTTGTTTTCATCCAAGTTTGAGGTTATTCTGTTCCTAAGGAAGTTTGTGAAGAGTCTGTGGATAACTGATTAGAAGCTAATAGGTCAATAGTTATTAAGATCTTATGAAATGTTTCTTGTAAACTGATGTAACTATTGCATGGCACCATGTTTTGGAAAATTTCTCCTTCTTTGTCATCATGATCATCATCATCCGGACCTCCTTTCCCACACAAGGGCAGGGCGAGGAGTGGCAACGTCCAGACATCCCACGTTTGCCCAATCCAATGGGCCATGCTTCCATTCACTCATCATTCAAGCCCCCGGAGCCCTGACTCTATCTGCTAAATAAGTGGGCGAGCCTGTTTTGAACTTCCATTTCCTGCATCCAGCAGTAAATCAACCCCATTTTTTTTTTTTCCTGGGGTATTTCCCTTTCCATTCTTAAACGAAAGACTATCGTCGTCTGAAGTTATCTAGGGTATTTCACTGATATCAAACGAAAAGTGGAACTATTGGTACTGTTGTCTTTGATACACAGCTTTTTTTTTTTTTTTTTTTTTTTTAGCTCTGGACCATCTTCTCTCTGCACTTGATGACTCCACTATTCCTGTCTTTGAGTGATGATTTTATTTTTATTTTTTTGCTTTCCTGGTGCCATTTTGCTTCGGAACTGTTTTGTACTTTTTCCGTTTTTAGGGTTTCTTTGATGTGATCCAAGTTGCTCTTTAGCTTGTTTCTTCTTTCTGTCTCTCAGTGATAACCTTTCCTTGATTCTGGTTTCTACAATATTTTATTTTTCTTTGTTTTTACTTTCATCTCCTTTCTTCTTTTCATGCGCTCTAGAGTCGTTTCTGAATACTTGTTGGCTTTGGTTGTACTGGCTTTCCCTACTAGCTCCACTAGTCTACCGCTCGACTATTCTCTTGAGGGGTTCAAGCTCTGCAGTCGTGGAGCTCACATCTTTCCCAGCGCTATCCTGCTCTAGCCTGTGATCCATTGAGGTGGGCTTTTCATAAACCATCCATGCCTGCATTGCCGATTAAGGGGACTGTATCATTTGGTTCAACTGCAGGGCAGGCACTGGCCATGATGTATTCGTGCACAACTAAGCTGTAGTTGCACCAAATCCACAGCATCTACAATGATCTCTCGGGGATGGTGAGGCGGTGGAATTAGCCGTCTCTGGGACTCCTGAGGGTCCTGAGGCCAGGGATGTTACTGGGCCAGGGGGCGCGACCATGCAGGGTTCCACCCATGCAAAACTCTGGCCAGTCGGCATTCCACTCTGGACTCAGTCTCTTTTACAGAGAAAGAATTTCCACCACTTTAGCCTGTTTTTGCCTGACTCTAACTTACTCACCTACACAGAAAATTCTCTTCCAGTTTTCCTGATCTTGGCGGGACTTAGTCTCGGCATAGATAGACCCTGTCTGTTTGTGTGTGAGTGTGGGTGTGTGAGAGTGAGTGAGTTTTTTTTTTTTTTCCAGTTGTCGTTAGTGTCCCTCCGCGTGGTACAATGCTGAACCCCAAGGGAGTGCCATTAGGGTATGTCCACGAGGGGGGGGGGGCCATTAGGGCCTGGTTATAGGAAGTGTGGAGGGCAATTCTGCTAGACTAGGGAAGACCCTCACGCGCCAGTGGCAGGGCCTCCTATGTCACTCTTTGGAGGACGGGGAGCATAGGTTGCCTGTCATTGTAGGGCCTTAGCCAGATTTACTGTTTATTGTTTTCTCGAGGTGAGTGTCTGAGTGTCTGTTTGTGTGCAGTCTGTGTGTGTATCTGTAAGTGTCTGTCTGTCTGTACGACATGAAGGGGAATAGCAACCCTAGGCCCCCAGGGCCTGCTTATCTCCCACTCCCTCACTTGAAGCCCTACCCCCCTAAGCCAGGTGCCGGAGCTAAGAATGAGTGGTGGCTCTCTGCTAGGAGCTCCCATTCGTCACTCAGGGATTCCCATGCCGCTCTCCCCTCACCCAAGCCTACAGGGACTGTCCCCCAACCCCGTTATGCTGCATCCACTGCCTCTTCCTCGGCACATTCTGCGAAGGTCGTCCAAATCCATGAGGCGATGGAGGAGGCACCTCCAGCTCCATCCTCTACCACCTCCCCCTCTGGCACCCAAGCTTCTGCCCACGACACACGCCGTTAAGCCACTCAGCCCAGGGCGCCATGCCACCCAGCACCAACCATCTCTGCACCATCTCCCACTGCCACTCATTCTGACACCTCGAGCTTTTGTGGCAACAGGGCACCTCCTGCCACTGCTCCTCCTCTTCAGGCTGCTGCCTGTGCTACCCCTACTGCTGCTTTTGACAAAGAGGGCTGGATCCTGGTGATGAGTAAACCACAGTGGGTGACACTGGGGAATGCCCCACCACCGGCAACATGCCCAGCGCCCCTCAAAGACCACCAGCTCCACACCCTGCAGTCTCTGTAGCGGCACCTCCACTACCCCGCTCTGCCTTCCCAGCCTTCCACGTCCTTCCCCAGTCAGGCTTCAGTACGAGCTATGACATGGTTGCAGCCCTGGAACGACACCTGTCAAGGCTTGTGGTAACCAATCGTTTCGGCCACAACCCAAGCTGCGTGCTGATCCCGATGGAAGAGAGCACGTACCAATGCCTGAAGGCTGTGGTGGAGGAGGAGTCACTGCTGGTGAAGATAGTGGAGCTGACCAAGGCAACGGTGATGTGGTATCCACGCTGTATGCCTGTGGAAATCCTGCTGCAGCATGACCTCATAGAGGAGGCGATGAATTGTCAGAACCAGTGCGTGCGAGAGGAAACGCAGCAGGTCTGCATCACCCTGCGGGATCCACTGGTGACAAACCTCGACCTGGGGAACTGAGGGGTTTACTGGCTCCAACCCTTCACCTCAGAGCCGCTGCGGTGCTACTGCTGCCAGCAGTATGGCCACCACCGGGCCAGTTGCAATCATCCCGTGGTTTGCAGCCAGTGTTGTAAAGTAACAAAGTAAAAATACTTGAGTACTGTAGTTAAGTGACATTTTTCGGTATTTACTTTTTAAAAAGGACTCAACAGTTTCAGTACTTTCACTTTTACTTAAGTATTGTTTTCTATTACTTTTACTTTACTGGAGTTGAAAAAAATAGAAGTCATTACTCGTTACATCTCAATGTCAGGAATCGATTTTCAGGATGTAGAACAAAGCAAAGTCGGAAGCTGACCAATCACAAGCGATTATTCATGTTTGGACCAATCGCACGCGTTCTTTCGTATTGCCCAAGCGATATAGCCATGCTTTCATCTCTCCCTCTTCCAGTTGTTTGCATTGTTGCTGTAGCCACCATCACACCATGATTTCCACAAGCAGTGAAATAGACACTGGTGATTCCCACCCTTGGCCATACTTGGAATCTTTGTTTGAATACGAGAAGACTCTGAGAAAATCAGTGCAGCTGCAATGTTTGCTATGTGCACCCAAAATCACCGAGATGACTGCATATAGCAATTCCCCTTCAAATTTGAATTAACACGTAGAGGTGAGTATCCATGCTTTTAAAGTTACTGCAGATGTAGCCTATATACAGTGATTATAGCTACAAAATTAATAAAGTAAGACCTCGTTGTAAGTCTGCTCACTCTGTTATTTCGTTAAGCTGTTGGTATATTGTGGAAAGGAGAAAGGCTGGATTTACCTAGGCCACTTGTGGGACTCAGTCCAAACTCATCAGTGGGCCCCCAAATTTATCGAAATGTTTGCATGTTTCAATAATATATATATATATATATATATATATATATATATATATATATATATATATATATATATATATATAAATTTTACTGTAACTAATTTGCAGTGATGGTCCTCCACTTGAAGACCACTGCAGGCCTATACTTATTGTACAGGGGCCCATGAAATACTCGGTGTACACTTGAAACAAGGTTATACAGTGGCACACTGCGCGATAAATTAGTTTCATCGGGCCCCTAGATACCGGTGGGCCCTATGCCAATGGCCTGCTTGGCCTATTGGTAAATCCAGCCCTGGAAAGGCGATATACTGGAAGGATATCATATACTGTGAAATCAGTTTTCAGGTTTAATAAAATCTTAACATTTACTTGATAGGCCCAGACCTGGCGACCACCTTAAAGACGCTAGCAAATTATTATTGGAAACTGAGGTAGTCTATGAGTCACAGTTCAAACCGAATAATTATGCTACATAATGTGAGCTGCATTTCTAGTTCATATGGATATTGCATGTATGGATCATTCAAGAGGGTAAAGTTAAGGGGGGCTTACCACGAAAAAATGAAAAAAAAAAAAAAAAACACGATTTTCTGAAAATTTTCCTCTGATACTATCGGTCATCAGTTACCTTCTTGTCAACAATTAAGGCTGTATCTCAATTTTCACTACGTAAAAAAAAAAAAGGATGTACCCCCCCCCCCCGACCGTGCGTGTTGCGTAGGTTCCATTTTCCATTTCTTGTTTTGGTAGATAATAAAAGAATCCACTCAGTTTCCACAATATTTCTACTTTTGTATGATAAATAATAGCTCTCAATACGGCAGCAGTGTTGGGTGGTGGTGTGGAACGCGTGACGTGAGAAGCCAAGCTGAGGCCACTCACCAGTGTTGCCAACCGTAGGGGGATTAAGCATCATATCATGGACTGTAGGGCAGTAGGGCGATTTTACAGAAACTGAGCAAAACGTTGAGCAATTCTGCATTTTTGGTATGTGTAATGCTAGGTGTTTTAGGGTCCCTCTAACGCCTAATGTGTAGCTGGGTTCTCTTTCTATGTCGGAGTTTAGACTAAGAAAAGAGAGGTAGGACACAAAAACCCGAGGCAACGACCTTTCATGTGTATTGCTAAATTCTACAGTGGAACAGGCAGATGTCACAAATACAGTTATGCTGAACAATTATAATTCTAAGGCTTAGATATAGGGTGTGAGTATCGCACAGGATACTGTTTAGGACAAGGTCGGGTAAGGTGAATAGCACTTAGGGCAGTGAAGCTAAACACTACAATTTGGGAAAGTTTAGGTTCTGTATGCTGGTGGAGTTTGTGGCACTATTTTCACTGCTGGCAGGCTAACTGATTTGTCTGTCGTGTCGTCAATTATTACTGATGCACTGGGGCCTCTGTATGATCTTAATGCGAGGTGGAGTCACTATACATAGCAGTGTGTTCACTTGAGACAGACCCTTAATTCACTGCCTTGCCGTGTTCACTCTTTCACTGTTATCTTACTTATTCCACTTCTCTTTTAAAGTATTACTGATGCTTTCTCACTGACTTTCCATACTCTGATAACTCACTGTTCTGCCCTTGTTTCACTATGTCACGAACACTGTGCTTTCATTTTCACTCACTTTCGGGACTGGGTGTACTGGCGGTCAGGTACAAGGGTGGTGGGAATGGCTCAGCCTCACTACTGACAGGGCTGAGCTCTGTCAGGGGCCTCCGTATTCAGGGGCCACGGGATCACGCATAGGAGCGTCCTCTCTTGTCCGGGACTGATGGCGGCGAAGGGTCCCGCGCTTTCAGGGCTCTGGGTGGGAGTCTGGCCCTCAGGGCTGGGGCTGAACGGCTGCCTGAACTTCTCACTCAGGCTCCTCATGGAGGAGGAAGATCTCCGGCATCGGGGTGAAGGGATGTCCCGCCTGGGGGTCCTTGAGGCGGTCCAGAGGTCCCAGTGGCTGTGGTCTCTGGTGGTTGGGGACGCCGTCAGGAATGGGCTGCGGCATTGGCCTCAGTCGGGGTCCATCAGGCGGGTCCTCTCCGGAACCAGCTGTAGTAAGAAGAGCCCGGTGGTAGTTACGGGGCCTCTCCAATACTCCTCCGGGCTGGGGTCTCCCTTTGGGTCGTAGGTTGGTGGGCAGCAGGCAGCACCTGACGGAGGAGTGGCTACCGACCCTCTCCTGCCGTAGGGCCCGGCTACTGGCCATGGCCTTCTAGGGGCACGGCTACTGGCTGTCGCTAAGGCCCGGCTACTGGCTGTGGCCTGGGGAAGGGAGTGGGTACAGGCCGACTCAAGGGAACCTTCAGAGCAGCTACCGGCCATCTCCTCATTACCTCTGGAGCGGCTGCAGGCCATCTCCTGTAGGAGGGTCGAGCAGCTGCTGACTGTCTCTTGATGGGCACCTTCAGAGCGGCTACCAACCATCTCCTGACGAAGGCGGGAGCGGCTACTGCCCGTCTCCTCTTTACCTCCAGAATGGCTGCAGGCCGTCTCCTGTAGGATGGCCGAGCGGCTACCGGCTGTCTCATCTCAGGGCACCTTCAGAGTGGTTTCTGGCCGTCTCCTGATGAAGGCGGGAGCGGCTACCGGCCGTCTCCTTGTTACCTCCAGAGCAGCTGCAGGCCGTCTCCTGTATTAGGGTTGAGCGGCTACCAGCCGTCTCAGGGGTGCTGACCGGAGCTGGAGTAATAGCTTCACACCATGGTTGTCAGTTGTCGGCTCGCCTGGAAGGTAGTCTCGTTTTCCTGCAATGGTGGCGGCGGGTGAGCTCCGGGTCATAGGGGTGCACAGCCCAGGCGGACTTAAGTCCCTGTCGCCCAGAGTCCAGTCGCGCTGTATATGCTCCTCTGTGGGCTCCTAGGGGTGTTAGGTTCCCCTCAGTGATACTATATGGCATTTTAACACCGTCTTCTGGAAAAAAGTCATGTCCCTGTGACTGGAGGTGGTAAACTTCAGTGTCATAGGTACGGTAAACTGGCTGTAGGTGTTGGAGGAGGGCGTGCCAGACTGTGGTGGCAGGATTCTCGTTTAGCTGTGCGTCACAGGTAATGAAGGGGGTAGATGGGGCAGTGGAGGTGCAGAGGAGTCATAGGAGGTGGCGGGGTCTACGGACTCGATGTTTTCGTCTGAAGGGCAGCACTCATGTGGCTCGGCGAATCCTCATGGTGGTAGGTGTTGTCTTCTGTGCAGGACTGTGCGAATGCTGGAGATGGATGTCAAGTGTGGGGTTTTATGCCGGAGTAATGCGGCGCGATGTCTCTGGGGAGTGTAGGTGGCTGGGATTTGGGCCTGGTATAACATGAATGTGAGGCGATTTAGGGCAGGGGCAGGAGTGTGATTTTGCGGCAAGGTGGGTGGGGTGGGGGTGTGGGTGTATCAGGCAGGTGGGCGGGAGAGGCGGCTGGAGTATGTGATGGTTGACTTAAGGGTGGGTGTGGGCATGTGGGTGTGCGGTGTCAGCGTCTGTGTGAGGTGTTCGGGGTGTGAGAGGTCAGCTGTGGGGTGGTAGGAGTTGGGGTTGGCACGGGGTGTGGAGTGGGGTGAAGGCCTAGTGGGTGGTGGTCTAGTGGGCGTGTGGGCAGCACAGGTGGAGTCAGGGGTGTGGGATGGGGTAGGCGGGGTCGAGAGGGCGTGTGTGGGCGGTGGGCGGGGAGATTTGGGGCCAGGGGTGGGAGATGGTTGGGACAGGGGTGTGGTGGTTGACAGGGTGCAGGTGCATGGGCTGGGCACGTAGTGCTGCGCGTGGGGGACAGGGCGGTTGGTGACAAGGAGGTGGGGGAGAGGTGTGGAACTGGTGGTGTTGGTGAGCTATCTGGTGAGGTGTGAGGCGACATGGCAGGTGGTGAGGTGGAGGCTGCAGGGGAAGGGGAGGGAGAGAAAGACAGTGAGGGGAAGATATAGCAGTCATAGGAGGTAGAGGGAAGTGGCGTGGGGGTAGTGGGTGGGGCAGGGCGCGGGGCCAGGGTTGGGGAGGCGGGAGCATGATAAGGGCATATGTGACGGTTTCTGAGAGTGTGAGAAGTGCCGTGATATTCGACTGTTACCTGGTAGGGGTTAGGGACGCGAATGATGGTATGAGGCCCCGTGAAATGTGGCGCGAGCTTGTGGGGGGGTGGGGAGCTATGCTATTATAACAGTGTCGCCTGGCTTGTAGGGGTTGGAGGCGGTGTCGGGGCGGAGGTCCAGGTTGTTTTGAAGGTGGGTTAGTCGTCGTTTGAGATGGTGTAGTGGGTCAGATGTAGCAGAGGTGGAAGGTGGTAAGTGTTGCTGAAGGGGTAGGAGGAGAGGTGTTTCCCCAAACACTCGCTCGTACAGTGAAATTCCACCTTCCTGGGGTCAGAAGTTGATGCCCCAATGCACGATTTTTACATGGGCGGGCCAGTCGTCATCTTTGGTGGCTTCTATCTGGATATGGAGTTGATTCATTAACATATGATGGCTTCAATCGCAGATTGCATTTCCTTGGGGCCAGTAAGGGGACAAGAGCGAGATGTTATAGCCAAATATGTGGGCTAGCTCCTCCCAGATTATGCTGGTGCATTCCGATGCATTATCGGAGTGGATTGCCTGTGGGATACCAAAGTATGGAAACACATGCTGAATCAGGGTGTCAGCTACTGTGACAGTGTAGTGTTCTTTCGCTGGGCAGGCTATGATCAATTTGGAGTACGAGTATGTATCAATGAATGTGATCACGTACCGATAGCCTGATTTCGGGGGTAGAGGTCCCACTATGTCGATCCCCAACAACTGCCAAGGTTTGTGGGCGGTAATGTGTCCTAATGGGCTGGCGGTACGGGTGATGTCCTTACCCAGGGTGCACGCTCGGCAAGATTGGATAATCTCCTTGGCTAGAGTGGAGGGATTGGGCTCCCAGTAGGTGTCGTTAAAGACCTGCAGGAGTTTCTTCGTGCCCAGGTGAATGCCTTTGTAAGTATGCAGGTGTCGGAGGGTGTCAAGGGCAGTGTCTGGGGCTAGGATGATATGCCTGGACAGAGTGAGCAGGTGGTCGCCTGGTGATACAGCCTCTTGAAGAGATGCTGGGGTATCCAAGGTGGTTGTTCCTTACAAAGCCACTGCTGGAGGAGGTCTGGTTCTGGCTGGGCAGCACTGATGAGGAGCCGCAAGAGAGCATCCACGTTGATGTGGAGTTTGCTGAGGTAGTACAAGATTTCATACTTGGACTTCAGGGCTTCATGCTATCTGATGAGCTGGGCATTGTGGGTGTCAGACTGCCGCAGCCATTGGAGGGACTGGTGATTAGTGATGATGGTAACTTGAGTCCCTGACAGGTATGCCCGGAAGTGCTCGAGTGGCCAGATGATGCCCAGGCACTCCCTCTTAGTGGTGGCATAATTCTTTTCCGCCTGATCAAGGGCGTGGCTGGCAAAGGCGATGATGTGCTCGCAGCCTTCTTGGACTTGTGCCAGCACAGCGCCGATCGCGATTAGGGAAACATCGGTGTAGAGCTGGAATGGGAGGGTATAGTCGGGAAAGGCCACGACTGGGGCAGAAAAGAGTTTGTCCTTAAGTTGTTGGAAGGCGGCTCATCTCTCGTCCATCCAGACGAACGGTTCTTGCTTATGGATCATGTTGTGGAATGGCTTGGCAATGTGAGCAATCCCCTTCACAAAATGTCAGTAATAGAATGTTAAGCCAAGGAAGGCTTGAATTCCGTGAACGTTTTGTGGTGGGGGTAAGTCCGCGATGGTGCAGAGCTTGTCTGGGTCGGGAGATAGCCAGCCTGGGAGATGGCATGTCCCAGGAATGAGACAGTTCTGGTGGCCAGGACGCACTTGGAGGGCTGGAGTTTGAGGCCTGCTTGTCGGATTCAGGTGAAAACCAGGCGGAGGTGCTGAAGGTGGTTGGCCCAGGTCTTGCTGAAAACAATGACGTCGTCCAAGTAAGCTAGACAGATCTCCCATGTGAGGCCACTGAGGACAGATTCCATTAGTCTTGAGAAGGTGGCGGGGGCATTACAGAGGCCAAAGTGTAAAACATTAAACTCATACTGTTTCCCGTTTCTGGTCGAGAAAACAGTTTTGCCTCTGTCCTCCAGTCACACCAGGACCTGCCAAGACCCTGACTGGAGGTCGAGGGTGAAGAACCAGGAGGTGCCGTACAGGGAATCTAGGGAGTCATCTATGTGCGGGAATGGAGTAGTGTCCTTGGTGGTTACGTCGTTAAGCTGGCGGTAATCGACGCAGAACCACATCATGCCATCCTTTTTCTTCACGAGGATGACGAGGGAGGACCAGGGGCTGGTGGAGGGGGAGACGACTCCGGCTTCAATCATCTCCTGAACCTGGCAGACTTCCTCTTCCCGCTGTTTGGGGTTCTTCCGCTGGGATGGCTGTTGTATCAGTGGGCCCATTGTTTGGATCTTGTGAGCCAGGTAGGTGGTATGTCCAATATCAGCAGGTCCCGCCGTAAACAGATCGTGGAAATCCAGGAGGAGGTGGCGGAGGGTGTCTGATTAGTGGGTGGAGAGATGGTCGGGAATGGGGGGCAGAGAGGTGGGAGAGCTGGAGGGGGAGGGGGCACAGAGCTCGGCTTCCCCCATCTCTCCGATTATGAGCCCTTTAGGGAGAGTGAGGGGCAAGGGGGCAAGGTTGGCAATTCGGACTGCTGTGTGATTAGGGGAAAGGAAGGTTGGGGGCAGGAGGCTGGCCGAGAGGGTTCTGGGTGGCAGGAGTGGGGAGAATAGGACGGATGTACCTGAGGGCGGGTTGAGGGGCACCCAGGCTTCGTGGTGGGGGGGAATGGTGACACCAGAGGAAATGGTGGCGGGAAAAGAGGGGGGGTGGGGGGAGAGGGAAGGGATGTCGGGGGGGTGGGGGGGAGAGGGACGGGAGGTCAGGGGGGTGAGAAGGGGAGGG
Organism: Coenobita brevimanus; assembly: GCF_032717465.1. Taxonomy (NCBI): domain Eukaryota; kingdom Metazoa; phylum Arthropoda; class Malacostraca; order Decapoda; family Coenobitidae; genus Coenobita; species Coenobita brevimanus. Next base: position 15,787,380 of record NC_137027.1, read on the forward strand.
GCATGGAGTCTTCCGGCCGGGGCCATGGCATGCAGGTGCAGACGGCCCAAGTGGGAGTGAGGGGGGTCGGGTGATTTCTGGAGCTGGAGCTGTCTGTTGTGGCAATCAATGGTGGTTCCTAACTCCTGTAGCAGGCTCAGCCCCAGATATCTGTCATAACTGTGGCATGAAGAGTCAAACACAATGAACTAGTGGTGTGTCGACATGCAGGCCCCATGTTTCCCGACAGATTGGCAGGGGGCCATCCCCCACATCCACAAGGTGAGTAGCCATCGGGAATAGCAGGCCAAAGGTCGACTTGTGATGGGAGAAGTAGTGGCTATACAGGCAGGATCTGGCCACTCCCATGTTGACCAGAAGTCTGGTTTTCACCCCGTTCAGCTTCATCTTGTGGTAAACTGGGGGGCGGTATTTGGGGGAAGTGGCCCCCGACACCATGGGAAGGTGCGGGGGTGGTCCTCAAAATCCAACTGCCAGGGGCCTCCTTCTTCCTCCAGCTCCTGTTCCCTGGGTTTGGTCTCCTCTGTGGGTGCGGGTTTGTCCTCTGGCTCCTCGTTCTCCAGGGAGGACACTACGTCAGCCTGGGGTGGTTTTTTTCCTGGCAGCTTTTAATTGGTCCCTGATATCGTGCAATGGGCACCTGGAACTGCAAGCAGAGAACTCCCAAGGATTCACCAGAATGAGGCTGGAATTCTCTTTGTGACTGGGGCACCGGTGGGTGGAATGCACTCTGGACGAGCTGGTTGCTGGGGTGGGGCTGGTGTGGGACATAGGCGGATGTGGCTTGACTGGAGGAGCCAGGATGTTCGTGGGGAATGTTTTCACCACGTTGATTTGCTGGGGTGTAGGGCAGGAGGTCAGGAGATGGCATATCAGTTGGATATCCTTATCCATGTCTCCGGTAGGGTCATGGATTGTAAAGTGCTCCTTGACCATGCTGGGGAGCACTCAAAGGAGAGTATTAAAGGCGTGTTGCTCCCGGGTTTCATCATCTGCCTCTGGGTAGGCAGCAGTGACCAGGCATCTGTATTGGATTAAAGTGTCTTCCATATTGCCATAAAAGATTAGACTATCCACTTGGGATAGCACCACCATATTACCTATTGATGGAGTGATGGCCTGAATCACGAGATTCGTGAAATTCTGCCAGGTGAGCTGCGAGACGATCTTGAGTGCTATATTAGTTGCCGCTTTGCCTAGTAGCAGGAGTGTGACCACGATTTTTTGCTTTTCATCCTCGAACCTGATATCTAGCAAAGGTTTAATAATTGCCAGGTATGTGTGAACATCATATTGTTCAGGGTCGAATTTAGGCAATTGCACATGCGGTTTGGCTGCCATTTTCCCGGTATTTCCTGATTACCTCTCTCGCATGCCTGGGTCAAGAACCACCGCTGTCCACCAGTGCAATGCTAGGTGTTTTAGGGTCGGCTTCCCATCCCTCTAACGCCTAGTGTGTAGCTGGGTTCTCTTTCTAGACCGGAGCTTAAACAAATAAGAGAGAGGCAGGACACAAAAACTTGAGGCAACAACCTTACATGTGTATAGCTAAATTCTACAGTGGAATGGGCAGATGTTACAAATACAGTTATGCTGAACAATTATAATTCTAAGGCTTAGATATAGGGTGTGAATATCGCACAGGATACTGTTTAGGGCAAGGTCGGGTAAGGTGAATAGCACTTAGGGCAGTGAAGCTAAACACTATTATTTGGGAAAGTTTAGGTTCTGTATGCTGGTGGAGTTTGTGGCACTATTTTCACTGCTGGTGGGCTAACTGGTTTGTCTGTCGTGTCGTCAATTATTACTGATGCACTGGGGCCTCTGTATGATCTTAATGCGAGGTGGAGTCACTATACATGGCAGCGTGTTCACTTGAGACAGACCCTTATTTCACTGCCTTGCCGTGTTCACTGTTTCACTGTTATCCTACTTATTCCACTTCTCTTTTAAATTATGACTGATGCTTTCTCACTGACGTTCCATATACTGATAACTCACTGTTCTGCCCTTGTTTCACTATGTCATGAACACCGTGCTTTCACTTTCACTCACTTTCAGGACTGGGCGTACTGGCGGTCAGGTACAAGGACGGTGGGAATGGCTCAGCCTCACTGCTGATGGGGCTGAGCTCCGCCAGGGGCCTCCGTATTCAGGGGCTATGGGATCACATGTAGGGGCGTCCTTTCTTGTCCAGGGCTGCTGGTGGTGAAGGGTCCTGCGCTTTCAGGGCTCGGAGTGGGAGTCTGGCCCTCAGGGCTGGGGCCGAACAGCTGCCTGAACTTCTTGCTCAGGCGCCTGTTGGAGGACGAAGATCTCCGGCATCGGGGTGAAGGGACGTCCCACCAGCGGGTCCTGGGGGTGGTCCGGAGGTCCCGGGGGCTGCGGTCTCTGGCGGTTGGGGACACCGTCAGGAATGGGCTGCTGCATCGGCCTCTATCAGGGTCCATCAGGCGGGTCCTCTCAGGAACCGGCTGTAATGAGAAGAGCCTGGTGGAGGTTACGGGGCCTCTCCAATACTACTCTGGGCTGTGGTCTCCTTCTGGGTTGTAGGTTGGTGGGCAGGAGTCAGCACCTGACAGAGGAGTGGCTACCGGCCTTCTCTTGCCATTGGACCCGCTACTGGCAGTGGCCTTCTAGGGGCGTGGCTACTGGCCGTCGCTAAGGCCAAGCTACTGGCAGTGGGCTGGGGAAGGGAGCGGCTACAGGCTGACTCAAAGGCACCTTCAGAGCGGCTACCAGCCATCTCCTCGTTACCTCTGGAGCGGTTGCAGACCGTCTCCTGTAGGAGGGTCGAGTGGCTACCAGCTGTATCATCTAGGGCACCTTTAGAGAGGCTTCTGGCCTTCTCCTGATGAAGCAGGGAGTGGCTACCAGCCGTCTCCTTGTTACCTCCAGAGCAGCTGCAGGCCGTCTCCTGTAGGAGGGTTGAGCGGCAACTGGCTGTCTCAGGGGTGCTGACTGGAGCTAGAGTAATAGCTCCACCCCATGGTTGTCGGTGGTCAGCTCGCCCGGAAAATAGTCTCACTTTCCTGCTATGGTTGTGGCGGGCGAGCTCCAGGTTATAGGGGCGCGCGGCCCGGGTGGACTTAGTACGTCCCTGTTGCCCAGAGTCCAGTCACACTGTATATGCTCTTCTGTGGGCTCCTTCTGGGGGTTTTGGGTTGCCCTCGGTGATACTATACTGCATTTTAGTATGAGTTATATTTATTTTGCAGCAAAAAATAAATTATACAAGCAGAAAGGAAATATGTTAAAACAAGGTAGTAGAGTTTAATATTCTCTATTACCCTGTAGAAAAACTGGTTAAATGATAAATAATGAGTGAATCTGGCAGCTGACAGCACATCAGCTTCTCGAACGCTGGTGTGACTGTAAAGTGAACAGGAATAGGACAGGCTATGATTACATACATATACATATACCTAGATGACTTCCCCGAGACGGAGGAAGCCACGACAAGGTGCTCACACAATGCACACACTCATTACATATTAAAATTATTTTTACAGGAAGATAAGATGTAGGTCTAGTCTTACACTAAACAACAGAAACCATAATAGCTGTATGCCATTATACAACATATATATATATATATATATATATATATATATATATATATATATATATATATATATATCCCATTGGAGCCCAGTGTCCCCACTATTGGACAGAACTGGGAATTTTCAAATCCTAATAAAGTAGGGAACCCCCCGGTAGGGACCTATGAGCTTCACGACTAGGAGTTGATAGGCAGAGGGCTGTGTGCTTAGGACTCTCCCGGAACAGTGCCTCGCCCAGCAACTCTGGGATCCAATGGGATATATATATATATATATATATATATATATATATATATATATATATATATATATGGAGCCTCTGTGGTACAGTGGTAGAGTGTGTGTTTCGTACACGGGTGAACCAGGGTTCGTGCCCTGCCAGGGTAATAATCTTTGGGAGTGTTCACCCGGCCACGTACTGCATTGGCGGACACAAGGGGTGCTGCGGTTGAACCAGTGTCACTTACTATCAAGTATGCTTGCACCCAGTTAGCTTGCGCGGGCCAATTACACTTGGTTCACAGACTACACACACATCCAAAGCCACTCCAACACTACAATTACACTTACAAGCACTTCTCATCCTACACATAATCTCTACCAGACAGCCTAAGCCACTTGGTAGAGATACATTGGCTGTATCGTCCCGACTTCGGTCGGGATAGGCCGGTCCTGCAGTGGATACTCAAACGGCTGATGATGATGATGAAGATATATATATATATATATATATATATATATATATATATATATATATATAAACAACTTGTACAGTAATATTTTCATCCTGAGCCGCAGGGCGATGAAGGGAAATGTAGGGCATTTTCAGTGTCTGTGTAGGGCAAAGAAATTTTAGAGGTTGGCAACACTGCCACTCACACCAGTGCCGGCTCAGCTGTGTTAGGAAAGGATGTACGCACCTCGTCCTTGCATTTTTTCGTCCAACTATATTTCCTGAGCCACTCTTTTTCCACGTAAAGTCTCTCCCATACAAAACGGCCGACCAGCTTGCAGCCGAGGCAGAACATTATAATTCTGCCTGAATTTCTTTCTCTATCTGCCCCCATCGTGAGGACATAAAAATAATGGATATCAAGTAAAAAGTTTTTCCTGAGTTACGATTTGAAAATAAATGAGATGCCTGCCCCCACAGGAATTACAGGGAGGGGTGTCACAACACCCACCTCAGGAAGGACCCATGGCCCCACACCCACCCCAGGAGGAGACCATGGGGGGGGGACGAGTAGAGAGACCACCGGGCTTAAGAGAGAGGGACCTAGTTGTCCCATGGCCCTGCACCCCTCTTCCCCTCAACACGGCCACCAGCAGGAAAGCAGTTCTGGCCAACTACATCTCAGCTGGGCCAACTCTTGCCAAGATCGGGGTGAGACTTGTCTCTGCACAGTCCCAAGCAGCACCGTGGTGATGGCCACTGTACGCACCAGGGAAGGGATGGCCACTGTTCGCACGTTGGCTGGGAAACCAGGCGGAGGCCGAACCGTGGTGATGGCCACTGTATGCAGGGAAGGGACAGCCACTGTATGCCCTTCGTCTGCCTCCTCCTTAGGGAACAGCCCCGCAGTGACGGCCACTGAACGTACCGGGCAGGAAGTGACGGCCACTGTATGCACTTCAGCTGTTGTCTCTAGGGCTTGTGGAACCGCAGTGACGGCCATTGAATGCACTGGGGAAGGGACGGCCACTGTACGCCCTTCATCCACGCCCCTGAGACTACCTCTTTGGAGAAAGTCCTTAGCTCAGCCCACCACCCATTCGGAGGCCGAGTAGGACGTCTCTCTCTCCTCACAAGTGCAGTCCCCCAGAGGAGTTGCAGATCGAGAAGTGGTGGTGAGGACCTATCCCGAGCCCAGGAATCCACGCCCTACTGGCCACCCCTGGACACGCCAGCTGATGACAGACGCCATGAGGAAGGGATGCCGCAGGCAGCTCCTGACGGTAGTCCAACCCTGTGAAGACTGCAGCCCTCAGACATCCAGGGGCACCCCCAGGACCCCGGGGCAGGGCCTCCTGGGCCCCACCCCCAGATGTTCCTCTGCCAGGAGTAGGCGAAGGCAGGCCCTGTTTGGCCCCAGTCCAGAGGGCCACCTCCCAGGTCGAGGCCCCACCAGGAAAGGGCTTCCCTGCACACCGACCAACAACCCCCTCTGGACGACATCACCCCTGGCAGTAGTTCCGTGCCCTTTTCAGAGGGGCATTCCTGACGAGCTACCTCCCACACCCAGGTGCCACCTGTAATCAGCCCTGTCCCCAGCAGCCCAGGCCAAGCCTGACAGTGTCCCTATTAACCTGTACATGTATGTCATTGTTGTGTACTGTAAAGGATTGTAATTAAGGCAATATATGTGTAAGGTTGGTCGGTGTCGAGTATTTATGCCCTGTTCCTCTTGTAGCATATTCTAGTTCTGGTCTTGAAAGAGAACCCCGCTCAGTAGCTAGTGTTCTTAGGACGAGAAGTTGACCTGAAAACACCTAGCACAACAATAAAATACCCCAAAAAATGAAAAAAATAAAATAAAAGCATGAATGACTTCAAACTTCGGTGGGAATGACACTGAGAAAGGCCAATCGTTGAGACAAAATTTCAGCCACTTGCACTTATTTTCATTTTTTCGTGGGAGCCCCCCTTAAAGTTTAGTCATCACCTGAAGGGGTGGTATAATTTAAAAAATTCTGTCATCAAAATGTTTATTGTAAATTATAGAATCATTTTAGACATACGTCCAGTATGGATGCTATATAATCCTATATTTTTTCAGCGAGTTCACTGTGCCAAGTTGGAGCAGTACACCTCCTTGACTTCCCAAGTTGGAAGAAGAAACTGATAAAGATTGAAAGTGAGGACACCATTCCAAATAAGCAGCCCAAGATATTTTCATCAAGTTGCATGCGTGTGCCAAAATCAAAAGCTGATGAGCTAATAAAAATTTTTATTACTATGGGACTTCATCCCTTTAGTATTGTGGAAACAACGGGATTCTGCAATCTTATAAAAGGCATACAGACAGGATATCATATGATTTCAAGGCCAACTGTTTCCAGAAAAATAGAGGAAGCTGCTGTGGAGGTGAAAAAGAAAATGATTACTGCAATGAGCATCACAGAGTATGTTGCAACTACAACAGACTGTTGGACATCCTGAAGATGCAGCTACATTGGCTTGACAGCACACTGGATAGATGCTAGTACATATGAACGACTTTCAGCAGCTTTAGCTTGCAGGCAGTTAACCAGCTGCATCCCGGCAGATTTTTCACCAATGACCTCCCCCAGTCCCGGTAGATTTTTTATTTTTATTTTTGGCTAAAACCTCCACTTTTTAGAGAAACATCGAAAATTTACAGAGAAATTGCTCATATGAGGTTAGAAGTGCCTGGTACAGGTGACCCTACCCTCACCTGGTACCGTGTTCTATCGAGCCCGGCTCCAGAGAAGACACTTTCTATGGGAGTGGTAACTATTCCAAACCACTCAGAAGTAGATATTTATTTGGTACGAATTTATATGTAGTGCAAGAGTATACTGGTTTTCACAGTGTAATACAGGTGATATAAGCATTGTTTCACTCACCAAACACATCAAAATACTGCACCATTTTTGGCGATGCTACCTGTTCATCACTTCTGATCGTTTCTTTCTCAAACGCTACGTAAACTTTGTCCTCCTCATTGTCATCGATTGGGGAATCATTCTTGCCTTGATTTTCATACCGTGGCGCAACATGTCTTTACTGGCCAGGTCACTGGTAACAGGTGAGTTGCCGAGACAATGGCGTGCGGAGGGTGGAGGTCACGCAGGGAAAGGCATTGGCCCCTCCCGGGCTCGGGTAGAGGAAGGTGTCCCATGTATACACACCAAAAATCACACGCGAAATTTGAAAAGTGTGTAAGTGATGGACCTTTGCAATTGCGGCGCATTTAGAAACGTTAACGGGAGTCACAGCGACAAAACATTTGGGCGCCTATGTATCTCAATGGGATGCAGTGGCTTAAAAGGTACACACACTTATAACATTTTGGCTACCATGCTGTATGAAATACATTCTGAATATAAGATACGAAACAAGGTAGTAAGAACTACAACAGAAAGTGGGTCCAATTTCTTGAAAGCATTCACAGTTTATGGAGAAGACAGCACTCAGTCACAAGATACAGATGATGAGCAGTCTGAAGCTGAAGAAAGTGATCATGAGTCTCAGTCTGAAATCACCATCCAGGACACAGTAGACATTCTATCATGCAATAAGGATGAGGACACCTATGCGTACAGGCTTCCAAAACATCAACGCTGTGCCTGCCATCTACTTAATCTTGTGGCTACCGTTGATGTTGATGTAGCAAAAGTAGTCCAATGACTCCTACAAAAAGATATTTCGTTCAGCATTTGCAAAGTGCCAGGCAATTTGGAATAAAGTTGGGTGATCATCAGCTGCTCCAGAGAGAGTAGAGGCAGAGTGCAAGATACAAATATTTCGGCCAGACGAAACCATTTGGAACTCTACATTCTTGGCCGTCGAAATGATCTTGAGAATAGTTCGAGAGGAAGGAGAAGATGCCATAGAGAATGTATGTGCTGCATTCAAGATCAAAATTTAAGTATATATACATACTTCACCATTGTACCTTACACCAATTTATCAGTACATTTATCTGTTATGGTTGGCAGCATTTTGTTCTTCACTCTTCAACCTTTTCTTTAGGCTTAAATCATCCTGAGGGCAGTGTAATGTGTATGATACTAGTGTCCGTTAATCAGTGAAATTTCAAGAAGATTTATATTATAAAGGAAATTATACTGTGCTTGTTCTGATATTGACATTTTCCTCCAGGCCAAACCCAGTAGAACTCGAGTTCCTGAAGGAGTTTCACACTGCCATGAAGCCTGTAGCAAAATCGCTGGACGTTCTTCAGTCAGAGAAGAACACCCACATAGGATGGCTCCTACCCACACTGTACCAGTTGATGACCAAGCTGGAGAAGATTAAGACTTCTGCTGACCTAAGCCTTCCTCTCGTCACTGGCCTTCTGTCAGCAATAAGACATCGGTTTGCTGAGATGCTGGAGGATCCAGAACTGATTGCTGCTGCGACTTTATTGCCGAAGTTCAAGAATGCTTGGACAGATCAAAGCAGTATCATTAGCAAAAGGTATTTTTTTTAGGTTAAATTATTAATATTTTCTAATTAAAGTACTATACATAGGGACATCATCCCTCACCAAGTGCTTCATAAATCTGTTTCCATATTGGCCCATTTCTATAGCATAGGTTATTGCTTGGCCACTATTAATAAGGATAGTGATGATTTTTGAAGTGCAGAGTCACAGGTCTTCGAATTATTTAAATTAATTTAAGGCTACTCTTGGTAGAGTTCTTTTCAGGTTTCTGGCACAGGCCCCAGGTTTCTGGCATAGTGCAAGAAGCCCAGTCTATAACCAAACATAATTGATTGTCTACCATTTCAGGTGTGTGTTACATAAAAATGTGTCTGCAGAAAAAATACAGTGACTCCAGAAGAAACATTTGACAGCAGCTTAGATGATGATGACTTTTTCCTCAATGAAGAATCCTCAACCTCCACTACTGGAAGAAATAGATCGGTACTTGTCGTGCCCAGGGGATGGCATGGAAATGCTGAAGTGTTTTCCTGCACTGCTTGATGTGTCACTTAAAGTATACACTCCACTACCTGCATCTGTTGCCTGTGAGCACTTATTTAGTTGTGCAGGGCCCATCTTCACCCCCAAATGGTCAAAGTTACATAGCCATAATTTTGAGAATCAGTTGCTGATCAAACATAATCAAAAGATATGTCAATAAATGTTCTGTTCCTTTGTATTTTTTATTTTTATCAAATAATTAACTAGTTTATAATTTGTATATAATCTTTAAGATGATAGACAGTTTAATAGTTACTTTTTACCTTCACAACTTGAGTACTTCATGAACAAGGTACTGTACTGTTTTACTTTTACTTGAGTACATTAACACTGGGTACTTCCCCTTGTACTTTGAGTAATATTTTGTCAGTGTAACAACATTTTTACTTGTGTCAAAGCAAGGTACTTTCTACAACTCTGTTTGTGGCATCTGTAGCGGTGGGCACGGCACGGAGCAGTGCCTCAGAAAATTCAAGGCAAAGGAGTTAGTAACCTCTCGGTGCCCCAGCTGTTCAGGACCGCACCATACTTGGCTCCCCAGCTGTTCTGTGAAAGTGAGGAGAGTGATGCAGGGACGGGAGAGGCAAGTTGCATGGGTGAAGGATCGGAATGAAGACAGTGCAACTCCCGCGCCCCCAGGCACTTTCGTCTTGGGCCAGCAACGCCACACCAGTGCGCCGAGTCTGCCCCACTCAATGAGGCCAACTTTCCGCCCCTGCCCTCAGCTCCCATATGGGGAGAAACCACCACCAAGGTTCACCACCTGGCAACAGCCCACTTGTCAGGAAAGACCTTCCAGCTCCGATCCTCGTCCCCCCCTCCGGCACCTACCCGGTTGACTCCATTCTTCTTGTTGGAGGAGTTGAAGTTGCCGGGGACGCAAATTGCCGTGAGGATCGTGCACATAACTGAGCAAATGACCAGGTTAACTATGGACACAAAATGCACTGTTGCCATGGTCAGCAAGATCCTCAACGAGGCTAATGAGAGAAAGAGGGAGCTACATTCCCCCGCCTCTCCTTGACCTCTCAGGCAACCTCGTCAGAATTAGGAAGCGCAAGATCGACCTTCCTCTGCCCAGCTGCCAGTCGATTGGACGCCATGTCCTCTGCTGTCATCTGTGGAGCCCCCATCGACACCAGCAGTAGTCACGATGGTGCATGTGACCCAGGTTCCCATGGAGGATGCCCCGTGGCAGGATCCACCTGCCTGCAAGATGCCACCACCCACCACCACATCCTCCAATGGAACTGTTTAGTGGCCAGGAGCAAGCTCCTGCCATTACAGGAGGCAGCTATGAGGGATCGTCCTCATGTCATCATACTTCAGGAGACACTACTGCTGGAGTGGGTGGCTTCCTGTCTTCCTGGTTACACCACCCACCTCCTCCCGTATGTTCATGGCGTCACACAGGAATGTGCCGTCCTGGTTCAGGATCACATTGCGTGCACAGATTGTGACCACCCTCCCTTCTGTGGACCTGATATGGAGGTACAGGGCGTGGTTCTACACCTGGCGACGTCACCCCTAACGATATACAACATTTACCAAAGACACAGGGGCACCCTGAAGATGGGAGACCTGTTCTCCCAGGCTGCTAGGGGCTCTGTGTATATCAGAGGCGACTTTAACACCCACCACGCCCTTCTCTCCTCGCCCCTTCCATCCAGTGTTGCAGAGTGGCATATCTCATTAGTACTGGAGGAGATGGTGTCTTCCTCCTAAATGACACTGCCGAGGCCACACATACCGATGAGGGGCACCTTGATTTGGCATTTGTGTCCTTCCCCCTCACGGGCTTGGCAGTGCGGTCGCTGCACCCTCACCTCATAAGCGATCACTTTGCCCTAAAGGTCACTCTGCCAATGGCTCTGCTTCCATCTCCACCACTCCCTCCGCCACAGTGGGATCTCTGCAGGGTTGACTAGGCTGCTTTTGGCCGTGCATTAGCCAATGCCTTCAAAGCATCTCCTGCCCCAGACCTTGAGAGTTGTGCACATCAGGTAGCCCGTGACTTCTCACAGGCTGCCTCTCTCATTATTCCGCTGCAGAGACAATCCGCAAAGTGCTACTGGGATGGCTGGATCTATTGAAACAGGGTCAGAGAGTTGAACCACAGGCTGAAAGCGGCATGCAAACAGTACTGGCAGCGCCGTACATCCCTGTACCGTCGGTACCTGGTTGCTGTTACGTGCTATGTCGCGGCTGAGAAGCGCCACATCAAGGAGGAGGCGTGGATAAGATGGTGCAGAACCTTGGATTCTCACTCCACCCTCTGTGACCGTGAGACGTGGAAAATAATCCAGTCCATCTCCGATCCATGCCCTCCTCGCCCGCCTCCTCAACTTAACCCTGTTGCTGAGGCCAGCTGACTTGCCCTGCACTTTGCACATTGTTCCGTTTCCCACAATCTCCCGCAGTCTGTCCGGGCCCTTCAGGCACAGCTGTCTGCCTCCTGCGTCACTGCAGTCCAGGCTGCCTGTGATAGGCCTGACCCCACTGACTGTCCCATCACCAGCAGGGAACTTGGTAAAGTGCTGCGCCGCAGAAGTGACACTGCACCTGGGCTCAACAGGTTCACTTACTCCATCTTATCACATGCTGGAGATTGTGGTAGTGAGAGGCTGCTTGATTGCTCAATCTCTCGTGGTCTGAGGGTCGGTTGCATAGGTCGTGGAAGACTGCTGTCATCCACCCGATTCCCAAACCTCACGATTCCACTGCAATGTGCCTTATCTCCCTTCTTAGCTTCTTTTTAATGTGCTGGTGGAGAGGTTACTGATGGCAGACTATGGTCCTGCTCTGCTATGCAGATGATTTGGCACTGGTCTTTTCGAGGAGGGACTGCTTCACCCAGGCACCTATTGCTCTGTCCAGGCTGCACACCAGGTGTAGCGATCTTGGGTTGAAGGTCAACCAGGAAAAGATTAAGTGCCTCCCTTTTGGTCTCTGCCCTTCAAACAGTCTCGGATTTGTCATGCTCCACCAATTTCTGGGAGAATTCTTTGACAGCAGGCTCACCTTCACCAGACATGTAAATACCTGCGAGTGAGAGCTGCCACCTGCACTTCTGCTCTCCGATACCTTTCCAAATGAAGTCACGGGGCATCCTATAGTGTTCTCCGCATGTTCTTCACGCATGGTATTCCCTCCCTCGTGGACTACAGTACAATCTGCCTCATTAACCTGGGCTCACCTTCCATGCAATCTCTGGAAGTGCTCCAGAACGATGCACTGAGGGTTATGCTGGGTGCTTCCTATTGGACCAGGCTACCCAGTTTATGTATTGATAGCGGCTTTCTCTCATTAGAGTATCGCATAGCATTGCATGCGACTGCAGTGACACTACACTGCTGCAATGCCAGCCCCAACTCCCTGTCTCTGCTCTCCTGCAGTGGCTATTAAGCAGGCCCCCTGAGGTACCCCAGCATGATTGGGTTCAGACCACAGCTGCTGTTATTCACAGCTTGGATATGGCACCGGAGGTGTGCAGGGATCCCGACATGCCTTGCCTGGGATATCCTGCCCCATCTCCCTGGACCTCTCCTACTTTTACTGTTTTATACCCCACCGACGAAAAACCGCGCCACTCCATTACTGCCATCCTCCGACAGAAGGACCTCAGTAGGGTTGCTGCCCTGAACTCTTGTTTTGGTGACGTATTTCGTTGATGGGTCAGTCTGCTCTGATGGTTCTGCAGGGACGGGATTCGCCCTCGAAAATTATACAGAGTCATGGTGCCTCTCCCCGGGGGTCTCCGCCTGTCAGGCAGAGCTGGTGGCACTGCTCAGTGTTTTGTGCCATGCCTATTGCCATCAATATCGGTATGTGGCAATTCACACCGACTCCTTCTCCTCCCTTCAGCGCCTGGAGATATTTTCTTTTGGGGACCACACGTTTTTACTTAGAGCTATTTACACAGTGGCATCTCTTATCCAGTAGTAGGGTGGCTCAGTGATTTTTCACTGGGTCCCTGGGCATGTTGGGATTGCAGGAAATGAGCTTGCAGATGAAACCATTTGCTCTGCTGGTTTGCTTCCAAACATTACTCTTCAGCTCTGCCCTAGTGCTTCGCATATTTTCTTGTGGTGGCAAGTACTCTTAGCAGGCTCACTAGGGAAGAACATCAACTCTGTATCACTGAGGGCTCTCGATCTGCTGCCTTGTATGCTGTGGCCTCGTCCTTCACTCTTGTTTTAATTCCACCTGGCTTACCTAATTATTTCCCTGTCAAGCTCAGGTGATTACGCATGGGGTTCCTGTGCTATAGCCAGATTGCCGGCTTGAAGTCTGAACCTTGTCCCCACTGACTGATGCGGTTTGCTAAGCCCCTCTGCCACTACGTTCTGGATTGTCCAGTCACCACTCATTCAGGCGATGCCATTACAGATGCGGCCAGGGGGGTTGGCAGCACATCCTTCCCGATACTTTTACAAATGATCAAGGATTACCCTCCCCCTCGATAACTGGAACCACAACACCAACATTGCCTTAGAAAGCTCTCCTGTTGTATTTTTTTTTAACACTTGTCTCATTGTTTTCCTGCTTTCACAGTTCAAGCATGGCAGTGCTGGGGTTCCTGGGAGTCCTGGAGATGTTAGTACTATTGTTGAGATGTGTGTGGTGATGGCAAGGGCTTTTTGAGGGGGTGACAAGGAGACACTGCACATTCTTCTCCCCAAGATCTTCGAGGAGAATGGGTTTCCTCGCCTTGTCATCCCCGAGTGCTTCTCCCGTGACATGCGTCCAGCCTCTCGCTGTCGTTGAGAGCATCAGGCTCGACAGCTGAAGCCTACGGCTTTCTGTAAGGCCCCACGGAAGCAGCTGTGGCTTGACACCCCATTAAATCGGTGAAACTGCCCATCATTGATCACCGACCTGGCTCCAAACCAGACAACAGACAAGGCTCTCGACCCTCCTGGCCATGGCCATCAGTTTCCAGTGACTGAGAGGGGGTAGCAGGTCTTGTCTAATGACTCCGCTTCTATGGCCGAGGATGAGTCAACCAACTCCTCTGTCTAGGTGGATGCCATTGAGTCCTCCCCTTCTTTAGCTGCAGGAGGCAGCCCATCTCGCCCTCCACTCAAGGCCTCTACAGTTCAGCTCAATGTGCCTCATTACTGACACCTCCTGACCCTCAGCGCCCACACCCTGTCTTACCAATTCGGAGAATCGACCTACAAGACCCTCTACGATCTTCTCCAGGCGGATGACCTGGGTGAGGGGGTTCCATCAAGCCTGATTCTCAAGAGGGAGGCGGTACGTCTTGCCCATCTGCAAGCCTTCTATTTCATGCTGCCTTACCGCCTGGCCCCCTAGATCAGCCGCCTTGTCTATTGCCTCATGTCTTTTGTTGTATCCAGTCTTGTTCTGTATTCCTATTTGGCCTAATGCCCCTCAGAGTGGGCGATGGCCATAAAGCCTCAACCAACAACTACTGTTCACCTCATCAGTATCATTTACTTTTATAGGACACACATATTTATTTTCAACCAGTTGTTTGCCATTGCTTCTGAAACTGACTCTGGCTGTGCAACCCACCATTCTGTGGTCACTTCCTATATTTACTTTGTCAATAACTGTGACATTAGTAATCGTGTTATTCTTATCTGCTATAATGCTTTCGATTTCATTCCTTGTTTCTCCATTTGGGCTTCTCCAGGTCCATTTTCTCACCTTCTTTTATGGAAGAATGTGTTTATCATTTTCATGCTATGGGCTACATTTCAGCAAAATTTACCACCATTTCACCTCTGTCATTCCTCTTTCATAATCCAAATTTTCCCATACACACTTCTCCATTTGTAGAATTGCCAACTTTCGCACTGGTGTCTCCTGTAAGGTTTGTATATCTGGTCTTTTCTGTTTCCACAATCTGGGATATGTCGTCAAAGAATGTTTCTATTTCTTTATGTGTGCTTGAGAAGTGGGTACATATAGTTGAACACTGCTTTCAGGATGTATGTTTTGCATATTCTAATTACAATCCATGCTAATTTGTCAGACACACTGCGGAATTTAATAATGTTCTCTGCAAAATTTATTGTGATTAGAAATCCTACACCGCTAACTTTCATTCTGCCTTCCACTGTAGTGGAACAGGTGATTGCTGTCTATGGATCTTCGTTTATTTAATGTCCCGGTCTCTGATTTGCCGAGAAATTGCCTATTCTTTTTCAGTGGCACACTGCCTTTAAACACAGGAGGCAGTGCTGTTGGCTCTCGCACTCTGAAATTTTACAATGGTTGCTTAGAATTTCTGTTACTTCCGAACAGAGGCAGTAATGTTGTAGCTAAGGAGGGCAAGGGGTCATGTTGCCCCTCCTGAAAGCATCTCTCAGGAAATTTTTAGCCTCCATTAGCAATTTGTCGAGAGAGAGAGAGAGAGAGAGAGAGAGAGAGAGAGAGAGAGAGAGAGAGAGATGCCATTTACAATATGCGTTGTATTCATAGCCTAAACGTTTTACTTTTTTTTTTTTTTCATTTTTTTTACGCTTGCCGGCGTCACTCCGTGAGGTTAAACCTGCCAATGGCTCTCGTTCATTCTTTATCGTTTCACTTTGACCTGTACATTTCCTTCAGGTAAGGCTGAATGCGTATTTCTGAAGTAATTTGTAGTATTTCCTCGTGTTCTCGAGTCACAGTAAAACACAAGGCTTAGTGGCGTTATGGAAACAATGGAGTTAAAGCACAGTGATTGCATTATAGTGAAGGTTGGAAAATAAAGTGAAGTTTGGGAAGTACTGTGAAGGCAAGAACGCACTAAGAAAGTATGGAAGAGAGTAACTCAATGAAGATAAGACAGCACAATGGAAGAAAAAAAGTACAGTGAAGGCAGCAACAAAATGAAAGGACAACAGTGAAGATGCGGGAGCTCAATGAAGATATAAAGATAGCAGATATAAACCTGGTAAAGTGTGAGATAACTAAGTGAAGAGGATTGTTAAATTCAGGGAAAGAAAGTAATCAAACTTCAGAATAAGAAAAAAACAGGACCTCAAAATGTTGATACAATACCATGATCGTAAGGAAATAGGGTTCTTCGAGAATTCGAGTCCATTACCGATGTGAGGACCCTAAAACAGTACACCTATTTGCGCCTATACACCATTAGTACACCTGGGTCTCACAGACCCACAAAATAGAAAAAAAAAATACTTGTGTTTTATTTACTGAATCCTTGACAAATCTACAACCTTTTTGGTTCAATATACTATGCAATAATAAATATACAATTAAAATTAACATATTTAAAGCATTTTAGGCAAATTTTTGCAAAAAAATCTTTACAAAAATGTACAGTCTCTGTTTACATGGACCCCATAAGAAAAGAAACGACACAATGATGCTAGCACTGCCGTCAAAGCTAGTGGCATGAAGGGTCTTCGTGGTGTGGAGAGGGCAATTCACAGGGTGAAAAAATTTGCATCACACAACAGTAAATTTCAGCTCCCCTTATCCAGTATATGTGGGTCTCACAGACCCGACCACGACTTTAGTGTGTTATACACCAAAACAGAAGGAGACCTGCAAAACCACACAGCCACCTTTAGCACCGGCATCCAAACCTAGGAAGCTATTGAGAAGGACAGGGGTC
This sequence comes from Coenobita brevimanus, assembly GCF_032717465.1. NCBI lineage: Eukaryota > Metazoa > Arthropoda > Malacostraca > Decapoda > Coenobitidae > Coenobita > Coenobita brevimanus. The sequence continues at coordinate 15,804,215 of NC_137027.1, forward strand.
CCTGGCATATAGTAGTTGCTAAACCAGTAAGTGGCAAAAAGTGGCCGGGTCTCTCAGGTCCAGGTGTACTGTTTTAGGGTAATCGTGAAACCCTGATTATAGACGTAAATAATACCTTCTGGGAATAGGAATCTGCTGTTATTTTCAATTTATATACCAAAAGTTGCAGAACCAGTGACGGTAAGTTATACCAAATGTGTTTCAGGATTAAGCCCAGATTCTGGCCACCCGGAAACAATTTTACCGGACTGCATGTGCCTTCTGAGTCTCCTTCGTAGTAATTAATATGTTCCAGCGCTGTAATAGCAAACCGGGTGCGGTTTGCTTTTACTGCAGCAACCTATTCAGAAGGAATACACTGCTAAATTTTAAAACAAAACTCTTTACATGCGAGAAAATTAAAAACAGAAAAGGCAAGCTTACAGAATCACAAATTCATAAGGCTATTACTCAAGGCCAGGGGCTGACTAAAAGTTAAGTAGTTGGCACACTGGATCAATGTCAGAGAAGTAGTACAGTACTTGGGTCTAAAAACTACAGACAGCTAAAGCAGCTCAGGACAGATGAAACTGTAAACATACCAGTTCCTGGATGCTCCCTTAGTCATACAAACTGAGGAAATTTGGGGGTTTCACCTCTCTGAAAAAGTCCTAGAATCGCCAGTGAAAGAAAATAATTGGTCCATGACAGCATTCTCTATTATCTCTGATAAAAAAAAAAAAAAAAAAAAAGTCAGAGACCAGTGGCGTGCACAGACAGGCTGATGAGCAGGGACTCTTCCTAAACTAAATGGAAGGGGGCCACACTCTTAGCTAGCTACAAGTAATACGAGAGAGAGAGAGAGAGAGAGAGAGAGAGAGAGAGAGAGAGAGAGAGAGAGATGTTAAGTGGGTACGTTATCGGTGCGACGAATTATCGATTCGGCGTCATTTACTGATTCGGCACTTTTAATCGGAAAATATTATCATTTTTTATCGCCATAGGTTCATACACGCATAATTATCTGAAATCCAGTCAAAAAATTCTGCTTATTTTGACTGTTAATAAAAAATCAGGTTTCAGAGCGAAAACGTGCTAAAGTTAGCAAGTATTTCCCCTTAGGAACGCCTACACACGTTTACACACATCTGTTTTGCGTAAATACCGATACACTGTAAATCAGTACCGGTATATGTACAAAACATAAGACTCTCAAGGTGGATTGTCGGGCTTTAAGCGAAACAATTCCGCTAACTTTAGCATGTTTTTGACTCTGAATCTTGATTATTAAATCAAATACAGTTTTTTGACCGAATTTTTGATAATTAGGTGTGTGTGAAAGTATATAGTGATAAAAATGTTAATAATGTCTACTTAAAAGTGCCAATTCTTTGCTGATTCTGTGTCGGTTCGGGGAGGCGGTGGCTCAATCAGTAGAGAGGTGGCTTTTAGTCCTAACGGACCCGGGTTCAAATCCCGCTGGGGCAGGGAACAGTTTAAGGATTTGAATTTCATAAAAATCAGACTTTACTGATCTACCAGAAGACCCAACGACATCTCGTAAAAATACCCCCGCTAATACCAATACACCAGTCCTGTATGAGACATCCCTAGCATGTATTCAGTATGGATGCTGGGTGTTAGTGCCGAAGTGGTGACATGTAGAGGTGTGTGGTACGTAGGAGGGCTACTGGGCCTTGAAAGCAGGCTGTGAAGCCTTTGCCCAGAGTCGGATACATAAAAAAAAAAAAAAAAAATCACTGATTCGGTCGCACCCTTACTTTATAACTATCACACATGCATAGCAAAGGGGCTGGGGGTTCCAGCCCATCTGAGCCTTACCTGAGGACGCCCCTATTAGAGACTGAACGATAATTAGAGACGTTTTACGAAGGAGACGAAATAAAATGTGATTTTTTTCAGAATTCACAAAACTGCCCCCAGAAAAACATTTATTTACACTTTTCCAAATACAGTCTGCAGTGGTAAAACGAAGTGATGGAATGAGGGGTTAAGAAAATTGAGAACATGAGAAGGGAAATCCCCTAAACCTCAGGCTGATTATGAAAGTAGTAACGTAAACTAGCAAACCATGGGCTCTAAAGGAAGCACCATGGAGTTAACATTAGAAACAAAATTAGTTCCTATTATACTCGTTCTCTCTGTACATATTTTTATAGAAAACAATAAAACGATGGGGAACTATACAAAATCTGTGAATTTCTTACCTCAAGTCCTAGCTCTGCCTTAGTGGCGCGCAGACGTGTTTGCTCCCTGCCCTGGGCATTGGAGTGGCATTCTGGGCGCTCCTTCCTACTCGTTGTGCAGTGTTAATAACATTAATACCCGACAAGGTCAGGGTTATGGGTAAGGGGAAGCGCAAAGCCAAACTAAAGAGTGGTGCCAGCCTGCTCAGTAGCACAACACAAACTGCTACTACACACAGTGTTGCCCCTCCGACTGTTGTACGCCGTCGCACACACTCTCCGCCAGACACTGATGCCCCCCACATTTCAGCCTCAACTGTTGATGATCCTGCTGCATCCAACGAACCTCCTACTGGAACAATTAAACGCATCAAGCTCGATGGTGCTCGTGGTGTTGATGATGATGCTAGTGCCTCAAGCTTCCCAACAAGGAAGTGTGCTGAACTGGCGGTTCACCGACCCCAAAATCCCGGTGCCAAGTGCCAACCACCCAGAACAACCTTTGGTTGCCATAAATTCACATCCCTCCAGCCCTGATGACTCAGCCTCTACCACCAGCACTCCTCCTGTGGCCCTCTACTCCCCTCCCCGGCCACGGCTCCCTTCTGTCATACCATGAGACCAACATGTGCGCCTGGCATTCCCCTCCACATACACACCTCCCGTCCGAGGTGTATGGCGCCAGCGTGCATACACCCACCACCTCGTCACTCGATACCCTGAAGCTGTTCATCTTATGTCTCTTGCACCTCCTACCATCTACGTCGACAGGAATTATCCCGACCTCATCCAAACCCTAACAACTGAGGGGCTTTTGGGCGACAAATTTTTACTCCATTATGCCCTAATTTGAACAAAAACGCTGCCAGAGCTCTTAGTCAAACGCCTGGCAGCTGACTGTTCTGTTACAGACCTGTACGAATTACCTGGTGTCAAACAGGCAAATCTCCTGTACAACTTTATAGGCGAACCCATCAACCGTGCCATTGTTGTATAGGAGGGAGAGGACTCTCCCCCTCTCGAATACAGATATGAGCTGCTCCTTCACCCCTGTACCTTCCTTGAGGCCATGCCATCACAACCCTTGTGTTATTGCTGTTATGAGTCCAGCCACATCTCATGCTACTGCCGGTCTGCAGAATGGTGTGGTCTGTGCAGTGGTCTCCATTCAACCACAACCTGCCAGGCACTCCGCCACCGTTCACTGCCCCAGTTCCCGTGCACTTGACCCCCACTCATAAGAGTTCCCGGAACTGCCCTTACTACCCAGGCCACCAGTCCCCACTGACCCCATGATTGCCCACCCTCGTCTCCTACATTCACCACAGTTCCAGTGCCCCTGGTGTAGGCGTGTGGGCATCACTGCTTGGCTCTGGGATGGCCCAAGTCGTCACTCAGCCCGCCCTGCCCCTGCTCCTGCCCCCACAGCCACGCCTGCTCCTGATCATCAGCCGATACACCCTCCCACTGCTGGTTCTACATCATGCCCCCCCCTCCGTCCCCCTTAGCCCCTGCCCCTCCCCGTGCCCAGCAACAAGCTGCTCACCCCTCCCCTCTTTACCCACTGCCCCCTCCATCAGACCATCAACTGCAACTCCTGCAACAGCAGTACAAGGAACTACGCAGTCTCCTTTTGTATGTAATCTCTCACGTTAATGTTCCTTCTCTGCCTACTCCACAGCTCCCACAAACTAACTCTCATGTAACTACCTCCACTGCTGGTATCCCTGTTCCTTCCATCCCTTCTGTCTCACCACCATCCAGCCTTGTCCCTCCACATGTGTCCAAGTCTCACCCTTTCACACAAGCCTCCTCTGTCTGTACTCCCTCACCCACTCCTTTCCCCCATAAATCCTCACCTCTCTGCCACCGCCTCACCTCCCTCACCCTCCCCTACCTCCCCTCCCCCACCCTCCCCCTACCTCCCTCTCTCACGGGAACGGCACATATGGGACCTCCCTCTCTATTACCTCCCCACCCACTTTCCTCTTCCTTTCCCCTAGTTCCCCAACTATCATTTCCCCAACCCTCTCACGACAATTCTCTGTCTCTCTCCTTGTCCTAATGGCTCCCACCCCCAGACGATACACAATATTATCTTCGAACATACAGAGCGTCCAGCGACGCCTGGCTGACCTTTCTCGTTATGTTTTATCTCATCACCCTGCTGTTATTTGCCATCAGGAGGCTTTCCCTCACTCTCGTCGCCCCACACCCACACCCAGGCTTCGGGGATACCACTGTTATCATACCCATTCTGGCCAAGGTCTGGTTACATATATTTGTCACTCTATTCCTCACACCCTTAATACAAAATCACCTGCTTCCTCTCATTCCTCCCTCTTTCACTTATTTTACCTCACTATCAATGATGCCTTTTTGTATATATGTAGCATTTATCTCAGTCCACCTGGAGGTGACCCCATAACTTTACCTACCCGTCGCTTCTCACCTATCTTTTACCAGGGTCTCATCCATCATTTGGCGGTTCCCGTGTTTCTCCTGCCGGTCATGGTCTCCATGACTTTGCTAGAAACCATAATCTGTATCCTTTTCCCCATTCCTCATCCTACTCATGTTAGGGGAGGCTATCTCGATCTCATCCTAGGCAGCAATGTGGTACAACATGCTATCACTGTTGACATTGTCCCTAATCTTATATCCGACCACAGTGCCATCCTTGCCACATTTTCCATTCCCATCCTACAGTCCCAGCACCACCGTATCAGGAAAAAAATTAATATCCCTATTCCACTGCATCCCATTTTCAAGGACATGCCAACCACCTGGTTTTCCAGTCAACTGAACTTTACATCTCCCTAGTTACCGTAGTACAGACCTTCTATGGTCACTATGTGTTACAGGTGAACCATACAAAAACCTCTGCTAAACAGGCTGGGGAGTGGGTATGGGATCACCATCTACATGAAAGCGAGGGGGACATGCGGTAAGCGACGGTAGTGTACTGTGCTGACCGCACCGCGGACGACCTCCACTCCTATCTCACTACAGCCATGTCCTCCCGTGACCTCAAGCATAATGTTCGCCAGGAGTATTTGGCCTGACTTTCTCCAGCATAGTAACACACACACTCCTCAATCTAAGGCTTGGCGACTTGTTAACGGAGTTGTTCAGTCACGTGAGTCCTCCTCCCCTCCTCTCGAACACAATCCTGTGGAATATGCCAACAACCTAATTTACAAATGTTCCACTCAATCTTAGCCGACATCCCTGCCTCCCCCCATCAAGGCTTGCCTCTCGGCTGCTAGCGGAAACTTTCTAGCACATATTGCAGAGTCTCACTCCACTCCCTCCCCTTGATAATCACCCCATCACCGGTCATGAGTTGCATCTTGCGTTATTGCAAGGCACGGCAACTACTCTGGGTGATGACAGGATCACCTATGCCACACTGAGACTCATCACTCAAGTCCCTGGCAATCCCTTACTCTCACTGTTCAACCTGAGTCTTTCCAAAGGTAGTCTCCCTGCAGATGGGACCCGTAGCACCATCATCCCCATCCCTAAGCTTAATTCATCCGATTTGCGTCCCATTTCCCTAACTTCCAGCGTCTGCAAAGTCCTCAAGAGAATTCTTTTAGCAAGTCTCTGCGATCTTCTTCAGGATCAGCTCTCTCCCCATCTTTTCGTTTCCTCCCTGGCTGAAGTACACAACACTACTCACTCACTTCATATCTTTCTCCTGTACAGTCTTCACTGACCTTAAAGCTGTATTCGACGTCGCAAACCGTGACGTCATCCTTACCCACCTGGGAGTCTCTGGCCAACTGTTCTGCTGGCTGGAAAGCTACCTGGCCCACCGTCACACTCGTGTTCTGTTTTGTATGGTGATGATATCTGCATCCACTCATCCCCCGTCACTCTTCACTCTTCAACGTCTAGTTAAGCTCAGTCAGGCTGCATCTGCTTGTAGGTTGATTACCAGCACTGCCAAAACCAAACTGTTTTCTCAATCCCTCACTCACAGGCTTGCTTGAACATCCATAACCCTCCTCGGCTTTCAAATATGAGGCAGTACAGGCTTATATATACTTTGGAATTCCTCCCTCTACCCTCTTTAACCCCTCCCAATATGTCTCCACTATCTGCACCCGCCTCCACCGCAGACTTAAACTCCTTGGCATGCTCAATTGTGACTTGCATGGGGTTAGCATCCCCATCGTTCGATCATTTTACCTGTTATATATTTGCTCCCTTCTTGATTATCATACTGTCTCAATCTCTCTTTTCCCTCCAGCACAGCTCCGACTACTTGAAGTGGTACAAAATCGGTCGATGCGTCTCATTCTTCGCTGCCCAAGGTCTCCCAAAGTAGTCAAAATGTTCCCTGAACTCAATCTGTGTCCCATTACAGATCACATTCATATGCATGGAGTCTACATTACCACACACTGTCTGACAACATTTCCATCTCCTGCTCCATCCTTTTGCTCCTGACTGGTTGACATTCTCTCAGATACCACTCACCTCAACCGAATGCAGCACACTCACATGCCAGGCATGGCATCCTGGCTCAAACGAGTTCTTTCGGCACTCACTTGTCCTCTTCAGCTTTCTGGCCGAGATCCCGACAGTATCCATGCTCATCTTGTCACTCCCATCCGTAATTAACTTTTGTCCCTTTCATGGACACGTACAACTACTGTGCACTACACACCTTCTGCCACTGCTTCTGACCACTCACCAATCCCATCACTGAAACCCTTAACTACGTAGCCTGCACCTACACTTTCCATCCCATTCACATCTACACTGACGGTTCTGTCCTCGCTAACGGCCGGGCGAGAGCTGCTTGCATTGCTTTTACTAACTTTGCTTCCCCTCTCTTCATTTCCCACCGTCTTCTTAGCTGGGCCAGCAGTACCCAGTGTGAACTCTGCTATACGATCTGCTCTTGACTTCCTTCTTTCTCAACACCTACTAGGTCTCATCACCAGCGATTCCCAGGCTGTGCCTTCCCCTAATTCGCAACCCCCCTCTACACCCGACTCCCCTCCCCTTTCTTCGCCTCCCGCCTCCATCATGTTCATGTTCTTGGTCTCATGGGGTCTTTCGTTTGAATCCCAGCCCATGTTTGTCATATCCGCCATGACCAGGCAGATCGTCTTCCTCAAGCTGCGTGTAACCTTCCCCTAGCTTCCATCCGCCTCCTTCTGTCCAAAACAGTTGTCTGGAGAATCCTTTTAGAGAAGTCCAGGGAGGACCTGGTCCTGCATACCGGTGCTGAAAGTCCCACTAGTGTCACCATTAATCCCATGGATGAAGCATTATCCCATCACATCGTTACCTGCCTTGTTATTACCCCCTTCAAACCCCCTGGATTATTGTTTTCTACTTTGTGTACCTACTTAATCACACATCTTGATGTACGCGAAGACATTCTCAACCTTCACCCCGACTTCCTTTCAATGAAGTGCCTTGGCACTAGGACAACATTCTGGTGTATATATATATGCAAGCCTATATATATATATATATATATATATATATATATATATATATATATATATATATATGCAAGCCTCCGTGTGTGTGTGTGTGTGTGTGTGTGTGTGTGTGTGTGTGTGTGTGTGTGTGTGTGTGTGTGTTGTCCACACACGTACACATTAGGTGCAACTTTATAATGAGTATCATTTCTGTTTATCTATCAACCTGTGTATGTGACAATGCATATATATCCATGTAGAGTGCATATGCATACAGTATATGTGTCTCCCTGTGTATGTACTTATATATGGATAACATACATACAGTATATGCATGTAGCATATGTAAATGTATGCACGTCTGTATAGATACCCATATCTTTATACATTGGTACCTATCCTGTATATGCACTATGTCTATGGCTACATGTGCGTAAACATACAGTATACATATATGTAAACACAGATATGTATATGTATGTTATTTTATGTACGGAAAAAGAAACCAAAGGCCAGGAGCCCGCAAACCATTCCTTCCAAGAAAAAAGAAAAAAAAAAAAAACAGTACAAAACAGACCAAATACAAGATCCGGTTGTTTCGAGATGTCTGGACACATTGCGTTTGAAAGACTGGAGATCATAAGTAGGAAATACAGACAGGGACAGTTCCAGAGATAAGCTACTGCATAAATGAAGGACTGGAAGTAACGGTTAACTCTGGCATTAGAGAGTTGGACAGAAAAGGGGTCAGAGTTTGTTGGTAGACGGGTGCTACACTCCCGTCATTGAGGTGGAGGGATGCAAGCAGACAGTTAAGAGGAGCAATGACCATTGAAGTAGCGATAGAAAAGAGATAAAGATGAAACAGTGCGGCAAAGAAACAGAGGTTGAAGGAAGTCAGTAAGAAGAGAAGAGTTAATGAGATGAAAAATCTCTGACTCCACTTCATTCAGCAGAGCTGTATGTGGGGAGCCTCCCCACACATGAAAGTTGTACTCAACACAAGGGTTAATAAAACCCGTGTATAAAGTAAAAAACTGAGTAGGGGTAAAGAAAGTACGGAGTCGGCTTAGCACACCTAATCTCTTGGAACCAGATTTTACAAGAGATGTAATATGATCTTTCCAAGATAAATCCCGAGAGAATTAAACCTCATGTAGGCTTAAGGATGATGCTAGATTGAGCTGGATATTATTAAACATTAGTGGGTACTCTTGTGGAAGATTTTGTCGGGTTGATAAGTTGATTGATTGATTGATTGATAGAACACATGGCACCGCAACAACACGGTCATATTGTGCCATGTATGGTAAGCAAAAATATAGGCAGTAGAAACATAAAAACATTAAGAAGCAAAACTCCACATTAAAAACTAGACATCAAAGTAAAAACAAAGCAATCATAAAAGATGAAGAAGGCCAGCCTCCTTCAGAAATAAAAACACATCGTCTCCAGGGATACCAGGCTCTCCCCCAAGCATCGAAGAGAGACAGTAAACACCACCCTCTTCTCAGTGCCTCAATAACAACCTCCAACATAAGTGTCCCATACTGGGACACTCAACCAGCAAGTGCCTGACTCGGGTTGATAGGTGTAAGAACTGAGTGTTTGACGTTTAAAAAGCAACATGATTACTTTTACCGCAATCAGAGATACAAGACATGTCAGACACTAGGTGTGCCACAGCCTCATCCCTTGTTTGTTGACGGGAATCGAATGGAAAGGTGAAAGGTGGAATCATCAGCGTATGAGTGGATAGAATTAGATGTACAGCTTAGAAAATCATTGATAAATAAAAGGAAGAGAGTTGGTGATTGGACAGAGCCCTAATGTGTTAGATCTAAGAGATCTAGACGGCGGCCGTCTACAACAGCAGCAACAGAACGACCAGAAAGGAAACTATAGATGAGGGCACAGACCGAAGGATAGACACCGTGCGAGGGCAGTTCGGAAATTTAAGATTTATGCCAGACTCGATCGAAAGCATTTGAGATGTCAAGTGCAATGGCAAAGCTTTCGCCAAAGTCCCGAAAGGAGGATGACCAGGAGTCTGAAAGGTAGATGAGAAGATCTCCAGTGGAGCGTCCCTGACGGAACCCATATTGACGATCAGAAAGAAGGTTGTCATAGGAAAGATGCTTAAAAATTTTCCTGTTAAGAATAGACTCGAAGACATTTGAGACATATGTTGTTAAAGCAACCGGGCGATAGTCAGAGGGTTCGGAATGGTCAATTTTCTTTGGGATTGACTGAATGAGAGCAAACTTCCAGCAAGAAGGAAAGGTACAGATTGATAGACAAAGGCGAAAGAGTTTACCTAAGCAGGGTGTAAGGACAGGAAGCACAGTTCTTGAGGACAACAGGAGGGACCCCATCAGGCCCATATGTCATGTTATTAATGAGGCCAGCGATGGCAGAAAACATGTGCCTCTATCTGCATTCGTATGTGATGTGTGTGGTGTCAGTGTATACCACTGCTCATTCCTAAACTTGTAATGCTAGTTACTCCAACAACTCTGTACCATATATGTGTCATTGGATCTCTCTTCATTACTCTACATGTACTGCTACTTACTGCTATCCATTTGTGACATATATGTGTAATGCAATCCCTTGCTCTCACGCACACATCCCTGCTTTGCCTTCAGCGACAGTGTTTCCCAGAGTGTTGGGGCTTCTGGTGAATGGTGAATAAAGAACCTAAAAAAAAAAAAAAAAAAAAAAAAAAACTTACCTCGACCCAAACCAATATTTTCTTGAGAGGGGGATGATACATATCCAGGTCTTTGTCGAGCTTCCTGAATTCACGTGGCATATTCTTGATATATTTTGGAAAGGTAACATCAGAAAAAACGTCAGAGGATGAACTGTACTTAAGATAGTTTTCACCATTTTTTCCATAACCACCATTTTTCATTCTGACACCTTTCTTGTAAGAGTGTGTTTTAATTTGGTTGCTCTTTCTATTCATTTTAAAATTACTTTCCTTATCTTCATCATTTCCGTTCTCCCATATCATGTTTTCAGCACTGTAGGCACTGCTAATAAAATTCAGGTCAACTGCATTACTTTTTCTGTTATCCATTTCATTTCTGGCTTCACTTTTGCCAGTCATAACGGCCTTTTTATTGTCAGTTGGATCAAGGGTGGACACAGCCTCAGCCATACTTTCATCGTTGTCGTCATAAGTGTCATCATCATTATCCTCATCATCATCAATATCATTATGATCGTCTTCGAGTATCAGGTGACTCCATACCTTAGGTGCCCTGTAGAATATGTATAAAAAGTAATAATAATAATAATAACAATAATAATAATAATAATTATGATAATAATAATAATAATCCAAGAACAGCAAAACAACAACAACAACAGCAACAACAACAACAATAATAATAATAATAATAATAATAATAATAATAATAATAATAATAATAATAATAATAATAATAATAGTAATAATAATAATTAATAATAGTAATAGTAATAATAGTAATAGTAATAGTAATAATAGTAATAGTAATAGTAATAATAGTAATAGTAATAATAGTAATAGTGATAATAGTAATAGTGATAATAGTAATAGTAATAATAGTAATAGTAATAATAGCAATAGTAAAAATAGTAATAGTAATAGTAATAGTAATAATAGTAATAGTAATAACAGTAATGGTAACAGTAATAATAGTAATAATAATAATAGTAATAATAATAATAGTAATAATAATAGTAATAGTAATAATAGTAATAACAATAATAATAATAATAATAATAAATAAATAAAGGTGAGCGAAGTGAGTGCAGGAATTATCGTGGCATAAGTTTATTGAGTGTGATAGGGATGATATATGGAAATTATTACTGAGAAAGTAAGAGAGATATCAGAACTCCTAGTGAATGATGAACAGGGTAGCTTTAGGAGGGACAGAGGATGTGTGGATCAAATATTTGCAGTGAGACAGATAGCAGAGAAGTCTTGTGAGAAGGACCATAAGGTGTTTATGGCATTCATGGATCTGGAAAAAGCATACGGCATAGTGGACAGAGAAGGATTGTGGAAAGTTTTGTGCATGTACAGTGTAGATGGTAAGCTGCTAGGTGCCGTCATGAGTTTTTATGATGGTAGTGGAGTATGTGTAAGGGTTATTGGGTATCGAAGTAAATGGTTCACGATCGGTGTGGGCGTGCGACAAGGATGTGTGATGTCCCTATGGTTGTTCAATATATATATGGATGGGGTGATAAGAAAAATAAAAACACGAGTAATGGAGAGGGGGGGGGTGGCATTAGTAATGAATGGTGATGGAATGTCTCAAATTTGTTGTATGCTGATGATGCAATACTGCTTGCAAATACCGAACAAGAACTTGGTAGGCTAGTCCAGAGTTTTGTTGATGTCTGTGAGTGTCGTGCCTTGAGAGTAAATGTAGGGAATAGTAATGGTTATTGAGAGAGAAGGTGACTCCCAGTGCGATGTAACAGTGAATGGGGAGAGACTGGAAGTGGTGAGAGAGTTCAAATACCTGGGTACAGTGACAGAAAAGAGAGGAAAATGTGCAAAAGGAGTGGAAAGTAGAATGACACAAAGAAGCAAAGTAGCTGGTGCAAAGAAGGCCTTGATAAAAAACAGAGACTTGAGTGTTGCAGCTGCACGAGGCATACATGAAGGATTGTTAGTGCCAACTTTAACATATGGATGTGAGACTATGGTGTGGCATGAAAATGAAAGGTCAAGAATAAGAGTAGTGGAGTTGAGACTGCTGAGGAAGGTATGTGGAGCACAGAGAGCGGATGGGATACGAAATAATGTGATTCGTGAAAGATGTGGAATGAGGAAGTCTTTGGACACCAGAATCGAAGAGAGTGTACTGAGATGGTATGGTCATGTGGAGAGAATGGATAAAAACAGAGTGGTGAAAAAGGTATATCTGAGCGAGTTTGAAGGAGGGAGGAGGCGAGGTAGGACAAGGAGAAGGTGGAAGGATAAGGTGGATGAGTGTGGGAGGAAGAGAGGTTTAGAGGTCGGTGAGGCTAGGGGACTGACAAGAGATCGAGCTGGCTGTATGAATGTTGTGAGAAGAAGTGCATGATCAGGGATATGACACCCCCTTTAACATGAAAGCGTCCGGATTGACCTTGTCGAATAGGTTATGTGAAGTTACAGAATGTGGTGAATGTTTTTTGCGTACAAGATACAGCCAGGATTCCGAGGGCTTGAATGATGAGTAAATGGAAGCGTGGTTCATTGGATTGGGCAAACGTAGGCTGTTTGGACGTTGCTACTCCTCACCCTGCCCTTCGGTGGGAAAGGAGGTCCGGATGATAATGATGAATCTATTAATCAAAATCAATACCATTCGTTGCTACTGATCATTTCTCACAATACGAAATTTTGGTCTCAATTAAGCATCAGAAAACAGTCGCATGGGTAAATATAGATAATGTGATCTGTAAGTTCATCACACCAAAGGTGCTAATAAGTAATAAAGGAGGAGAATTTAACCCTGAAAATTTACAAGAAACATGTAAACAATACAATAGAAAAAAAGGTAAAGTTTTAGCCTATCATCCAGGTAGAATAAGAAAGTGTTAGATGTACTACATCACATTGTCAATGAGAATTATGCAAACTGGTATGATTGGATCCACAGAGTTGAAGCATCAATTAATTGTGCAATTAACAAATCTATAAGAGACACTCATTTTATTATTTACAGGACAGGCAAACGTCTCCCATACGAGATACTGGAAGGCAAGCAAATGCCTGTATACAGTTATGAAGGTTTTCCTAAACTACGTTACGTGAATTCCAAGAGATATACGCAGAGTTAAAGAAACAGTTAACGATGTCCAAGAAAAAAATGAAGGAATCATTTAATAGGAAGGAAAAATGAATCGAATATCAACATATGACACTGTCTACGGCATCATTCACACTAGAGACAATAAATTGTGACCGAAATTTGAAGGCTCATGAAATGTAATTAAGAGAACACCCAGTAAGGCATTAATTAAATCACTATCGAGTGACAAAGAGAAGAAAGTTCATATCGATCATTTAAAAAAGGTCTCAAAAATTTAGCTTGTAATTATAAAACACTGGATACAACCGAAAACAAAAACTACATACGATGGAAATAAACTGAAAGAAATTAATACATGCCAGAATAAATTACGATTGCAAAACAGACATACAAATATAGGTGCAACTAATACAGCAATTACCATAACAAGGCATTTACATGATCTGGGAATCGATTTAGACTCCTTTTATAGGTAATACGCTGAGCAATTTAGAGCAGAGCCATTCTTCTTAAAGAGCAAGACTAAAATCAAGATAATTGAAAGGTTCGTCATCTATATCATCATCCATTGCATGACTTGCTAACATCACTGGATTAGCTATCTAATAAAGTTATTCTCCTGGCAGGTAAAGATGAGGGTAATTATTCCATGGATTCTACTCCTTATGCCGATTGCAAGAGGGACTCCTCACTTACACCCTCAACATGTAGTAAGACAAGGTTGCCTAATCGCACCAACCGCCTTTACAGTTATTGTGCAAAACATAGTGAGTAATGAAATTAATTTGGACGTACTGTACTGATATTGCAGAATATAGCAAGACACTTAGAACTCTAGAAGCAGTATTTAGAGGCTCTTTCGCATATGCTCATCCAACACAAGAAGTGGCTGCAATAATTAAGGGAGCGAACTGGAAGCTGGAACAGGCTAAGACCAGTATGTCCACCATGATCCAGGACATCCCATCAAGTTGGACTGACACAGTTAGTGAAACAAACAACATCATGAATACACGTGAGAAACGTGGTTTGTTAGATCAAGAGTAGGTGGAGCAAATCTAGGTAACATTTTTGGATTGGCTACAGAAAATGATTTTGAAGAACTAAATAACAAATATAACAAGGTATCACGCTTTCTCTCATATCAACATTAGCTAGCTGATACCCAGAACAGTGGTACATGCACTAGAAGGGAATACAACACATTTCCAACACTTTTCAGTGGTCATGGTACATACTGACATAATAATACATTAGTTGGATAATACTAGAGCTCATTATCAAGCTTTTATGAAAGGCATTGCTAATGTTGGTAACGGTAGGATCACCACAAATTTACATCCCATTCACAACCTAGGTCAAATAATCAGTCAAGGTGTAAATAAGCATGGTTTGAAGCCTTTGTTTGAGGAAAGGAATCTTCATTCATTCATTCATTGCCAGACGCCATGTATCCCACACGGGGTGGCCAAGGGCTTAGAGTTAATTGTTTTACAGGGAGGGGCACTAATCCTCCACCAACCCCACTTGACACGTAGGGAATCTGATGTTATATTATCCATACTTTCAAGCAACACTCACATCAACATAATAGTTGTTCACGTCTCATTCATAACAGATGATTTTTTCACGATCTATCACATATACCCTTTTCAGTCTAAAAAAGATGACATTAGTCACCATCAACACCAAAGCAGAAATCATCATGGACTCCAAGAAACAGGACACTGTCACCTTCGCTAGTGAAACAACAATTGAACAGAGAGTAAATGTATATCACTGCATGCATGGTGGCTCAATCGGTCGAGAGGTGGCCTGCAGTCCTACAGGACCCAGGTTCAAATCCCCGCTGGGACAGGGAATAGTTTAAGGATTTGAATTTCATAAAAATCAGATTTTACTGATCTACCAGAAGACCCACTGACATGTAAAAATATCCCCGCTAATACCAACACACCAGTCATGTATAAGACAGCCCTAGCATGAATTCAATATGGACGGTGGGTGTCAGCGCCGAAGTGGTGACATGCAGAGGTGTTTGGTATGTAGGGGGACTACTGGGCCTTGGGAGCAGGCTGTGAAGCCTATGCCCAAAGTCGGACACACATAAAAAAAAAAAAAAATCCTCACGTTTCAGCCAGCTGAGACAGTTACTTGTGAAATGGCTATCATAAAGAATCACATCCATCCATCATCAATGCAACGTCATATTTGCTCCAGATAAACTTGTCCAACATCAACGCATTGGACATTCACAGTTTCTCTATTTCACTCAACATACATCAGTTTTCGTAACTTGCCCAGGTACACCTCCAACCCATACATCAGCATCTGCTTTACAAATACACTGGATTACTGTTCACTACTAACCCCTTCATTGTCCACCTTACCTATTAGAAAACACTATGTTATTCTAAACCACGCACATAAGTTCTTCCAGCCATTATCTAAGATGAATTTAAATATGAGTACACATATTAAGTTAACTTCAATTAAGTCTGAAACCATGCAATTGATTAATTGAACAATGCAACCTTGGGAAGAATATAGTGGGATTATGTTCAATTCATATTATGTTTAGAGCCCAGCTCCAGTTACCTTTACAATTTTTTCTCATCATATTTGCTCTATTAATACTGGCTATGTACCGAATACAAGCTAGGGTTAGAAACTTGGAACAATACTTAAAAGCTATGCGTTACAAGTGAGACCAACTGTGTAAGTATTGTAAAATTAATATTGTACTGTATATATATATATATATATATATATATATATATATATATATATATATATATATATATATATATATATATATATATATATATATATATATATATATAATAAAATAAAAAAAATATGGGATTACATACAGTATATTGATTTTAATATAAAGTGCACAACAAAATGAAGCCAGTATACATGTATCCATTTTATATTATGTAACCATATTACTGTCTCATACAGATAGATAGCACGTACAGTACATCAAAGATAACCTATTCTTGATATAACTGACTACTGTAGACATGTCACTGCATTGCTATTGTACAGCTATTATGTAAATGTATATAGATATATACTGTATCTCTAGTATACCATACAATTATATTACTACACTGTCTTACAATATTATGACGAATACCATGTATTTACATATGTCTAGGGCCTCAGGAACAGAAACACACACATCCTCTGGCCCAGACTATCAAGAATTTCAGGATGCATGTTAAACACTTGGTGTGACTCGTGGAAGCCAGTTAGCTAACGTGTCGGAAGCGTGCTAGACGCAATACACACACACATGTACGCACACGTATAAGCCAGACGGAAACCAGCTAACGTGTCGGAAGCGTGCTAGACGCAATACACACACACATGTACGCACACGAATCAGCCAGCCAGCCAGGAACCAGGCAGTCATCTAATCAGATATATGTAGGGAGCAGAAGGTGGCAGAATTAGACAGGTGTCAGAAGAAGGCTGAGAAGAGAAGGAGTAGGAGATTAAGTAGAATAGGAGGTAAGAGCCAGTAGGTGAATAGCTGTCACTGGAAATTAGTGAGTCACGTCACTCTGTCCGGGAACAATATAACTGTGCCATAATAAAACCCCTTATTCCCAGAGAGAGAGTGTCTATCTCACCTTCACTTACGATACAAGAGCGACAGAGGGGGGAGTGAGACAGAGGAAGACATACAAATATGCGATCTCCACGTTGTCAGTCACCTCACGACCCTTTACATTGGTAGCAACTCACATACTGTAGGTGCCTTGCCAATCTACTACAATCTCAGATTCCTAGCTACGACTTTTATCTAAGTTTGGCAGCAGCAGTAATCTACGATACTCTACAATATCCACTTATTGACACTGGTGACACCTACCTACCTACTGTAGATACCTACCTACCTATCTACTTATCGACAGAGGTACTGCGTGGTAATTTCCTTTATCAGTAGGCTACATCAAGACTCCCAGGAGGTAACAATATACTAGATCTGCTTATACCTAATAAAGAAAACATTATTAGTGATATAGAAGTTGGCAGATAACCTGGACCATGAAGAAATTAAGTTCAAATTTAGCGGGAATGGCCGTTGTACTGAAAGCCGATCGAGTGTCCCTAATATTCGTCTAGGGTACTTTGAAGGATTAAGAGCTAATTTCAAAACCTAAATCCATGGGGAGACTGGTTACTATAAGAAAAGTCAGGTCATTGTGAAAGCACAGGTCACAGGTGAGAGGGAATGCTAAGATCATAGGTGAGGGACATGATTTAGGTGGGAGAGTAAGTCAGGTCACTGTCGTCATTGGGGAAGCTCAGGTCATAAGTGAGGGAGATATAGATGGGATTGTAGCTCAGGTCACGGAGACTAATTCAGGACAGGTGCCACGTAGCCGTTCCGTCAGTGAGAAATATGATGATAAAATTAACAGATGTCAGGGTAGCTATAGCCCTTCAAAAGCGACATGAACGAAAATTTCGTAGCCAGGACAGTTAAACAACAGATTACATTTTTTTACAGGCCAAAAAATATATATATAATATTAAAAATTATAAAATACAGAGAGGAGAGGAACACTTACCTAACCGGTACGCGATTTTCAAAGGGATAAAGCCGGAGATAAAGGAAACAAAGCTATGTTATGAAATTAAGGTTGCTCGAGATGAAAGAAAACCCCAAGTGTTTTTATCAGCTGATCCGTACGAAAACTAAAGATGAAATAGGACCTCTTAGAACAGAATCAGGTAACATTACCAGTGATGATACAGAAATGTGCTCTATCCTAAATAATTAATTCGTATCAGTATTTACCAAGGAAAATGTAGAACTGATCTTTCAAGCAACAGTTATTCACAGTGGTAATACGAACAATGTTCTTAGTAAAATAACCGTTAGTAATGATGGGATATTGAAAAAATGATAATAAATTAATGCCTAAAAAATCCCCATGTCCGGATGATTTATATGTGAGAATAATAATGGAAACCAAGGAAGAATTATGTCAGCCAATTACATCGCCACTTAATAATTCTTTAAGTTCAGGAGAAGTTCCAGAGGTGTGGAAAACAACAGACGTTGTCCCTAAAAAAAAAAAAAAAAAAGTGATAAGTCAATTGCGTCGAATTATCGTCCCATAATTCTAACATTAATAGTTCGTTAAATGCTAGAGTCACCTTTATAAATTTAATCAGAGAGCACCTAGAAAGATTTAATTTAATTAATGAAAGTCAACACGGATTTATGCAAGGACGATCCTGCCTCACAAACTTATTATTTTTTTCCGAAGGCGGTAGAAAGCAATAATGCTTATATTACTCTTTTTTTCCTTAGGTGTCCGACTCTGGGCAAAGGCTTCAGGGCCTATTCCCAAGTCCCAGTAGTCCTCCTTGGGGCCCAGTAGTCCTCCTACATCTCCACATGTCAACACTTCGGCGCTAACACCCACCATTCATACTGAATACTCGTACATGCTAGGCTGTCTCATACAGGACTGGTGTACTGGTATTAGCAGGGGTATTTTTATGACATGTCGGAAGATCATCTAGTAGATCGGAAAAGTCTGCTTTTTAAGAAATTCAAATCCTTAAACTGTTCCCTGCCCCAGCCGGGATTCGAACCTGGGTCCATTTGGACACCAAGCCGCCCCTCTACCGATTCTGCCACTAATTAGCTATCCTTAGTAAATCATTCGTAAAGCTGTCGATAGGGATTCACAGGAATGGTTTGTTAGGAAGGTTCGAGCACACGGTACAAACGATGATATTTGAAAATGGATAGAATCCTGGTTGACGGGACGAAAAAGGAGACTTTTAATAGATGGTACTAAGATGCATCGGGGGTTAGTAACTAGCCGCATAATCATCATCAGCCATTTGAGTGTCCACTGCAGGACCGGCCTATCCCGAACGAAGTGGGGACGATACAGCCTATGTATCTCTAAAGGCCTTCTCCCACTTCGGTGAAAGTGGGGAAGATAAAGTCACGATGTGTCAAAAATCTCTAATCGTGGGTATTCGTGATCAAAATCTTGTCCCTTCGTGGCGTGTCGCCGATACGTCGTACGAGGTGGAAATTTGTCGTGGGGGGCCACGACGTTTTCATGCTGCATGAAAACGTCGTGGCCTTCCACGATTTTGTAAAATTTCGCAGATTAGTCATTGACAACAAGGCGACGCCTCGGCGACGTCAGCGATTACCCGGCGTATAAACCGCGTATGATCGCCGACATCGGCGAGGCATCGGCGGTAAAAAAAACCGTTGAGATGTCATACAGTCATACGGCAAAGTGTCGGCAATGTATCGGCGATGCATCGGTGAGGTTAATACGACATAGCCTACGTAAACCGTACGATACGTACCGGGTTGTGCGACAGTAATATTTCATCTTATGAATGTCGGTGATATATCGCCGACATTTCGCGGATGAACCATCAATTAATCACCTTAAATATGCCGATGATGGCGAGGCAACTGCGATGGCCTCGGCGTTTTGTCTGCGAGGTGCGTCCGATGCATTCGCTGACACATCGACAATACATCGTCGACAGCACGCCGCCGTTGTACCTTTATCGCCGTTGAATTGCCGTTAAAAAAAAATGTTAAAATTTGAATTTAGAATAATGCTTGCGCATTACGCCGACATATCGGCGATATGTCGGCTACTAGTCGCCGGTTATATCGTATACTCGGCCGAGGTGTCGGCGTTTTGTCGTACTGGTGTCGCCGGTATTACGCCGACACCACGATTCTTGGTCAGAGTCGTCGACACATCACCGACTTCGGCCACGATTTTCATCGTGGCTTTGTCGTGCCTATTTACGCCGAAGTGGGAAAGGGCCTTAAGGTTGTGTGGTAGAGATCGTATGTAGGGTGAGAAGTGCTTGTAAGTGTAACTGTAATGTTGGAGTGGCTTTGGACGTGAGTGTAGTCTGTGAACCAAGCGTAATCGGCCCGCGAAAGCCGACTGGCTGCAAGCACACTTTATAGTAAGCTACACTGGTTCAGCCACAGCACCCCTTATGTCCTCCAAGGCAGTACGTGGCCGGAAGAACGCTCCCAAAGATTATTACCCTGGCAGGGCGCGAACAGTTGTTCTTCCATGTACGAAAATCCACACTTTACCACTGTACCATAGAGGCTCCATATATATATATATATATATATATATATATATATATATATATATATCTATAACATATATATATATATATATTATATATATATATATATATATATATATATATATATATATTACATATATTATATTTTATATATTATATATATATTATATATATATATTGCATATTATACATTATATATATATATATATATATATATATATATATTATATATTGTATATATATTATATATTATGCATATATTAAATTATATATATATATGAAACTTCTGTGGTATAGTAGTAAAGTGTGAGTTTTCGTACACTGAAGAACTAGGGTTCGCGCCCTGCCAGGATAATAAACTTTGGGAGTCTTCTTCTGGCCACGTACTGCATGGCGGACATCAGGGGTGCTGTGGTTGAACTAGTGTCACATACTATAAAGTAAGCTTGCACCCAGTCAGCTTGCACGGGCCGATTACACTTGGTTCACAGACTACACACACATCCAAAGCCACTACAACACTACAGTTACACTTACAAGCACATCTCACCCTACATACAATCTCCACCAGACAGTCTAAGCCACTTGGTAGAGACACATTGGCTGAATCGTCCCCACTTCGGTAGGGATAGGCCGGTCCTGCAGTGGACACTCAAACGGCTGATGAGATGAGATGATGAGATGATATATATATATATATATATATATATATATATATATATATATATATATATATATATATATATATATATAATGTATGTATGTATATTAGGGTGAATGAAAGTACAGATTTCGTGAAAGATTGCCTCATTGATAAACGTGTTCCATTGTATGCTGTTTTAATATCTGTAAAAAAATTTTGCAATCAGTGGTGCTGAAAAGGGGCAACAAAGCCTATGAATATTCAACCAGCCTTGTTGTGCACAACGAGCTTAGAATTTTTTCACTAGATGGCGTTACATGCTTACTACAAAGGCGCATCCTGGTAGAACTCATCCATGTCAGGAAGCAATTGGTGTATGTGAGCCCCATTGTACGAATGTTGGCAAAACAGAAAAACAGCAGAGGCTAATCATAAAAATTATTATATTTAGAGTCATTAGGGAACTTTGCTGCACTCGCCTCTGCTACTTCACTGCATCAGCGTTGGTCTCCGCTGCGCACCGGTCAGGCATGCACACACAGTTGTGCTCTACCAACGCCTTGGAGTTGCTAGTAACAACCGTTTAGCTGTTTGATATTGCTAGTCTCTGTGAACTGCCTAAGACAGTGGGTTTTGTTGTAGTGTTTTCTATCGTTGCTAATAATAATTGCCTCGTGTGGCTAATACTGGAATAAATATGTATTACATAGCATCTTGCGTCGTTTGAGTAAGCTGCTTTGAAAATTGCTCTTTCCCCAACTAACCAAAAAATTTGTACATGTAATTCAGAATTTTGTTTTGACAGTTATGAAGCAGTTGACCGAAATGAACACATCCAGCCAATAAGGCTTCTGGTTCTTGCATAAAAACCCGGTGCCAGATTTTTGGTTTGGGCGCCAGTATAACTGATGATGATGCTACAGTTACTGGAGCTAAGCTAACAAGTGGTCGACAGATTCTGAGGTGCATGATTTATAACTGCAATAGACATACTGTTGCTGGTAGTACCAGAACTCTGTCGCAGTTTCAAGCAGCTCAGGTCGTGTTGTAGGTGTGGACGTTCTACATAAGGCCAATATACCGATAGTGAGTGACCAGTGAGCGTGCAACAAGATGATCACGCTTGACGAGGAGACAGAGAAACTATGGCGTATTCCGCTGCATGGCTAGGCATTCCACTGAGGCTTCCATCAAAGCAGAGAATACATTTATGAAATAACTAGATCCCACGTTTCTGCTTTGGACTCCAAATGCCGAAGAGCTGCTACGGAATCCTAAGGATATTGCTCTCTTTGCCAGCAAGAAAAATGACAGGCTGGCTTCTTCCCGTGAGCTTCGTACCAAGCTGATGGACTGGCGAAATGACGGCAGGAGCTTGATGATAGGGCAGCCAGACGTCTTGTACGTTCCAATCAGGCTCAACAGGAATCGACTGTGACGTGATACAGTGGTGTCAAATAGTGACAACAGTCCAGACAATGACAAGCAAGAAGCCATTCAAATTACCAAGTGTTCCACGCAACTGCCAGTGCAAGAAAAGCGGAACCACTGTTTTTATACCACATGACATTCTTAGTCAACTGAGAATAGCGGCACTTGCTACTCGGTTGAAGATGACACCAATGCAGCAGGCTGCCTTCATGCACGCGCTGATCACAGAGTCAGGGGGCGATCCATCAGCTGTGTCTCTTTCCTATGCAACGGCCGATCACTCACGCCATCATGTGCTGAAGTCATTGAGAGAACAGCTATGCAAGAAGTGGAAACCACCTCCCATGTGTACTCTACACTGGGATTGCAAGCTGACACCAATGCTCAGTAACACATCACAAGTAGAACACTTCACAGTGGTGGTTGGGGTTTCCACCCAACCCAAACTCCTCAGTGCGCCAGCATACCAGAAAGATACAGACAAAGCATGTGGAGCGATCGTTGCCCGACTTACATGTAATCTGCTGCATGAATGGCACTGCACCAACTAGAATCAAGATGGCTTTTGACACTAAAGCATCAAACACTGGTCATCTAACAACAGCTTGCATTGCCATTCAGGCATCACTAGGGAGGCCACTGCTCTGGTCTGGGTGCCAGCATCATATTGGCGAAGTGCTGTTGAGTAGTGTTTTCAACACCCTCAACGTGGAGATGACGCGCTCACCAGAGATAAGTTTGTTCAAGCATTTACGGAGTAACTGGCACCTGCTGACCAGAAAAGACAGCACACCATTGACATGCTACAGTCCCTAAGCCAGCCACTGAGCCAATGCAGAAGCCAGCCACCGAGCCAACCCCCAAGCCAGCTGCCAAGCCAGCTGCCAAGCCAGCCGCCAAGCCAGCCACCGAGCTAACTGCTGAGACAGCCACTGAGCCAACCGAGAAGCTGGTCACCAAGCTGGTTGCCGAGCAAACTCCTGTGATACTTCAGGGACCAGGAGAAATTCACAAGCCTTGATGGATGTTCAAGCTGCTTTATACGCTAAAGCTAGCTCTGATGGAGCAGTGCATCGTGCTTCTTCCATTAGGCTCCATCACCATGAGCCAACAAGTGCCAAAGATTTGCACGTTTGTGGTTTTCATCATCCACATCTACGCAACGTGGTGGCTGACCTGTGACAACATTGTGGCCTGTAGATGCCACCTGGAATGATCTTGCACACTACCATCAACTGGAACAGTACAAATCAGTTGATTCTACTATCGCAGTATCTGCCATCAGGGCCCTGCAGCGGCACTTGTGGTATTTGACGCCTGAAATGCTGCCATTGGCACTCTTCAGTGAAAATGTCCCTGCTGCCGAATCACGCGCACTGGCAGCCCGCATACTGCAGCACAAGCCACCTGACACACCGATCCAAGCTTCTCAACTGCGGTTTGCCAACGGCTATGATAAGCCAAAATTTCCAGTTCTGTCGCCAACCATGAGCTTGTCTGAACTGGCAAATGCAGACTGATGGTTCAGGTTGCAGCAACTTAAAATTTACCTAATATATATATATATATATATATATATATATATATACAGCGAGTCCATGAAATACGAAAACTCGAAGTACGAATTTCCGATGGTACGAAAGCCATAAATGTAGGACAAATTCCACAAAACGAAAGTATCTGTCTCAATGGTACGAAAAACAATACGAGAGGAAATACGAAAAATTCAAAATAGGCACGCTGCACAGCACCACACTCGCTTGCGGCAAGAAAACGAACTAACCCCTCTCTGGTAAACACGTTTTGGCGCGCTTCCCAGTCGAGTTACGGCCATCCTCTCCTCTCAGCTTCATTGTACATTATGCTGTTTTTCGCTGTTCTTCACTTTTTCGTATTTCCACCATGCCTCCCATGTGCTCTGCATCATCTCCTGCTCCAGTCAAGGAAGTACCAGAGGAGCAATAGGGTGCCACCATGTGACTTAGCACCTTATCAATGACACGAATCTCCAGCTACAGCACAGGTCTATATTTAACTGTACAGTGTACTAATACTACAGTAATTAGTTATGTGTTTTATTTTTTATGTCTGTACAATAGTATAGCACTGTATACATGTACTGCATACTTCTAAATAGGAGGGGTAAAGTATTAGTGGGAGTCCAATGGGGTCCTGGAATGCACCCTCCCCCTTTATACGTATATTTCAAAGAGGAAAATCGTTTCGATATACGAAATTTCGGATTACGAAAGTTTTTTTGTCCCTATCCCTTTCGTATTTCGAGGACACTCTGTATTTATATATATATATATATATATATATATATATATATATATATATATATATAATGCACCAGTCCTGTATCAGACAGCCCTAGCATGTATTCAGTATGGCCGGTGGGTGTTACCACCGAAGTAGTGACATGTAGAGGTGTGCGGTACATAGAAGAACTACTGGGCTTTGAGAGCAGGCTGTGCAGCCTATGCCCAGAGTCGGTCACATTCACATAAAATATATATAATATATATATATATATATATATATATATATATATATATATATATATATATACATACAGTATATGGAGCCTCTGTGGGACAGGGGTAAAGTGTGCGTTTTTGTACACTGAAGATCGAGGGTTCGTGCCCCGCCAGGGTAATAAACTTTGGGAGCGTTCTTCTGGTCACGCACTGCATTGGCGGACACAAGGGTTGTTGTGGTTGAACCAGTGTTGCATACTATAAAGTATGCTTGCATCCAGTCAGCTTGCACGGGCCGATTACACTTGGTTCACAGACTACACACACATCCAAAGCCACTCCAACACTACAGTTACACTTACAAGCACTTTTCACCCTACATACAATCTCTACCAGACAGCCTAAGCCATAAATTGGCTGTATTGTCCCCACTTCGGTCGGGATAGGCCATTCCTGCAGCGGACACTCAAACGGCTGATGAGGTGAGATGAGATATATTGTACAGTATAGATATACAGAGTAGACTGTAACACCAGTCGAGCAGGGCTGTACTCCCAAGGTGAATGGAAAGCTGATGACAGGGAGAGCTGGAGCTCCCAATTCATTAGCCCTCAGGATTAGTTCCTGACTATCCCCCTTTGCTGAACTTTTTCAGTGTCTCATTAACAGAGAGAGTAGGCCAGCATGTTTTCCAATACATGTTTCTCTATCAACATTAAACTACATTCACTGTACACATTACACTTCCTTTTCCAAAATTAAAAATAAAAATGAATAAATAATGGCTTCACAATACATGGCCTCGAAGTCCCCAGGGGGAGGGACCCTAAATGCCCCCACCTTCTGCCCCTCTCCCAGAGACGACTCGAGCTGCCTGGAACCTCTGTCTGACTCACTTCTTCTTCATTTCTGCTACATTCACGGCCTTTCCTCTATCTTTCACTCTGTTAAGCACTATCTCTCCTCCTCTAAACCTCACCTTCTTTTCCTAACTATGACTCAGCTGTCTGAGGCAACTGACAGCAAACCCTTTTCTGTATCCTTCTACTTTCTCTATACTCATTTCAAAGCCAAAGGTGGCTGTTGTGTAAATATATGCAATGACTAATCTTCCTCATGTGTTCCTGACCTCGATTCTTCCGAAATCTCTACACTCTGGCTTCGGCTTTCGTGTCATTCTCTGACTAAATATATCTGCGTTGTTTACCTATCCCCTAATTCTACTGACTGTCAAAATTTTTTCGACTATCTTACTTCTACGGTGGAACACATTCTATCCATTTTTCTCTGAAATCTCCATTCCAGGAGATTTCAATGTTCACCATCACCACCACCATTGGCTCTCCTCTCCCTTCACTGATCCACCTGGTGAACCAGCCCACATCTTTTCTATTTTTAATGACCTAAGGCAGCTTGTACAGCACCCTACCCATATCCCTGACTGCCTTGGAGAGAGCTCCAACATACTTGACCTCTTCCTTACACTTAACCTTTCTGCTTACACTGTTAATCCTTCCTCTCTGTTGGGCTTCTCTGATCACAACCTTATTACCTTAACCTGTCCTATTGCTTCAGTGCGGTGTGTGGACCCTCCAAAGAAACTTCGATTGTGCCACTTTGCAGCTGCAGATAGGGAGGCCCTCAGGCAGTACTTCTTTGATTTTCCCTGGAATGATTATTGCTTCCATGGCCGGGAGCCATCTGAGTGTGCCTTGCGCATTACGGAGGTTATTCGCTCAGGCATGGAAGCATACATTCCTTTCTCATATCCTTTGACTAATGCAAGAAAGCCTTGGTTTAATTGTGCTTGTTCTGATGCTGTCCACAAAAAGGAGAGGGCCTATAAAAGGTATCGGAGCCAACCCACCCCTGAATCACATCTTTTTTACGTTTCTGCCTGAAATCGTGGTAAGTCTGTTCTTCGCTCTGCTAGAAATAATACCATCCATACTAAATGCTCTCAATCCTCCAATTCGAATTCTTCCCACTCCTTCTGGCACCTTGCCAAAAACCTTTCTAACAACCTTACCTCATCATCCTTCCCTCCTCTTTTCTACTCTGATGGTTCTGTAGCTATTTCTTCTTCTGATACAGCAGATCTCTTTGCTCAGACGTTCTCCTCCAATCCCACCTTAGATGATTCCGGTGCTGTTCCTCCATCACTTCCCCCCTCTGACTTCCTCATGGCTGACATTAAAATTTCTTCAGCTAATGTATTTTCTGCCATCACTGGCCTCAGTACTAACAAGGCATATGGGCCTGATGGAGTACCTCCGGTTGTCCTCAACAACTGTTCTTCTGTGCATACACTGTCCCTAGGTAAACTCTTTCGCCTTTGTTTGTCAACTTGTACCTTTCCTTCTTGCTGGAAGTTTGCTCTCATTCAGCCAGTCCCAAAGAAGGGTGACCATTCCCAACCCGCTAACTATCGTCCAATTGCTTTAACATGCTGTATGTCAAAAGTTTTCGGGTCAGTTTTTAGTAGAAACATTTTAAAGAATCTTCCCTATAACAGCCTTCTTTCTGATCGTCAGTATGGTTTCCGTCAGGGATGCTCCACTGTCGATCTTCTCAGCTACCTTTCAGACTCCTGGTCATCCTTCTTTCGGGACTTTGGCGAAAGCTTTGCCATTGCACTTGACATCTCAAAGGCTTTTGATCGGGTCTGGCATAAATCTTTAATTTCCAAACTGCCCTCTTACAGTTTCTATCCTTCTATCTGTGCCTTTTTATAGCTTCCTTTCTGGTCGCTCTATAGCCACTGTTGTAGAAGGCCATCGTTATTCTCCTAGATCTATAAACAGTGGTGTTCTTCAGGGCTCTGGCCTATCACCAACTCTCTTCCTTTTATTTATCGATGACCTTCTAAGCTGTACATCTAACACTATCCACTCGTACGTTGATGACTCCACCCTTCACCTTTCCATTCGGTTCTCACAACATCCATCTCAGCATTTACTTCAACAAACAAGGGATGAGGCTATGGCACACCTAATGTCAAATTTGGCTCGTATCTCTGACTGGGGTAAAAATAATCTTATTGTTTTTAATGCTTGAGAGACTCAGTTCTTACATCCATCAACCCGACAAAATCTTCCACAGGTATACCCACTAACGTTTAATAACATTCAGCTTAATCCTGCATCATCCTTGAACATGCTTGGGATTTCATTTACTTGGGACTTATCCAAGAGATTACGGGTGATAAGCCGACTCCGTTCCTTCTTTAACCCTGCACAACTGTTGATTCTATACACGGGTTTTATCCGCCCCTGCATAGTGTACAATTCTCATGTGTGGGGAGGCTCCCCACATACAGTTCTTCTCAATAGGGTGGAGTCAAATGCTTTTCATCTCATTAACTGTCTTCAACCTCTGTCTCTTCGCCTCACTTTTGCATCTTTATCTTTTTTCTATCGCTACTTAAATGGTCACTGCTCCTCTGAACTGTTTGCTTGCATTCCTCCACCTCAACGACGGGTGCGTATCACCTGCCTAGAAGCAAACTCTCATCCCTTTTCTCTCCAGCTCTCTAATGCAAGAGTTAACCGTTACTCCCAGTCCTTCATTTATGCAACAGATTATCTCTGGAACCGTTTCCCTCTGTCTGTATTGCCTGCTAACTATGATCTCCAGTCCTTCAAATGCAGTGTGTCCAGGCATCTCGAAATGATTGGATCTTGAATTTGGCTCTCTCTTGCATTTTGTTTTTCTCTTGAAAGGAACTGTTATTGCGGGCTCGTGGCCTTTGATTCCTTCTTCCTAGCATATATATATATATATATATATATATAGATAGATAGATAGATATAGATAGACAGATAGATATAGAGAGATTGATAGATTACGGTTATAACTTTTTTACAGCCTTATGTTCCTGTACCTCAAATCGATGAACTTTTGCCTAAAAACAAAGAAAAAAGACACCCTCCAAAAGGTCACCCTGAAATAAAAAATTCAGTTTTTGCAAGTATATCTTTACATGTATAATAATAATAATAATAATAATAATAATAATAATATAAAAAAAAGAGCTTATACAAATGCATTAATACTTAAAATCACTGTTTATTACCTACAATACATCAAGTTGCAGTTTGGATTCGTTTCTGCAGGCAACATAAACTTCCTGCATCACTTTGATTGCACGTTCTGCACACTAATTACTTCTTGGTAGCTTGAGTAAGGATGGTCCCTGCTTCCAGTGATTCTGCAAAGAGTTTGGTGCTTTTATTAAGGTTTCAAGTTTTCTGACAAGTTCTTGAAGTCATTTTCATTGTACATCTGACTACTAAACCAGTACTCTGCCCATTCGTACGAAATGAATCTGCGTATCTTCTCCAAAGTATTCCTTGTTATAGGAATAAGAATGAATGAAAGGATAGAGAGAAATGCTCTTAACTTCCACCTCGCATTACTAGTACTTGGAATTTTGTGAACGTTATTCAAAAGAAAATGCCCGTTTTCTTCAAAGAACCTAAACACTCGTTTTAAATGATACAAAAACTTCATGTCGTCTCTTCATCCTGACTCATCGAGGATCTCTTCTGTTCCATTAACAATCTGTGATTTTAGTTTTTCATAATTCTTTATTAGTTGAGACACAAATGGATATTCAATGTTTGGAGAATTGGTGTTAGCACCAAGTTCTTCGTCCATCACCAAACGGAAAATCCTGTCCAGAATGTGATACTGACAACCGATAAACTGTGGTTTGTTGAAACTCTTATCCGAGAAAATTTGTTGTAATCTGACAACAACTCCATTTTTCCCAGTGTTAATGCTAGTTGTATCAGCAATGATCATTTTTGTTGCATGCCATAAGTTGTATTCATCAATAATTTTTGCAATTCCCTCAGCAATAGTTTCAGCCTTGCCATTTTCCAAACGCAATGCGTTCAATTTTATTTCAGTTCTTTCATTTTTATGTAGTACTACCTGGTACTCATTTTCAGTCTACTTTCCATTGAAATGTAAAGATCATGTTTCCAACTGCAACTTTTCAATCATTTCCTCCTTCAGTGTAGCAGTCTCTTTCTATATTGACTTGTAAATTGCTGCTTGATGTGGAGCAGGAATGTCAATACCATCTTGTGACAGCTGTTTGCATATTTAAGCAGCTTCATTTGTCGATACTCCAGTGGATGTCACCAAGTTAGTTGCAGCTTTACTTCTGTAGTTTTCTGGTTGGTGAATGATAAGTCTCATCATCATCCTTATATTCGTTGTCATCAGATTCGGTGCAACTACGACTAGATGAAAAATCATAAGATGATGGTAATATACAGTAGGTTCACCAGGCAGTTTTCGTCTTTTTGAAGGGTGAATGGTTTCCTTACTTGCAACTTGACCTATTGAGTACCCTAATTCTCCTTTGCTTTGCACTTGTAGGTGGTAGAGTTGTTTATCGTCCGTGGATAACAACTGACCATTTACTTTTATGATAACAAAAAGTTTATTTAGGGCATCACATTTTCCCCTCTTGATACATTCGTCGTAAGATTTTAGCAGTTTGTCAAGCTTTGCTTGTACTGCTTGATCTGACACCTGTAGAAAATTCAATTTATTCTCCCATAATTTTGTACCTTCTTTGGAAATTTCGACTATTCGTTCTCTTCTTAAATTGATTTTTGCTGAAAGAAACTGGTAACGTCCAACAAATTGCATTTGGTTCGGCATTCTGCATTTTTCTTCTAATGAAGATTCTTCTAAAGTCACAATTCCTCTTCTTCTATGTGACTGCTATTTCTTCTAAAGCCATAATTCCCCTTCTTCTATGTGACTGCTGGAACCGCACCAAATTATTTGTCCAGACATTCTTGTTCTTCTGTACAAGAGTATCAGTTCTTTTTTGCGACGTCATGCTTGTCTGCAAAAACAAAAATATAAAACAGTAACACACTAAGCAGTTATATTGCTGACTGTTCACCTGCAAACTGCGAAGATAACTGTTAGATGCTGAAAACTGCGTCCCGTTTTATAATATTCAGATTATTCTAGAATGTTCTAAACAATGTTAAACCATACTAGACCTTTACAAACCGTTCTACAAAGTCCTAAACAGTTCTGAAATCTTCTGTGCAAGTCTATAAAGTTATAAAAAATCTATAGAAAGATTACGAAAGTGATCAGAATTGCGTGTGTAACGTTAAATATATGGTAATCCATTTTTTGATTTCGAGGTAATGTTTTTTGAAAGCAGAGGAATAAGGGTTTTCTTCTTTGTTTTTTAAACAAAAGTTTATCAATTTATGATACAGGCTACCTCTTATTTGAAAAAAATAAAAAACTTATAAACTTTCTCTCTCTCTCTCTCTCTCTCTCTCTCTCTCTCTCTCTCTCTCTCTCTCTCTGTATAATATTTATCTATATATATCTATCTATATATATATATATATATATATATATATATATATATATATATATTGTTACATAGCCTATGATTTCATCATCCTTTGTGTAATTCTAACGTACAGTATGCTGCATGTTTGATCACGAGCGTGTTCTACCTCACTCCCCCCCTCCTCCCTTATAGTAAAGTAAGTCGTTCTTTCTGTTGTTCAGAGCAGGATTGTCAACTCTTTGTCCCCATGGCTTCATTTGCGCGTCCTTCTTACAAGTTGTATCAAGCTCTGCCGGCCCTTATATAATGAGCTCAGTCTCTGCATTATTGCCACTTAGATCTACTCCTCATTTTGTTCACATCTCTGTCCTCCCCTGTACAGTTATTGTTATTGTGAGTGCTCAGGAAGTTTCCAACCATCTAGCAGCTGTGTAATTTGAGTATAAGTGTTGCTGCATTTTTTCTTGTACTGTGTAACGTAGGGTGTTAATTCTTAGGCCTAGTGAGGTTTTTTGTGATTCATGTGTTTTGGGTGTCAGCCCTTATAAATAATATTTTGTATCTGTAATAATATATCTTGCATTCACTGAGTATTATCTGGTATTTTCATTTTATCAGGGCTGACTTAGATAAATTTACTCATGCTATATTCGTGTTAATAGAGGCTATTGCAGTTAACCATATATTTAACCTGTTTTTTGCCATTACATTATCCTTATGAGTCCTGAATGTTTTGTTGTTAGTTTGAGCATTAAACTTTAACTTGTAATTTTACCTAACTCTTTTGTTTTGAACCTGGAACTTTACGGGACAGTAGTGATTTTTAGTATTCTCACTTAAAGTGTACATTATCTTTCTCTGTTCCGTAACAATATATATATATATATATATATATATATATATATATATATATATATATATATATATATATACTGTAGATCGTTTCGTTTCGTTTTTGAAGGCTCCAACACGCTTGCATGCGTCGGCCTTGGTCACCTAATGGCGGCTCTCCATGCTGCACGATCCATGGCAGCTTCCCTGTTCAGTCCCTTAACCCTGAGGTCACACTTAATGAACTCGTCCCACGTCTTTCTCGGTCTACCCCTGGCAACATCACCCCCAGTATTAACGCTTCTCACCTTCTGTACTCATTTATCATCCCCCATCCTCTCCACATGCCCAAACCATCTCATTTTATCTCTCCTCATCACAACACCAATACACTCCAGTCCCATCCAACCTCTCAACTCTTCCATCGTAAACCCAGAACCCTCAGACCTTGCACGCAGGAACGCACTGCACATCCACGTAATCATTGTCATTTCTGTTCGTTTGAGCCTGCGAATATCCTCTTCCTTTACTGCCCAGGTCTCACTACCACACAGCATCACACTCCTAACACATACTGTATACAACGACCCCGAAGCACATAGGGAGAGTCCTCTCAATGTTAGGAGAGATAAAAGCTCCCTAAACTTCCTCCAACCACCTCTCACCCTGGCCACAGGGCTAGCTCCAACCCCACCTCCAGCACATAAGATGTGTCCTAAATAACAAAACTCTTCCACACACTCAAGAGACTCACCAGCAAGTTCAATCCTTTCTCGTCTGACAACCTCCACCTGGTCTCCCCAACACGCCACACACATAAAATCAGCATTATCTCGCAGTCTACCTCTAATACCATTACATCTCTTGTGCACCCATTTATCACAAACACTGCACAAGATGGAATTACTTCCCACGCCCTTGTGGCAAACTGCACATTGCCACTCTCCCACTTCTTTGACTATACCGCCACCAGCCCTAGATATCATCACTTTTTTTTATCTGCATTTACCCTTAAGCCCTTGTGCCCCATACCATCACTCCACTTCCTAAAGCTTTCCTCCACCCCCCTTTCATTCTCTGCAATCAACACTAAATCATCAGCATACAACATCTCTCACGGGAGTCCGTTTCTGAAGTCACGAGAGAGGGCTTCGGGTACCATGATGAACAACATGGGACTCAAAACTGAACCCTGATGCACATCAACATTCACGGAAAACTCATCGCTCAAATCTCCATTCACTTTTACCTGGGTGTGAGCGTCCACATACATGGCCATAACAACCCTAACCAGCCCCTTCTCCAACCCAAGCTTTCTCATTGCCTACTTCACCACCTCTCTAGGGACTCTGTCAAAGGCCTTTTCCAAATCAACAAAAACAAAATACAGATTCCTTTTCTTCCTAATATATTTTTCCTGAAGCTGTCGAACAATGAATATGGCATCAGTGGTCCCCCTGCTTGGCATAAACCCAAATTGCATCTCATCAATATTCACTCTTTCTCTATTCATACCTTCTAGAACTCTCTCCATAACCTTCATTATCTGATCTAAGAGCTTTATACCTCTATAATTTCCTCTTTCTAGGGCATCACCCTTCCATCTATACGCATTTACGATTACACTCTTCAACCAATCGTCTGGGGACAACACACTCATATATAATCATATTTATCAAGTTAGTTACTAACCTCACCCCTGTATCTCTTGAGGCCTTCAACATTTCGGCAGTTAATCCAGACACCTGCTGCCTTCCCCACCTGCATCCTGCCTATTGCTTCACTCACACTAGCAGCATCAATCAAATGCCAAGGGCCAAACACTGGATCTGCTGGCTCCAAACCTTTTCCTGTCGCAGTCAAACTCCTCATTCAACAACCGGCTATAATGCTCTCTCCATGCATCTTTAATATCCCCACTGTTCACCATTACCCTTCCTTAACCATTCTTCACACACTGCTCACCTATAATATCCCGATTATCACTCATCAGCTGATTTGCCACCTTAAGTATCA
Source organism: Coenobita brevimanus (assembly GCF_032717465.1). Taxonomy (NCBI): domain Eukaryota; kingdom Metazoa; phylum Arthropoda; class Malacostraca; order Decapoda; family Coenobitidae; genus Coenobita; species Coenobita brevimanus. The sequence goes on from NC_137027.1 coordinate 15,838,527, forward strand.
TATTTTTCCTTTCCCCATGATTTAGGTTATCAAGTAAAAGTCTCTGTACTCAGACTTCGCCCTGTATACCTCTCTTCTAGACCTATGCTTGGCAGCCAAGTATTCCTCCTTGTTACCACCTTTCTTCCATTCCCGGAAAAGCCTTCTTTTCTCCTTAACTGCAGCTTCTACACCCTCATCCCACCACCAAGTTACTTTACGTCTTGGTGGGCCTCTTGTCCAACCGTATAATCCATCAGTAACACTCAGGAGGTTTGTTCTTGAGGGCTCTGTACTGTTCATTAACGCCTCTGTCTACGGCTCCCTGTTCAGCCACCACTCTCCTCATCTCTCTCTCATATATATATATATATATATATATATATATATATATATATATAGATATATATATATATATATATATATATATATATATATATAATTTCCCAGTGGATCAAAATTGGTGAAAGTGTTACGGTCCTAGTAAGAATGAGGTGATTCCATTTTAATAAGAATTGGTCGGAGGTCAACGTCGGGAGGGCAAGTTCAAATGTTCGGCCCTGTGTGTAACGAGTGGGCTAAGGTGATGCTTTGTGTGGACGCTCCTTCTTGTCCGAGCTTTTTATCAAAAGGACTGTGGCAATAAACGACTAAGCGCCGTGTTGATTTCTTCCCACTCCCAGTGCTGACTCAACTGCTCGGAACTATCCAGTTTTTGTTTCCATCTGTTTTATTTTCATTTTCATTACTTAATAATTTGATGAGATTGAACTTTTTTGTCATTACATATATTTAATTTTATGGCTGTCTACATCGTGTATGGCAGACAGGGTTAGAGAATACGAAGGTATACGAGTATGGAGAATGATTTATTTGGATGTCACTTTCGAAAAACAAATAGCTGTTTGTGTGTGTGTGTGTGTGTGTGTGTGTGTGTGTGTGTGTGTGTGTGTGAGAGAGAGAGAGAGAGAGAGAGAGAGAGAGAGAGAGAGAGAGACAGACAGACAGACAGACAGACAGACAGACAGAGGGGGGGTCCGCAGTGAAGATGTGGTCTGATACGGTACGTGCAAAAGAAGCATATGAGCAGAGAAGTGAATCTTTTTCGCTGAGGAAGTAAAAGAACTGATGAGTACAAAGCGAACAGCTGATGCATATTTTACGACGCCAGTGGCAAGGGTTGCAACTATTTATAAATTACGTTGTCGACGGAGTGACTGGCTGCTCCACAGAATCTTTGGGAGACTCTTAAATTAGTTCATGCTCTTTGATGTGAATGGTTTCGTCTAGGGGGTGGTGTCGAATAATACGATGACAGCCGAATGAAGGTGTGGCAAAATTATTGCAGAACAAAAATTATAATTCTCCTTCTTTGGAGTCGTATTCAGAGTGGCTTTGGAGATTTCGTATTACCCCATCCTCAGCGATTTTTGCACATCACAATATCTTCTTGAATCCACTGATGCAAATTATGTCGACAATAATGCGATGTACATAACATACAATGATTGTAACATCTAATATACAAACCAAATAACTAAGGAAGATGTACTACGATATCTCAAAAGCAACCTGCTTCTTTTTTATTTTTTTTCGGTATCCCACTAGTTCCATTCATAAGGGAGTGTGATTATACAAGTTTAGGTGATGAGGAGGAAATGGGACAAGTCTTTAAAATCTGTAGAATGCTAGGAAATGGGAGCAGTCTTTGAAATCTGTAGAATGCTGCCAAGAGTGTATTAGCAAGCATACTGAGATATCGATGGGGAACAAAAAGTGAAATGTGGGAATATACACAGAGGAGATCGAAATAAAGGAGTGATTGGGGTGGATGTAAGGACGAGAATGAAGGGAGAGACAAAAATTCCACCTAAATTGGATATGGGAATAGAATGAGCAGTGGAAGTCAAACGAAACGAGTGACTGCTGTGCATGCAAGAAAGAAAATAAAGGAAGGAAAACAAGAACACCATCTCACCTGAATGCACCTTGGCTGGGAGAGGAGGAATCAAAGAGATGGTCCTTCTTCGTCTCAAACACCGTAACAGCTACCATCACCACCACCAGGCACCCGTACACCACCTGCGGGGCAGATTTAGGTGGGAATAGTTAATATTGTTTTTTGAGTGAACCAGCAAAGCGATCGAGCGTAAAGTTGATAGGACATGTGGGTGTTTTTAACCTCCACCTGACAGAGTCAGAGGAGGGTATTGCTATCACTGGGATCAACAGGTGTCCGTCAGTAGAGCTGGGAGGCAGGGCGGCTAAGCGGGAGTAGAGATTTCGTTTCCGGGCCAGAACTCAGAAAATATTCACCACTGAGTAATGAAATCTCATATAGTTCTGTGTTTTGTAGTAAACTGGTGCCTTTTGACAGGTGGAATGCTGTCTTAAGTGTTTTTTTTTTTTAATAATGAAAAAGTAAAAAATGGCGATCTCCTTATGCCCACCTTTAGAAGAAAAAATCGGGATGGTGGTGAGGGACGTTATGAGCTTAGTTAGGTGTACGGGGAGGTGGGGGGTATGTACAGTCGTCAGCACAAATTCGCTGCAAGCCTGCTCGTGTGATGTGGGTCGTTTTGTCTGGCAACGGTGTATGGGAACTAGTTGCCACACAGGCTTTTATACGCTTTAAGGACGTGTTTGTAAGAATTAGTACTATAAATCACCCAGAATACAATATTCTTTATATCTGATTAGCGTAAAAATGTGCAAAAGACGACAGGTGAATGTTGTCGAATGGGGAAACTTCTGTTCTCTCCCTCTTATCCATCCCTTGTCCCTCCCCACCCTCCCTTCCTCCTTCCCTCTCCCGCTATCCTTCATCTCCCCTCCTCTCTCTCTCCGCCCTGTCTCCCTTATATCACCCACAACGCTAATCTGCGTAATAAACCGCACTCTTCTCTGTTTCTTGTCTATTCTTGTAACCTTTTTGCTCCTCAACATTCGAGAGTTTCATGCCATGCAACAGTCTCTTTCTCTCACTCGTTACTCCACACATGATGCAGCAGTTCGAAACTTTAGTGTTTCTGATACTGCTTCGTGAATCAGTGAACAGTATGAGGAGAATGGGAACATTTTCCTAGGGAAGAGAGAGGGCGAGAAGTAGGTGGAGTGGGGACAAATGTTTAATTTCGCCTACTGATATAATAGGCACAGACTTCCAGGCTCACTCAAACAAATACTAGCAAGGAATACATCGCAAGAACGAGACCTCAGTGTTCCTGTATCTCCCGGCTGTTGGTAGTGACAAAGGGTGGAGAACAAAAAGACAACTGGAGAGGAGTGGGAAGGAGACGAGGAGGGTAAGAATGGGACTAGAAAAGGAAGGAATACTGATAATAAACCTTGGATATAGTTGGTAGTACTCCAAGCAACTGGGAATATGGCAAACTAGGTTTAGAAAACAGTCAAGAAAGAATTGCGATGAGCCAAGCAGGTTAGTGCCGTGGATAAATGAATGAAGGTGGAGAGGGTGGGGAGAGGAGACAGTGGAGAGGCATGAAAGTGAGTGGGGGAGAGGAGGCAGAGGGAGGGGTGGGGGAGAACATCAGGAGGAGTAAGGGGGAGAGAGGGGAAGAGAGCTTAGACACGGTTATAATGAAGAATACCAGAGTATTACGCTCATACGTCGTTCCATAACATTGTCAACTCTTGCAGTTTTTTACACTAATCAATTACGGTATACAAAAAATTGTACTCTAGGCAGTCTCTAGTACCACTTTTGAAAAACACGTGGTTAAAGTGTATAAAAGTGTATGTGGCAACTCATCCCTTTACACTGTTGCCAGACAAAAGGACTCGCATCACACTAGTAGACTTGCAGCGAATTTATGCTGACGACTGTACTTGGTCAGGCAGAGGGTTACAACAGCGTAGCACTGCCAATACTTTTAATGGTTATCGACCATTTACCATTTTCACTAAGCCATATCATTCATATATACTTACTAGAAAGGGTACCCGGCGTTGCCCGGGCCAAAAAGTTGAACATTCTAATCTTATTTTTTCTAGTTCATGGTTTCTTTCTACTCCAGAAAGGCCATGTACCACTCATGCTTCTAAAGAGGGATTATAAGATGTCCAGGAGCTTTCTAGATCAGTTATCTCCGCCTAACGCACAGTATTTGTGCACACTTGGAAAGAAGCCAATATCCACCCAATTTCAAAGAAAGGAAGTTCCTCAGCCCCTTCTGATTACAGATAAATAGCTATCACGCCTCTCTTATTAAAGTATTTGAAATTGTAATTAATAAGCACATAGTTAAACACCTTCAATCCAACAACTTAATTAGTGACAGACAATACGATTTTCGCCACGAAAGAGCCACCATTGATAATACTCAATTTCCTGACTCATACCATCCAATTGACCAACGTGGAGAAACTCAAGCAGTAGCACTTGATCTTTCTAAAGCTTTTGACAGAGTGTGGCACCATTCCCTGCTATCCAAACTCCCTTGATATGGACTAACGTTTGTGTTTCTCTGTTTTCCTTTTATCTCAGAGATAGAAAAATAAAAGTAGATGATGTATATTCCAATTCCCACTCAATTAACGCTGGCGTGCCACAAGTATCAATTCTGTCTCCAGCCCTATTCCCAGTTCATACCGTATTAATGATCGCTTATCTGTCACCCACAATCCCATCTATTCATTTGCAGATGACTCAACACTTCATTATTCATTCACACTCAAACACCCATTCACAAAGTTTAATATCTCTAATTTCCAACTCAGTGCAGTCATCTTCATAAATCAAGACTAAACTAAGATCAATGCATGGGGACAAAAAAATAACCTTGCCTCAGTTAATGCTAGTAAAACCAAATATATACAATTTACTAATAGACAGATATTGCCAGATTTGTATATAACCTTCAGTGCTACTAATACTCGTATTCCCATCTCGAAAAGTATTGAAATTCTCGGTGTTTCACTTAACAATGCCTTCAGCTGGACCACTCATGTCAGATCACTTGCTTAAACCGCCTCAAAGGAACTTGGATTATTGTGCAGAATCCGTAACATCTTCACTGAAGAGCAGTTGGCTACAATTTATAAGTCATGTGAGCTATCAACTTGAATATTGCTCACCATTGTGGAATGGATGTGGAGAGGTTGCACTAAAACAACTAGACAAAATTCAGAACAAAGCTGTTGGAATTATCAATAACCCTGCTATTACAAATAAACTACCTCCCCTACAAGTAAGAAAGAATGTTGCCTTCATTGCAATAATTTACAAATACTTTTATGGCAAATTCTCAGATGAAGTTCCGTCCATTGTGCCACCTCTCCATGCCTTACCTCGTGCTACTAGGGCATCTGGTAGCGCTCAGAACTGGAATGTCACACAACCATATTGCAGAACATCTGCCTATCAGAATTCTCTTATTCCCCGAACTGCATCTCTCTGGAACTTGCTTCTCCAGAGTTGTTTTCTCCCAAAATTTCATCATACAGCTGTTCAAGTCCAACTGTTACAGATCTTTTGTGGACAGAGGATGCCAGTAATCTGGTGTATGGATTTTTTTTTTTTATTATTATTAATTTGTTTTCCTTCCTCTATGCTGTTACTGGTGACCTCAGATGACATCCGACGGGTGACCTCAAATGACCTTCGGGGTCAACTTCACATAGCCAATGTCCCAACTGAGGGTCAAGTGAGTCTCCATGCCAAAAATTATGCTGCTGGGTCCAGTCGTTTGAGCGTGTATTACTGGTGACCTCAAATGACCTCGGAGGTCAACATCACATAGCCATTGCCTGAACTGGATATCATGTGAGTCTCCATACCAAAAATTGGGTTGCAGGGGTACCCGGCGTTGCCCGGGCCAAAAAGGCAAACACTCTACCGGCGACCTCAAATGACACAGATCTGAATTTTGATCCCCCTAAAACTACCTTTGAGTCTCCCTCATTCACCATATGTATGGGTCCGGGGGTCTCTGATGATTTGGGCGTGAGTGGAGGACAAACAAACAAACAACGTGACTCTTTTATATGTACTGTATATTGATATACTCGTAAATATATACAGACATATAAGTATACATGTATATAAACATATGCATTATGGTACACACACACACACACACACACACACACACACACACACACACACACACACACACACACACACAATTTATCTATTTATTTATTCTTATTTCTTCTGAACAAAAAAAAAAAAATAAGTTTTCATCCTGACGCTGCTAAACCTAACCAAAAAATCGCAAACCTATTCTAATGCCTAAAGACAAATAGCTAGACCTAACTAAATATTCAGTTTGCCTATACCTATGGATAAATTTCCTCGACCAAGAGAAGTGGGTAAGTAGAAGTACTCTAACAGTGATGTAATGCTAGGTGGTTTAGGGTCGGCCTCCCGTCCCTAGAGCACCTTGTGAATAGCTGAGTTCTTTTTCTAGACAGGAGCTTAGACAAATAAAAGAGAGGCAGGACACAAAAATTCAAGGCAACACCTTACATATGTATTACTAAATCTTACACAGGAACGAGCAGATGTCAGAAAAACAAATAAATTGGACAATTATAATTCATGGGCGGCAGATATGGAATAATAGTATCACGCAGGATACTGTACAGGACCAGATTGGTTAGGGTGAACGACACTTGAGCTATGTTGGTGGGGTAGTTTAGATTTCCTAGGCCGGTGGTGGTGGTTGTCTGATTTCCCTGGGTAACGTTAATATTTTACACTGGGCCTAAGCATGGTCTTACCGAGATGTGTCCTCACTGTTGGATAGAGTGTTCACTGTGCCTCAGCCCGTAGATCACTATTACACTACTTCACTATGTACCCGGGTGGAGCTGGCGGTACTGGAATTTCAAAACAGGGGCCTACGTATGATCTTCACGTGATACGGCAGCACTGTTCACTATGGTAGACCCGTCCTTCACTGTCTCACTATTGCACTATCTTTTTCCACCACTTTCTTTTACGCTCTAACCACTGGCTCACTTTATTCTGTCACTCTTACACTGTCTTTATGCTGCGTATGTTCACTTTCACTCACTGTCAGGTTGGACGTGTCACAGTCAGGCACAGGGGCGGCAGCAGAGTCTCAGCCTCCCTACTGACAGGGCTGGGATCTGCCAGGGGTTGCTAGGTCCCGGTGACAGGGGACAGCACGTAGGGGCGTCCTCTCTCGTCCGGGGCTGCTAGGGCGTGGGTGCCTGAGGCTTCTGGGCTCGGGGTGGGAGTCTGGCCCTCTGGGCTGGGGCCGAACAGTCGCCTGAACTTTTGAGTCAGGCGCCTGACGGAGGATGAGGATCTCCAGCATCTGGGTCCAGGGAGGTCCTGCCCGGGAGTCTGAGGGGCAGTCGGGAGGTCGCGGGAGCTGTGGTCCCCAAAGATCGGGGACTATGTCAGGAGTGAGCTACAGCATTGGCCGGCATCAGGGTCTGTCGGGGGAATCTCCAACTGTAGGGAGAAGAGCCCGGTGGTGGTCACGGGGCCTCTCCAATACTCCTCCAGGCTGGGGGTTCCCTCCAAGTCGTGGGTGGGTGGACTGGGCTCAGCACCTGATGAAGGAGTGGCTTCAGGCCATCTCTAGCTGTAGGGCCTGGCTACTGGCCGTGGCTGTCTCAGGACACCTTCGGAGTGGCTACTGGCCGTCCTCTGATTAGCCTCCAGAGCGGCTTCAGGCCATCTCCTGTAGGAGGGTGAGCGGATACAGGCATTCTCTCCAGGGTCTCCTTCAGAGCAGCTTCCAGCCATCTCCTGACTAAGGCAGGAGTGGCTACCAGCCGTCTCCTGACTAGTCTCCAGAGCAGCTTCAGACCATTTCCTATAGGAGGGTGAGCGGCTAAAGGCCGTCTCTCCGAGGGGCACTTTCCGAGTGGCTGCAGACCGTCTCTCCGAGGGGCACATTCCGAGCAGCTGCAGGCTGTCTCCTTGTTTCCTCCAGAGCAGCTTCAGGTCGTCCCCTATGGGAGGGCGAGCAGCTACAGGCCGTCTCTATGTAGGGCACCTTCTGAGCAGCTGCAGGCTTTCTACTGACGAAGGCAGGAGCGGTGTCAGGCCATCTCCTCGTTTCCTCCAGAGCAGCTTCAGGCCATCTCCTGTAGGAGGGTGAGCAGCTACTGGCCGTCTCAGGGGTGCTGTTTGGAACTGGAGAAACAGTTCCACTCTGGTCCGATTGATGGGCAGCTTGCCCGGCAGGTGGTCTTGTATTCCTGCTATGGTGGTGGTGGGCGAGTTCCGTGTCATAGGGGCGTGCGGCCCGGGTGGACTTAGGCCGTTTCTGCCCGGGGCTCATTTGTGCCATGTACACTCCTCCGTGGGCTCCTTCTGGTGGATTGTTGCTGTCTGCTTCGTTGTCCTGCTGCATTTTACCACCATTGGTTGGGAAAAAGTCACAGCCTCGTGACCGAAGGTGATAAACTCTTGTATCAGGTGGAACTGGCTGGAGGTGTTGGAGGGTGTGCCAGGCTGTGGTAGCAGGATTTTCTTCATGCTGTTCGTCACAAGTGATGAACAGGGTGAATTGGTTGGTGGAGGAGCAGAGGAGGCATAGGAGGTGGCGAGGTCCTCGGACACGCCGTTTGTGCCTGAAGGGCGGTGCCCATATGGCTTGGTGGATCTTCATGGTAAGTGTCATCTCAGGTGTTGGGCTGTGCTTAATGCTGGAGATGGAGGGCAAGTGTAGAGTTTTATGCCAGGGTAATGCGGCATGGAGTCTCTGAGGAGTATAGGTGGTCAGAATCTGAACTTGGTGTATCATGTATGTGACAGGGCTTAAGGTAGGGGTCAGCGTGTGAATTTGTGCCAAGGCAGGTGGGGTGGGAGAGTGGGTGTATCAGGCGGGTGGGCAGGAGAGGTGGCCGGAATAGGTGGTGGTTGTTCTGAGGGTGGGTGAGGGCAGCGATGGGGGCGTGCAGCGTCAGCCCGCTCGTGATGGCCGTGGGGCATGGGCAGTTGGTTTGGGGGTGGTCGGTGGGTGGATAGCGGAAGGCAGGGATTGGGGGGTGGGTGTAGGAGTTGGTTGTTGGGTGGGCATGTGGGCAGCTCTGGCGGAAGCAGGGGTGGGAGCTGGGGTGGGAGAGACCGATGGGGTGTGGGCAGGTGGTGGTTGGTGGGTTTGGTTGTCTGAGGGGGTGGAGGTTGAGACGGGGATGTGGTGGGCGGTGAGGGTGCGGGGCCATGGGTGGGACACTTGGTGTCGGGCGTGGAGGCCTGGGTACTAGGTGGTCAGGGGATGGTGGAGGTGCAAGGGCTCAGTGGTGTTGGTGAGCTGTCAGGTGAGGTGCTGGACGTGGCGGGGGGTGATGTGGGGGTGGTGGGGAAGGGAGAGGGAAAGAGAAGGGGAGGGGAAGATATAACAGTCATAGAAGGTAGAGGGAGGTGGCGTGGGGGTGGGGGGTGGGGTGGGGTGCGGGGCTGGAGCCTGGGAGGTGGGGACATGGAAGGGGCAGACATGCCAGTTTCTGAGGATGCAGGACGTGCCATGGTATTCTACGGTCGCCTGGTAGGGGTTAGGGACGTGAGTGATGGTGTGTGGCCCCGTAAAGCATGGGGCAAACTTGTGGGGGGTGGGGAGCTGTGCAATCATCACGGTATCGCCTAGCTTGTAGGGGTTGGAGGCAGTGCCAGGGCGGAGGTCTAGGTTGTTTTGCAGGTGTGTCAGCCATCGTTTGAGGTGGTGTAATGGGTCAGAGGTGGGAGTGGAAGCAGGGAGTTGCAAGTGCTGCCGAAGGGGCAGGAGGAGGGGTGTTTCTCTGAACACTCGCTCAGAGGGCGAGATGCTGTCCTCTCGGGGGCAGGAGTTAATGCCCCATTGTACAATTTTTACGTGGTCAGGCCAGTCGTCATTTTTGGTGGCTTCTATCTGGGTGTGGAGTTGATTCATTAGTGTACGATGGCTGCGTTCACACACGGTATTTCCTCCTTGGGAGCAGTATGAGGATGAGTGGGAGATGCTACAGTATAGCCGAAAAGACGGGCAGGTTCCTCCCAGATTTTGCTGGTGAATTCTGGCGCACTGTTTGAATGGATGGTTTGTGGGATACCAAAGTAGGGAAAAACATGTCAGACCAGGGCGTCAGCCAGTGCAACAGCGTGGTGTTCTTTCGCTCGGCAGGCTATGACGAACTTTGAGTACATGTCGATGAGTGTAATCACATACCTATAGCCCGATTTCGGGGGCAAAGGTCCCACTACATCGAGTGCCAATAGTTGCCAAGGTTTGTGGGCGATAATACACCCAGCTGGGCCGCGCTACAGATGATGTCTTTACCGAGAGCGCACACTTGGCAGGACTGGATAATCTCCTTGGCGAGAGTGGAGGGATTTGGCATCCAATAGGCATCGTTGAAAACCTGTAGGAATTTCTTCATGCCCAGGTGAATGCCGCTGTGGCTGTGCAGGAGTCGATGGGCAACTAAGGCGGTGGATGATATCCTCACAGGATAACTTAAGCCTGACAAACTTATGTTATTTTTTAACTAATCAACCAAACAATTATGATCACAAACGGAATTAAAAGTCCAAAAAAATTAACAAACATACAACACGGCATAACCCATTTGAATCCCTGCTGATCCGCAAAAGAAATTACCAACCTAGGAGTCCTAATAGTTAAAGACATAATTGACGGGGGCCAGGATGATATGCCCAGATGGAGTTAGCAGATTGTTGCCTTGGCAGTACAATTTTTTGAAGAGGGGCTGAGGAATCCAGGGTGCCCTTTCCTTCCGATGCCATTGTTGGAGGAGGTCAGCCACCAGCTAGGCAGCATTGATAGGGAGTCGGGAAAGGGCATTTGCGTTGGTGTGGAGTTTGCCGGGGCGGTACGAGATTTCATAGTTAAACTTCTCCAGAGTTTCGTGCCACCTGATGAGTTGTGCGTTGTGGGTGTTGGACTGTCGCAACCACTGGAGGGACTGGTGATCAGTGATGACGGTGACCTGGGTCCCTGATAGGTACGCCTGGAAGTGCTCAAGTGCCCAGACAATACCTGGGCACTCCCTCTTGGTGGCACCATAATTCTTCTCTGCCTGATTTAAGGTACGACTGGCACAGGCGATGATGTGTTCGTGGCCCTCTTGGACTTGCACCAGCATGGCCCCGATTACAATGGGGGAGACGTCTTTGTAGAGCTGAAATGGAAGGTTGTAGTCAGGAAAAGCGACGACAGGGGCGGACACGAGCTTATCCTTAAGCTGTTGGAAGGCGACTCGTCTCTCATCTGTCCAGATGAATGGCTCTCCCTTTTGAGTCAGGTCATGGAGGGGCTTGGCAATGTGCGCGAATCCCTTCACAAAACGGTGATGGCGCGGAGTTTGTTGGGGTCGGGAGATATGCCAGCCTGGGAGATGACATGCCCCAGGAATGAGACGGTTCTGGCAGCCAAAACGCCCTTGGAGGGCCGGAGTTTGAGGCCTGCCTGTCAGATTCGGGAAAAAACCCAGCAGAGGTGCTGCAGGTGGTCGGCCCAGGTCTGGCTGAACACAATGACGTCGTCCAAGTACGCCAGACAGATCTCCCACATAAGGCCGCTGAGGATGGATTCCATGAGTCTTGAAAAGGTGGCAGGGGCATTACAGAGGCCGAAAGGTAAAACATTAAATTCATAATGTTTCCCGTTGCTGGTGGAAAACGCAGTTTTGCCTCTGTCCTTCGGTCGCACAGGGACCTGCCAGTACCCCGACTGGAGATCAAGGGTGGAGAACCAGGAGGCGCCGTATAGGGAGTCTACGGAATTATCTATTCGCGGGAGTGGAGTGGCGTCCTTGATAGTGACATCGTTGAGCCAGCGGTAATCAAAGCAGAACCACATAGTGCTATCCTTTTTCTTCACGAGGAGGATGGGGGAGGACCAAGGGCTGGTAGAGGGGGAGACGACTCCAGCTTCAATCATCTCCTGCACCTGGTTGTCTTCTTCTACCCGTTACTTGGGGGTTTTTCCGCTGGGATGGCTGTCAGATCGGTGGGCCCATTGTATGGATCTCGTGAGCTAGGTAGGTGGTATGTACGATGTCGGCAAATCCTGCTGCAAATAGGTCCTGGAAGTCCAGGAGAAGGTGGCAGAAGGTGGCAGACTGGTGGGTGGAGAGATGGTTGGGGATAGGGGGCAGAGGGGCGGGGGAGCGGGAAGGAGAAGGGGCACAGGGCTCGGCTTCTTCCATCTCTCTCATTACGAGCTGTTTCGGGAGGGTGAGGGGTGAGGGAGCAAGATTTGCAATCCAGACTGCCGAGTGATGAGGGGGAAGGAAGGTTGGGGGCAGGAGGCAGGCCGAGAGGGTTCCAGGTGGAAGGAGGGGGGAGAATAGAATGGAGGTACCTGAGGGCCAGTTAAGGGGCACCCAAGCCTTGTGATGAGGGGGTATAGTGACAGCCGAGGAGGTGGCGACGGGGAAGGAGGGGAGGGGGAGGGGGTAGAGAGAGGGGGGAAGGGGGCAAGAGAGGGGGGAAGGGGGCAAGAGAGGGGGGAAGGGGGCAAGAGAGGGGGGAAGGGGGGAGGGGGGAGTCTTCCTGCTGGGGCCATGGCATGCAAGTGCAGACGGCCCTCGTGGGAGGGGGGGGCTGGGGGGTTTCCGGAAATGGAGCTGTCTATTCTGGCAGCCAATGGTGGCGCCCAGCTGCTGCAGCAGGTCCAGCCCCAGATACCCGTCGTAGTTTCAGCAGGAAGAGTCAAACAAATTAAATTTGTGCATCGCCAATGCTGGCTGATGGGTGTCGAAGCGCAGGGCCCGTGTTTCCCCACGGATCGGCAGGAAGCCATCCCCCGCATCCACCAGGTGAGTAGCCATCGGGAGTAGCGGGCCAAAGGTCGACTTGTGACGGGAGAAGTAGTGGCTATATAGGCAAGATCTGGCTGCTCCTGTGTCGACCAGCAATCTGGCTTTTACCCCGTTCAGCTTCATCTTGTGGTAGACTGGGGGGTGGTATTTGGGGGAAGTGGCCCCTGCCACCATGGAAAGGTGCAGGGACGGTATTTGGGGGATGTGGTCCCCGCCACTGTGGGAAGGTGCGGGGGTGGTATTTGGGGGAAGTGGCCCCCGCCACCTTGGGAAGGTGCAGGGGTGGTCCTAAAAATCCAACTGTCGGGGGCCTCCTTCTTCTTCCTCCGGTTCCTGCTTCCCGGGTTTGGCTTTCTCCGAGGGGCCAGGTTCATCGTCCGGCTCCTCATTATCTAGGGAAGAGACTTTAAGCCAGCCCGGGGTGGTGGTTATTCATTTGGCAGCCTTTAGCTGGTCCCTGATGTCATGCAGGGGGCATCGGGAGCTGCAGGCAGAGAACTCCCAGTGGTTGACTAGGATGAGGTTGGGGTTCTCCTTGTGACTGGGGCATCGGTGGGCAGGGTGTGCTCTAGGAAGGCTGGGTGCTGGTGTGGGGCTGGTGTGGGGCATGGGTGGGCGTGGCTTGACTGGGGGAGCCAGAGCATTTGTGGGAAACTTCTTTACCATGTTGATGTGCTGGGGTGCAGGGCGGGAGGTCAGAAGGCAGCGTATCAGTTGGATATCCTTATCCATGTCTCCTGTAGGATCATGGATTGTGAAATGCTCCTTCACCATACCAGGGAGCACTCTCAGGAGGGTACTGAAAGTGTGTTGTTCCCGGGTGTCATCATCTGCCTCCAGGTAGGCAGCAGCGACCAGGTGTGTAGCCTGGATTAGGATATCATCCAAAATTCCATCGAAGGTTAGGCTATCCAATTGGAACAGTGCTACTACTTTCCCTAGTGAGAGAGTGATAGCTCGAATCAGGAGTTTCGTAAAGGTTTGTCAAGTGAGTCCCGGAACTATTTTCAGTGCTATATTAGCTGATGCTTTGCCTAGTAATGGTAGCGTGACTGCGATTTTTTGCTTATCGTCCTCGAATCTGATATCCAGCAAAGGTATCATAATTGCCAAGTATGTGTGAACATCATACTGTTCGGGGTCGAATTTTGGTAATTGCACACGCGGTTCAGGTGCCATTTTGATAGTAGAGTAATCACTCCAATATCCGACGTAATAGAGCCATAGGTAGGTCCAGATATTGGTTCTGTCCGGATATTGGGCCCCAGCTTATGGACTTGTACTTATGGACCCTAACTCAGAGAAACACTTATACAACTCCCTCTGGACATGCATAGCACCTATTTAAGACCCAAATCACACCAATAAGGCACATAAATGACTGATATAAATGCAAAAGAAACATAAAATGAGGGTTTAGAAGTATGTTCATACATTAATAAAATTCTGGTACTTATGGACCCTAACCAAGCCTAACTCAGAAAAACACATTCCTACTGCACATGCATAGCTACTAACACCCTATTCACACCAATAAAGGACATTAAAGAGTGAAATGAGGTAAGTATAGTATGGAAAAAAGTACAGTATGAAACATTCTGCCTACTTACAGCAAGTCCCTGGCCACCTCGATGAATAACCGCCTCTTCTCGGACTCTGACAGTAAGAAGGATTTCCTGAAGCACTTGCAGTACACTGTTCCTGAAGTCTTGCACTGAACTTAGTCAATCACACACAGAAGTCTGTTCTCTTCACAGTGTGCACTCTTGTCTAAATAATGCTCCATTGTAACTTAATAAGTGTTGCACTTTAACTTTTCCCATTCTTATAATTTTCCAAAGCCAAAACAAACAAGTCTATTTACGTTAAATTTTTTTTCTATCGAGTCTTTTCTCTCACAACTTTAAATCCTTAACACAACACTGTTTTTTTCACTGCTCAACACTCTAAATTCCCCTGTGGTCTAGTGGAGAAGTTCTTGCTGTTTATTCACTGTCAGAGTCCGAGAGTATCACTGGCAGGCGACCTAGGGGTGCATCGCTGGGTCGTGGTGATGGCGTACCCACTGCAGACGACTCTGAAGAAAGCCGCAAACTCACGTCAAGCGGTGACTCCACCGTGGCTGATGTGCTGGGCTGTGGCTCGGAGCATGAGGGCCTGTCTTGGGGAGGCAACGGAGTGGAGCCATGGCTGGGCACAGCGGGGGTCACGGGCCTGAAAAAACTGTCAATGGTTGATTGACGCAATGACCGACGATTCTGACGATTGATGATGCGCTGCCTGAAAGCATGCACTTCCTCCACGAGTCCCAAGAGCCCCATCTCCCTGTCGCAGTCCGGGTGTTCCAGGTAGTCTAGGACGAACTCTAGATGTTACCGGAGTGCGCTCAGCTTGGGGATGGCTGGAGTAGTGTCCTGCTGAGAGGAGTCCGCATCATCGTCGCCTTCGTTGTCAGAATCTTCAAGTTCGGTACTACACCTGCAACCGAAGACGCGATCTCAATATCAGACAACGTCTGATACCCAGGAACGCCCTCATCGTCATCCAACCACTCACGAACATCGTCCACATCTACATCGTCGCCATGCGTACGTAGCTGTGCATGGAAGTCATCCACGTCAAATCCTAGAAAATCGTACTCCACATCCGTTCCGAGAAGCAGACGAGACCAACCATTTTCCAGAGTCTTCACAGGGACTTCCTTCCATGCACTAGCCCAGTTGTACAGCGCAGACTTGATGTTGTAGCGGCAAAGGTTTTCCAAAGTCCGCTTGCCTTGTGTGTCCCGTCCCTCCCTGCGCTCATCCTCGTCCTTGAGAACAACCATCACCTCGTCCAGGAACTTCCGACGGTATAGGCGCTTTGTTGCCACGATCACTCCTTGGTCCATTGGTTGGATGAGAGCAGTCGTATTAGGTGGCAAAACATGCACCTAATACGGCCATTTTCAGCAACCAAGTCCTTGTCGCACGGGTGGGCAGGTGCATTGTCGAGGAGAAGGAGGGCCTTTACCTGGTCACGCAGGATTCCCAGTGTCTTCGTCTGGTAATGGATGACCTCCTTGACGAAGTGACGGTGAAACCAGTCTTTGAAGATCACAGCTGTGAATCATGCCTTCAAAGAATGGTACCAGACGACAGGAAGGACATCCATCACCCCACGAAGACACAGAGGCTGCTTTGCGCGGCCAACAACAACGGGTTTAAGCCGGTGCATGCCATTAGCACTGACACAACACAAAGCAGATATCCATTCCTTGGAGAGCTTGCGGCCAGGTACACGCTTCTCCGTCTCCTCGGCTAGAGTGTTCGTTGGCAGCGAGCGATAGTATAGGCCAGATTCGCCAGCGTTGTAGACTTGACCGAGAATTAGGCCCTCCCTGTCGATCAAGCCCTTCACCTTGTGCCAAAACTCGTCAACTCCATCCTCGTTAGCATCCAATGCTTCGCCATGTGCTTTACGGTTGGTAAGGCCATGCCGCAACTTGAACGCAAAGAGCCAACCCTTGGATGCCTTGAAGTCTAGGGCGTCGTGAAGCCTGGCGAACTTCTCAGCAGCAGCCTTCAGCTCCGCTCCACGTACCATCACACCAGCAGCACGTTGTTGTCGATACCAAATCAACGTGGATCGGTCGATTTCTGCAAACTTGGGGGTAAACATAACCTTCCTTTCCACGTTGCATTTGCTTCTCGACGAGAAGTCAGCCATGTACTGCATGAGTTTGTCTCGGGATCTCTTGATATCGAACAAAGTAGACCCGGCCAGGTTAAACTCGCGGAGAATGCGGGAAGAAGACCACCCCGCATCTACTTTCTCCAGTATCTCCCGCTTCTTCTCCAGAGTCAACACCACTCTCTTCCTTTTCTCAGGTGGCGGGGCCATCATCACACACATTAAGAGGAGGCCCAAGAGCAGCAGGAGGCCCTGCAGCAGGTAAGGCACCACCACAAAAGCAATCACATGGGCAGCCATAATGACAAGCGTGCACTCGCGGCGAGAGACAGGCGGAAAGTGGGGAGGATGCAGTGGCGCTCTATTGGACGTCGGAGGAATGACGTGCCACAACAATGCTCTCCCACGCCGTGCGCGGCAAGATCAAATTATGGGTGGGAAAAAATCGTTTTTTTTTGGGGGGGGGGTTTCGGACCATTCTGGGAATATTGGATCCCAGGACAATTATGTCCAGGTAGTGGGGATGTTCCAATATTGGGCGTCCGGATATTAGAGTGCTTACTGTATTTCCTGATCACTTCTCTCATATGCCTGGGTCAAGAAGCACCGCTGTCCACCAATGTAATGCTAGGTGTTTTAGGGTCAGCCTCCCGTCCCTAGAGCACCTACTGAATAACTGGGTTCTTTTTCTAGACCGGAGCTTAGACAGATAAGAGAGAGGCAGGATACAAAAACTCAAGGCAACACCTTACATGTGTATTACTAAATCTTACACAGGAATGAGCAGATGTCACAAATACAAATAAACTGGACAATTATAATTGATGGGCGGCAGATATGGAATAATAGTATCACGCAGGATACTCTACAGGACCAGATTGGTTAGGGTGAACGACACTTGAGCTAGACACCTATGTTGGTGGGTGTCACGGGGTTTTTCTAATAATATCACGGTAATTTTGAAATAAATGCTTAAATGTTATTTAAATTGATATTAATATTCAATAATATTAAAGAGCAGGGACAATGATTGTCTTGCTAATTCGTGCAACGATTCTCTAAGAACGAGAATTCAAAAACTTTCTCAACAGTACACAGCAGAGACTAATTACTCACAATTGTTGACTTACTGTACTGTTAGCCTCTGGAGAAAGTTACTTCACCCCTGACAATAAATAACTAATACTAATAATAATAACATCAGGTTCTTGCTGATGCATTAACTCCTGGCACAACGGATTTAAGTTAATACAACAAGACTGGTCTAAGTACCAGTTATGAAAGCAAACGTTTATGCCAGCTAGGAGCTATATGGAAAATAAGCTTAATTTGGATTAAATGAAACAAGATTTTACTTTACATTGAGCTCAAGAAAGGAACTGTTAAATTTATTAATCACAAAAAATAAATTTAACGTTACAATTCAAATCAAATTAAATGAGACGCACTCACTCATTCACGCAATAGCTAAATACTTATGCCTAGGAAAAAACACCTTAATTAAACTCTTATAACTAGGGAAATACAAGAAGGAAATACTATAGTCGATGAATGCTGCGTATCACCCAAGCTGAACTAGGATGGAAGTACTGAAGAACTGTGGAGTTTGGGTACTAGCTGACCTCACACTGCTGGCACAGGACCTCTCTCCGTCACAGCAACAACTCGACTGAATTCAAATAATGCATAGGCAGAACGCACAAGCCACCGGAATAAGGCGTGGCTAACGGTTGAGGAGAGCAGGGGCGAACAATAAAGAAACAATTGTATCGCTCAGTAGAGCACTTAGTGACGTGCATTAAATCGGTCACTTTTAAACAGTGACGAATGTTTTGAAAAGTATACCCCGAAATGGAGGGAGAAACGGTTAGCTGAGCGATACACAGTGAGTTTTCCACTAATAGTTCGTGGCTTCTCGCAAAACGGAAATGTCGCGAATTGATTCGTGACATTACGCCCCTACAAAATTAAATTTTTTCCTTATGGGAAAAAATTTGTGGATATATATATATATATATGTATACATCCTAAGTCATTCACACAAGATTCACACTGTGGTGTGTGTGCTATCCTGCTACAGGAGAAAGTCGCAGTCGCCAGTGAGCGAAAAAACCTCGTATTTACGTTAATAGAAGCAAGCTTGAGGGAAAAACTCCGTGACGACGGTGAAAATCCTGTACTCAGGTCAAACTGAGCGAAAATTCGCTACATTTACACTGATAACTAATTGTTGTGTAGCGTGGTGTATGTAATACACGGTGTAGGTGTGACAGTTGTAGTGTGACTGTAGCTACGTGTAAAATGACATAGTAAATAATAATATGGCGACGACGAAGGCAGAGGAGAAGAGGCGGCAGCGTGCGGCAGACGATCAGCTGGCCCGCACAGCAAAACTGCTACACCCATTGCTGAACCTGCAAAACCAATTAAGGTAGAGCATCAAAAGTGTCAATGAGACAAAATTCTTATTACGTTACAATTACTCTCTCTGCCTAGCAGTCAGTGCTACGATGTACACTCGAGGTCGCCATTAATTTTAGCACACGATTAGTGTCAGCAAGTTGAGAATCCTTGTGCAAACTCGGGTCTTCCATAGCCTCGAACTGCACACGGGTCCTCAACCTGTGCCTTAACCTAAAGTTCTTATATTAATATCGGGAAGCTGAGAATCCTTGTGCAAACTTGGGTCTTCCATAGCCTCAAGTCGCCTCTGCGGAATTCTCACTTCCCCCTTAACCTACAGTACAATACTTATATTAGTACCGGGAAGCTGAGAATCCTTGTGCAAACTTGGGTCTTCCATAGCCTCAAGTCGCCTCTGCGGGGTTCTCTCTCAAACTTCCCCCTTAACCTACAATACAATACTTATATTAGTACCGGGAAGCTGAGAATCCTTGTGCAAACTTGGGTCTTCCATAGCCTCAAGTCGCCTCTGCGGAGTTCTCTCTTGAACTTCCCCCTTAACCTACAATACTTATATTAGTATCGGGAAGCTGAGAATCCTTGTGCAAACTTGGGTCTTCCATAGCCTCAAGTCGCCTCTCAACTTCCCCCTTAACTTACGGTACATAATATGCATGTACAGGCCCTGGACATACTGTGTCCTGTGGGGCCAATGGGCGAGACGTCAGGTCTGCACCCACTTCACCACTACCCTGTCTCTCAACTGACTCAGAGATTACAGGTGTGGTTACAAATGGCACAGGAAGGACATATCCCTGATTAGTGGTGTTACTTTGACACACACTGCAGGAACGGACAAAACTATTTATGTCCCGTCCCATCCCTGGCCAGAAAAAGTCAGCTCGGATACGGCCCTGGGTCTTCCTTTTGCCCATGTGACCTCCTGCGGCTGAACAATGACCCCATTGTAACACGGCTAGGTGGTACTTGGCGGGAATGACAAACTGCAGTCGAACCTCGCCCTCGGGTGTTCGTGACTCACGAAAGAGCCGTCCTTGTTTGCGAAGGAACTTGGCTCGACCTCCCCATGAATACTTAATCACTCGACCCTTTTGTTTGTTCCGCACAGTAGCAAGTGTCGGGTCAGAATGTTGTTCTTGCACAACAAGTTGACTACACATCAGATCTTGCGGCGATTCAATGATCACTGGGGTGACACAGTCTGGAGCCTCAGTCATGGCTCGTGTTACCGCAGCAGCCGAAGTCTGAGTAGCGTCATCGGAGCAACTATCCTTGACTCCATTATTATTGCCTACTATTAAGTCAAATAGAGGCTCTGGCATGACAACCGCAAGTGTTGTACCAGTATAAAATGGAGATGCCACCTGGATACATGCCTCAGGGAACAATCTCACTGATCCATCAATAAGCTTTGCATGGATCTGTCGACCTGTATACTGCTCAGGCCGAACTAAACTCTGCTTAACAGAGCAACCTGAGGAACCATTGTCTCTCAGGACCTTCACAGGATGTCTCCCACAAACCCTTGCTGAACAAGGAAGGTACTGTCACCTGTGGGAGGACCTGTGGAGGAAGAAGCTAGCCACTCATGAGGCTGCTGAATTGATGTGGCGAACATTGTGCCTTGGGGGTTATATTGGGAAGATGGAACATTGGCCATCTGTGGAGAGGGGTTCACTGTCACTGTGGGACTAGTGAACTGTGGGGAAGTACCCACAATGGTAGGGACGGCACCACCGTGCTGCTGCTGAGGGATGAAGGCTGCATTCGCTTCCTGCCTCTTTTGAGCAGGTGGTGAAAAACTTTGTCCCAACGGTCGGTTGTGTGGCTGATACTGCTGCTGGTTAGGGTACTTGTTATACCTCTTCCACTCAGGTTTCTCAGTGTTTTGCCCCTGGTCCTTCCACTGCGGTTTTGGACCTTGGCCATTATTCTGAGAATGACCTTGGTGCTGGGATTCAGTCTGAGACGGCTTCCCAGACTTGGCAGTATCTTTTCTGCTCCAGGTGTTTTGCTTACGAGCTTGATACCCGTATGCAGTAAAGAATGCGTCAGCCTTCTCTGCCATTTGGCTGGCATCTTTCACCTGGCAGATCTTAAGCTGTGCTATGAGCTCAGCAGGCCACGACCTCTCTAGCTGTGTACGCAGCATAAGGTCAATTATCCCCTCACGCGTGGAAGGAGTTTCATCTTTCTCCATCCACTCATTTAAGTAAGCTGTGAGATGATCAAGGAACTGAACAGCTGTCTCCTTGTCTTGGAGACGAGCTCGCATGAACTGAACTTTGGCGTCGTCTACTGTGAGACCATACGCCTTAATGAGTGCAGCTTTCATCATCTCATATGTGAGATTGTCTCCACGAATTCTGTGGAGAATATCGAGGGCAGGGCCCTCAAATAGGCTAAGAAACTGAAGCCGCTTAGCTGCCTCATCCAACTGATACATATCTGCCATGTCCTCAAAATGAGCTATGTACGGCTCAGTTCGCTCGCCTTCCTTGTATGAAGGAAGCTTGATGCGTGGGGTCGCCAGGACATGTGCAGGGAGAACGCTCGTGGAGCTTGGACCAACTGCACCAGACGTGTCTGAAGCCAAGGAATCTCGCTTGAGCTTCATCATTTCAAGTTCATGTTCTCGTTCTTTGTCTCGTTGTTCACGCTCGTATTCGAGCTGTTCTCGCTCTTTTTCTAACTCGAGCTCGCGTTGTTTCTGCTCGTATTCGCGCTGTTCTCGCTCTTTTTCTAACTCGAGCTCGCGTTGTTTCTGCTCGTATTCGCGCTGTTCTCGCTCATACTCGCGCTCTTTCTCACGCTGCTCTTATTCGTATGCACGCTCTCTTTCACGTTGTTCGCGCTGTTCTCGCTCGTATTCGCGCTGAATCTTACGCTCGTCACGGGCGTCATTCTCGCACTGCTGCTCCTGATTATGCCATGAGAGTATATACTCTTTAATTTCGGTTGGGTCCGAAAGACCCATATCTTTGGCTTCCTGTAAAAATATGGTGGTAGCCATAGCGCTAATTTATTAAGCAAACCGAAACTGAGTACTGACTGCTTAGCGACGAATACTAATAAACACAAGTAAAGAGTACAGACACAAGCTAGTGGTGACCAGTCTTATCTAGTTAACTGGCAAAGATAAATAAAAAATGTAAATGACTGGGAAGACTCAATAATAAACACAATGGGTACAGCGACTTCCCAGGAGCGAATAAAATCGTCTGGCGTTACCAAAAATAAACTAGATTTAAGTATTCTATTGATTAATAAAGCAAAATTCACTTGCTAAATTAAGGGTAAACACCAGTAAGCTTGTGCCTATAAACTTTAATGATAAATACCTAAATATGAATGAGTGAGCACTATCTCGTGAATAGCTTTAGAGCTAGGAGTTAATATCCTGGAATGAGGTCGCCAATTGTCACGGGGTTTTTCTATTAATATCACGGTAATTTTGAAATAAATGCTTAAATGTTATTTAAATTGATATTAATATTCAATAATATTAAAGAGCAGGGACAATGATTGTCTTGCTAAATCGTGCAACGATTCTCTAAGAACGAGAATTCAAAAACTTTCTCAACAGTACACAGCAGAGACTAATTACTCACAATTGCTGACTTACTGTACTGTTAGCCTCTGGAGAAAGTTACTTCACCCCTGACAATAAATAACTAATACTAATAATAATAACATCAGGTTCTTGCTGATGCATTAACTCCTGGCACAACGGATTTAAGTTAATACAACAAGACTGGTCTAAGTACCAGTTATGAAAGCAAACGTTTATGCCAGCTAGGAGCTATATGGAAAATAAGCTTAATTTGGATTAAATGAAACAAGATTTTACTTTACATTGAGCTCAAGAAAGGAACTGTTAAATTTATTAATCACAAAAAATAAATTTAACGTTACAATTCAAATCAAATTAAATGAGACGCACTCACTCATTCACGCAATAGCTAAATACTTATGCCTAGGAAAAAACACCTTAATTAAACTCTTATAACTAGGGAAATACAAGAAGGAAATACTATAGTCGATGAATGCTGCGTATCACCCAAGCTGAACTAGGATGGAAGTACTGAAGAACTGTGGAGTTTGGGTACTAGCTGACCTCACACTGCTGGCACAGGACCTCTCTCCGTCGCAGCAACAACTCGACTGAATTCAAATAATGCATAGGCAGAACGCACAAGCCACCGGAATAAGGCGTGGCTAACGGTTGAGGAGAGCAGGGGCGAACAATAAAGAAACAATTGTATCGCTCAGTAGAGCACTTAGTGACGTGCATTAAATCGGTCACTTTTAAACAGTGACGAATGTTTTGAAAAGTATACCACGAAATGGAGGGAGAAACGGTTAGCTGAGCGATACACAGTGAGTTTTCCACTAATAGTTCGTGGCTTCTCGCAAAACGGAAATGTCGCGAATTGATTCGTGACAGTGGGGTAGTTTAGATTTCCTAGGCCGGTGGTGGTGGTTGTTTGATTTCCCTGGGTAGCGTTAATATTTTACACTGGGCCTAAACGTGGTCTTACCGAGATGTGCCGTCATTGTTGGATAGAGTGTTCACAGTACCTCGGCCCGTAGATCACTATTATACTACTTCACAATGTACCCAGATGGAGCTGGCGGTACTGGAATTTCAACACAGGGTCCTACATATGATTTTCACGTGATATGGCAGCACTGTTCACTATGATATACCCGTCCTTCGCTGTCTCACTATTGCACTATATTTTTCCACCACTTTCCTTTATGCTCTAATCACCAGCTCACATTATTCTGTCACTCCTACACTGTCTTTATGCTGCGTGTGTTCACTTTCACCCACTGTCAGGTTGGATGTGTCACAGTTAGGCACAGGGGCGGCGGCAGAGTCTCAGCCTCCCTACTGATGGAGCTGGGATCTGCTAGGGGCTGCAAGGTCCCAGGGACAGGGGACAGTGCATAGGGGCGTCCTCTCTCATCCAGGGCTGTTGGGGGCATAGGGGCCCGAGGCTTCTGGCCTCAAGGTGGGAGTCTGGCCCTCTGGGCTGGGACTGAACAGTCACCTGAACATTTGAATCACGCGCCTGATGGAGGATGAGGATCTCCAGCGTCTGGGTGCAGGGAGGTCCCGCCCGGGAGTCTGAAGGGCGGTTGGGAGGTCGTGGGAGCTGCGGTCCCCGAAGGTCAGGGACACCGTCAGGAGCGAGCTGCGGCGTCGGCCAGCATCAGAGTCTGTCAGGGGCATCTCCACCAACTGTAGGGAGAAGAGCCCGGTGGTGGTCACAGGGCCTCTCCAATACTCCTCCAGGCTGGGGGCTCCCTCCAAGTCGTGGGTGGGTGGACAGGGCTCAGCACCTGACGAAGGAGTGGCTTCAGGCCGTCTATGGCTATAGGGCCCAGCTACTAGCCGTGGCTGTCTCGGGGCACCTTCGACGTGGCTACCAGCCATCTCCTGCTGGAGGGTAGAGCGGCTACAGGCCAACTCTCCTGGGGCACCTTCAGAGCGGCTGCCGGCCGTCTCCTGATGAAGGCGGGAGTGGCTACCGGCCGTCTCCTGATTGACCTGTGGAGCAGTTTCAGGCCATCTTTTGTAGGAGAGGGAGCGGCTAAAGGCCGTCTCTCCAGGGGCACCTTCAGAGCGGCTTCCGCCCATCTCCTGATGAAGGCGGGAGCGACCAGCTGTCTCCTGATTAGCCTCCGGAGTGGCTTCAGGCCATCTCCTGTAGGAGGGTGAGCGGCTATAGGCCATCTCTCCAGGGGCACCTTCAGAGTGACTTCCAGCCGTCTCCTGACGAAGGTGGGAGTGGCTACCAGCTATCTCCTGATTAGCCTCCGGAGCGGCTCCAGGCAGTCTCCTGTAGGAGGATGATTGGCTACAGGCTGTCCCTCTGAGGGGCACCTTCCGAGCGGCTTCAGGCCATCTCTTCGTTTTCTTTAGAGTGGCTTCAGGCTGTCTCCTGTGGGAGGGCGAGAGGCTACAGGCCATCTCTTTGTAGGGCACCTTCCAAGCAGCTGCAGGCCGTCTATTGATGAAGGCGGGAGCGGCTTCAGGCCGTCTCCCCATTTCCTCTAGAGCAGCTTCAGGCCGTCTCCTGTAGGAGAGTGAGTGGCTACCGGCCATCTCAGGGGTGCTGTTTGGAACTGGAGAAACAGTTCCACCTCGGTCTGATTGATGGGCAGCTCGCCCGGCTGGTCGTCTTGTATTCCTGCTATGGTGGTGGCGTGCGAGTTCCGTGTCATATGGATGCGCAGCCCGGGTGGACTTAGGTCGTTTCTGCCCGGAGCTCATTCACGCCGTGTACACTCCTCTGTGGGCTCCTTCTTGTGGAGTGTTGCAGTCTGCTTCGATGTCCTGCTGCATTTTAAGTAATATAATCTATAGTACAGTACCTACAACTGGGGGTTCCCTCAACATAGCAGGTAGTAGAGCACACCACCAAAACTGGATTATTTAGACTATCTAAGCTTTAGTGGATATAAGCAAATCATTAGAATTCTTATGGAAAGTAACAAATTTTACTTATGTGACATTTCTCAAAATTCGTCACCATGCTGTTAAAAACTGAAAACGAAAGACCACCAAGTTAAGTGCCATAACCAAATAATCTCGGAAACTATTAAAGCGACAGCAACCCTAAGCACATTTGTGGGAAGCTGATTGAAAATTTGAGTTAGATTTTAATTAAGAGGCCTTTCTCAAAATCCACCGCCATACTAATGAAAATAGCTAAAAAGTTCCAAACTGAGGACCAAATTATAGGCTATCTCGGAAATTATGCAAGCTTGTATACACGAATACGTTCTGCATTTTCAAGTGTGGGTATCTGTTACTCAATATAACTATTTAAAGTAGATTTTCGCCTGCTGACAATACAAGGCAGATAACCACTAAGAGTTTAAAATCTGAATAGGAGAGGTTCTACAGTGTATACAGCCTCCTTACCCCTTCGAAAGAGTGGGAACTGACACATACAGTAGAGAAGGGCAACGTGGAAGCGCACTTGCCGGAAAAAGAAACAAAAAAAAAACAAAAAAAAAACTCGGTGGAAGTAGAAATGGTAGTAGCAGAACTTCACCCCTTCAACGGGAGAACATTATTATGTCTCTTCAACCGCGATCTTAGGAAAAAATAAGGGAGTGGGAGAAGAGAAACTGTTGTTAGTGGTAGAAAAGGAGAAAATATTTACTCCGTTAGCATCACGGCATTTTTTTTTTTTTTTTTTTTGTTCATAGTCAGGCTACCAAGAGGACGTTATTCAGCTAGGGACAGACCTCTCTCGTGGTGAAATAGTGAATAGGCGATGAAGTTTAGGGAGAAAATAAGGAAGGTGGAGAGACTCTTGGAGAGAGAAAGAAATGTGTAGGAACTCAAGGAGGAGGAAGGGAATATAGGGATCTATGAAGAAGGAAGGAAAGCGAAGGAACACGGATGAAAGAGATCGGGTGAACACTGGATCGAAGAACTTGATGTAAATATGCATTAGAAAATGTTATAAAAGATGAGGGGAAGAAGAGGAGAATTATTAGGGAAAGCAGGAAAACAGATAGAAGGGGATGAGCACGAGTTAAAAACTGAAAGGCAAAACAGCAAGAAAAAATAAGATATACTGGTGAAAGAGAAACTGAAGTATCATAAAAACAAATATGACCAAAAAATAGAAAAAAAAAAATAGACGCAGTAGATTACGCTGCAGGACGGACGAGTCTCTCTCTCTCTCTCTCTCTCTCTCTCTCTCTCTCCGGGAGGCGCGGTAGCACAGTGGTAGCGCGCTGAGCTTGTGCTCGGGAGGTCGCAAGTTCGAGCCTCGCCCGGGCTACCGTTGCCGGGAGGGGTAGCGTCCTCCTGTAACCCCAGCGGGGCTATATGGCCTTGGTTGCCTAGCTCGGGGAATTCATTTCTCCATTTCTCTCTCTCTCTCTCTCTCTCTCTCTCTCTCAACCATAAGTGTGATTTTTTTAATCTAAAGGAATTTTTATCCATCCATCATCTATCTATCTGTCTGCTTATCTATTTATGTCTTTCTCTCTGTCTATCCATGTATACGAGAGAGAGAGAGAGAGAGAGAGAAACAGACAGACAGACAGACAGAGACAGAGAGAAGGAGTGTGTGAAAAAGACAGAAGTGTATATGACGTGAGCAATGAGTGTAAAAAAATGTCTGCAGGAAGAAAAACACGTATCAAGGAGAAAGGAGTGGCAAGACAAGTGTGTATGCGATAAGAGGAAATTCTGAAAGGGAAACATAAACACAGCAGAGGGACGGCGAGAGAGCGGAACACTGGAAGGGGCAAGTAACGGTAAGTGGAGTAAGAACAAGCATACTAACTCGTCTGTGCTCGTCAGCGGTCCTGCCAATGTTTGCTTATGTCTCTCTTTATCCACGTACTTCATTTCCTTTTTTTTTTTCTTTTTTTTCTTCAGCTATTGCCCTAACAAGTTTTCTCTTGCCATTTGTATTATCGTACTCTTCTCATTAACGTATTTCTCTTTTTCTAGTCACTTTATTTTAAGAGAAGAAATACAACTGAACATGAAATTAATAAAAAAGTCTGTTATAGGTAAAAAGGTAAAACAATGATATTGTTATGTTTAGGGTAGTGTTTTACATCTGGGGATGTGAGGAACATTCTAGAATTTAGTGCCATGCTGCAGGATTAGGCTAATGTTTATATCTTACTTGTCTATGCAAGGAAGAAGGAACAAAAGGCCAGGAGCCCGCAAACAGTTCCTTCCAAGAAAAAAAACAAGAACAATACAAAAGAGAGCCAAATTCAAGATCATTTCATATCGAAATGCCTGGATACACTGCGTTTGAAAGATTGGAGACCATAGAAAGTAGGAAATACAGACAAAGCGAGACAGTTCCAGAGTTGACCTGTTGCATAAATGAAGGACTGGAAGTAACGGTCAACTCTTGCATTAGAGAGTTGGACAGAAAAGGGATGAGTTTGTTGCTAGACGGGTGCTACGCGCCCGTCATAGAAGTGAAGGCAAGCAGACAGTTCAGAGAAGCAGTGACCATTGAAGTAGCGATAGAAAAGAGATAAAAATACAACAGTGCAGTGAAGAGATAGAGGTTGAAGGGAGACAGTAAGAGAAGGAGAGTTAGAGACGAAAAGCCTTTCACTCCACCCTATTAAGAAAAGCTGTATGTGGGGAGCATCCCCACACATGAGAGTTGTACTCTACACAGCGGGGAATATAACTCATGTATAAACTCAACAACTGTGCAGGGGTAATGAAGGTACGGAGTCGGCTTAGCACACCTAATCTCTTGGAAGCAGGTTTTACAAGAGATGTAATATGATCTTTCCAAGATAAATCCCGAGGGAATGAAACCCCAAGTATGTTTAATGATGATGCAGGATTGAGCTGGATATTATTAAACATTAGTGGGTACTCCTGTGGAAGATTTTGTCGGGTTGATGGGTGTAAGAACTGAGTTTTTGATGTACTACAAACAAGATTGCATACAAGTGGAGTACATAACCACCTCACATTACGGATTACGTTAACCAGTAATCAACTTATTTGCGCAGTTTATGTTTCAGTAATTGTCATGGGGTAGCCATACCCACAGTGATATTTTCGTTTATGTTGAAGGTAATCATGTGTTCAGTGGCGGATACCAGTTACTGTAGAGGGGAGGTGGCCGCTGACACCTGCAGTCCTCGTAGCTACGGTGTTGAGTCGTAGTGTCATTGCAGAGGTTCCTGTTCCTGCAGTTACGTCAGTAATTAATGTTAACATACTGATGAACAGTCATTTCTTATGAAAAATACAAGCAGCCTATATGGAACTCTCAAAATACATTTATGAAGCATATTGTGGGAGCTTTCCATCTCTCATGCACCAGTCACAGTCTTGGTCCTTTCTTTCAGTACTGCCAGCCTGACAGTGTGCAGTGTTAATGAACATGCTATTAATGTTAGTTCTATATGCTTATTCACATTTGGAACAACAAAATTCAAAGCAGGATTTCATTCAGTACACAGAGTGCCAAATACAGTATGTGCGTGTGTGTGTATGCGTGTGGGTGTGGGACAATACGTGTGGTGGGGGGGTGGTAATATGGGTGTGCGCATACGTGGTTAAGGACGTTCTAGACTATGTAATCTTTGCCTTTAACACTTGATGACACACACCTCAGTACTTATTTAGGTTCTGTTCATAAGTTTGTAGCATGTTACATTATTATATTATTATGGATATGTTTTGGGGGTGAAACCTGAAACACCATATAAAAACAAATCACTGAAATATTTTTTAAAAATGCATTACGTGTGGCAAAACACATGAATAACAATATTCCAGGAAGAAATATTACCGTATCATAACATCTATTTAAATACGTTGTAGGTGCAGCATTTCTTAAGCTTAGATTATCGGATTTCCTTTGATCAGTATGTTACGTTATACTGTAGCTTTAAGTTCAGTAATATGTTATATATTGTACAGTATTATAAGTGATGTCATGGTGAACGTTCACTTAAAACTACATCGAACAGACAGCAGTTGTTAGTAGTTTACCGGTATTTGTTATTGATCACACACTGACCAACTTTTTCCCGAGTAATTTTTTAAAATCTTTATTACTATTGGAAAATATCACTTTAGACATGTGAACAGGTGGCAAAATGTCTAGCGAATTGGCAAAATGTCTAGAGTTGTGATTGTACCAGTCAAGAATGCATCATATTTTAATGGAAAAAACCAGCTATTGTAACAGGAAAGTTGCATTAAGAAAAGCACATAAACGTCACTAATTCCTGTATAAGTGCCCCGTAATAAAAATAATGTCAGTGAGCAAAATATATAGGATAGTGTCGTATCAGTTATATTGTTGGGTAAGATATATTAAGTTACAGGTGCTCGTGGGCCCTTTGGGCCCTCTCGCACTTGCTCCTGTGGAGGGCTCTCACTCTGCGCGCTCGCTTTCTTGTGCTTCACACTCATTTCCTCATGCTTCTCACTGGTTTCCTCACGCTTCTCGTGCACGTGCTGCGATTATTTCAAGTAATCCAAGTCGTTTATGTGCTGTTCTAGTCTAACAACCACCAAGTCAACAGCGCAGGAAATGCACAATAAAAACGCTCAATTCAGCAGCTCTGATGGTCTAAAAAGTATAGGGTCACGGCACATAGCTCGAGTAGACTCGATTTCTAAAAGTCCCAGTACCAAATGAACTGTTCTCTGAACCAAACTTTGATTGCTCTTAATTCTAACAAAAAATCGTCAATCGAGATGGGACCAAGTTTTTCAAAATCAGCGAACATTCTGCGATTTTCATGCCAATTTTGATGCACCAGGACGCCTTCGTACCGAAGAAAGGCGCCCTCACCTCGCTTCGGGAATGGAACCCAAATTGTCCGCATGCAAGTCCGAGATATTAACCACTCGGCCACAGCAACCAACCGACCGGGCGCCGGGAGCGGCGTTTTTTGGTCGAAATTTGATTACCCATTATATATAGTTAATTTTTCAGTCGTGATGGGACCAAGTGTTTTCACAACAGCGAATTTTTTGCTATTTTGTGCCAATTTTGGTGCAATTTGTATGTGTAGTTTCAGCTGCCCAAAATACACACACACACACACACACACACACACACACACACACACACACACACACGGCTGCTGCTATAGTATAATAGATTAAAGTTACTGTTAGATTGTTATACTGCATGGAATAATACCCATTATAATCAGAGGATAATAAAAGAAAAATATGATTTGTATGGAACTCATTCATTACTAGGACGTCAACCGACCCTCCTTCTCGATCACCTATCGCAGTCTATTTGCATTAAGGCGACATGGTTCCATATGAGCTGTTGCTGGCTTCTGAACTGTTCCCACTAGGCACGGATGTGGGCCAGTAGTTCATATGGTGCCCGTTCACTCTCAGGCTCCCAACAGTTAACCATATTCCCCCATATTCTTTCGATGGGGTTCATGTCTGCTTCCTTACTGAGCCAGTCGAGGAGCTGCAAGTCCTCTCAACCTCTAAACCATTCCCAGACTATTCTCGTCGTGTGGATGGGGCAGCGGTCCTGAACAAAAATTATAGGGCCGGGAGAAAACAGATAGTTCCACTCCTGAACTGAGGGAAGGAAAAAAAATCTGCAAAATTTCAATGTATTCTTCAGCAGTGAAACTCCCTTCTATCCTGGTGAAGTCACCCATGCCGTGGATGCACACCCACCCTCAGACATTGACGGTGACGTGTCCACTTCTGGCCTCCTCGTAGTTGTTCCTACGGTCGTAACTGCACGTGAATAGAATATTTATACATCGCTCATACAGTTTCATTTCTATTATCTTTGACGCTTCGGGAAAAGCCACCATTTTCATGTTATGGTTCATTATCCACTGTTTGTTTGGTATATTTTATGGGGATTGTAAGGCTTAATAAACAGTGGTGCAAGTGTTGGTAATATGCGTTCATCTAGACGTATTATGAATATGAATATCAATTGCTCCGTAAATGTTTATTTTAATAATATTAAAACTGTTTAGTGATACAGTATAAAAATATGTTTGTTATACATATCGTCAGTAAATTTATACATATGCCTTAGAGTACTGTCGCCTCCAGAAATCTTTTCTCTATCATTAAATTTTATGAATACAAAATACCTGGTAACAGTCATATGGAGAAGTGTCAGGCATACGATAAACACATCTCTATACTTTGACCTTTATCTACCTACTGCTCTTCCACACTCACCAATCAGTTTGTCTTCAACCTGTCTTCTTACCATAATTCTTACAATTCACCACCATATATATATATATATATATATATATATATATCCATGCATCCATCCATCATCCAATCCTACATTGCCCCATGAGAATCGTAGAAGCCCGGGGCTAGGCAGTTGGTCCCGACATTTAAGATGAGAGCGACCAGCCTCACTCATCCCTGAGTGGCATTGCATGAGCAATCAACCCCAACCACCCCTTGGATATAAACCTTCACCAGCTCAATCCGACTGGAGCGCAATAATTACCCACTAAACCACCAGGCGCCAAAATTTGGTTAAATGGTTACCACCCAGCGTAGTAAATGGTTTCCTGGTGTTCAGGAAACCACTTGGCTAGTCACTCAGTGTAGAGTCACACACAGGCGGAAGGAAGAGGAAAGAATGAAGGAAAAAAAAAAAAGACAGAAGAGGGAATGTAATGTCATCCGTAGGCAGAATGACAAGGAAAAAATGAAGGAAAGAAAGAAGAGGACAAAAGGAATGAAGTATGGAGGAGAGGAAAGGAAGACACCCGACAGCAGCACTACATTGAGTGAGTGGATGGTGAGCGTCTCCACCTACCACAATATATATAGATAGATAGATATATATATATATAAATATATATATATATATATATATATATATATATATATATATATATAGATAGATAGATAGATAGATATAGATAGATAGATAGAGTGTGTGTGTGTGTGTGTGTGTGTGTGTGTGTGTGTGTGTGTGTGTGTGTAGTTTCTCACTTTTACCTGATAATCATACACCCACACATCTTATAAATCAAGAAACTTCATGCTGGCTATGTTATATTCAATAAATCCATGTGGGTATCCTGTCATTTAATCATATCTGTTCCAAGTGGCCCAACATTAAAATAAATAAAACAAAGATTCTGGGTGTGGTCATTCGGGAGGGTCATGCAGTAATCATATATTATTAACAGTGATCATTTTCTAACTACTATGCTACATAGGGTATTGGTTATACGCTTGACCACTCTCATTTTATAAGAAATTGCATTGGCCAGTAAAAGACAGCTGGATTTATAACCATACCAAAAAATACGTGACCTTCGCAAACTACTAAATACTGAACGTGCTGCCATTTCAAGTAGTTTACGTGAACGTCCACAGCGTGAGCCTTCATGACATAGTTTTCATTCATTCATTGCCAGACGCCATGTATCCCAAACAGGGTGGCCAAGGGCTTAGAGTTAATTGTTTTACAGGGAGGGGCACTAATCCTCCACCAACCCCGCTTGACACGTAGGGATGCCAACAGCATCTGGTGTTCCAAGGCGGTCACCCATCCAAGTACTAACCAGACCCACCGTTAATACAATATATAACGGATATAATGCATAAATCTATGCTATAATATAACTTAATAAACTGATCGCTGGGAATCCGGTAAGCTACCATTAAAAACAGATGCTCCTACAGTGTAATTTTTTAATGAACATTAAAATGGCATTATTTTCTCCTGAAAGAAAAAGTTATTCATGTAATAAGGATTCCATATGACAGTATTATAATATTGCAGTGTTTGTCTTTATATGGTGTTTCAGGCTGCACCCCCAAAACATATCCATACTAATATAATAATGTAACAAGCTACAAACTTATGAACAGAACCTAAATAAATACTGAGGTGGGTGTGTCATCAAGTGTTAAAGGCAAGGATTACATATCAGTCTCGGACGTCCTTAGCCACGTATGCGCACACGCATATTACCATTATGACACACATTTCATACTCACTATACTCCCCCCATCCCCCACCACACGTATTGTCCCACACCCACAAGCACACACACACACACACACACACACCCATACTGTATTTGGCATTCTGTGTACCGAACGAAATCCTGCTTTGAATTCTGTTGTTCCAAATGTGAATAAGCATATAGAACTAACATTAATAGCATGCTCTTTAACACTGCACACTGTCAGGCTGGCAGTACTGAATGAAAAGACCAAGACTGTGACTGGTGCATGAGAGATGGAAAGCTCCCGTAATATGCTTCATAAATGTAT
Organism: Coenobita brevimanus; assembly: GCF_032717465.1. Lineage (NCBI taxonomy): Eukaryota > Metazoa > Arthropoda > Malacostraca > Decapoda > Coenobitidae > Coenobita > Coenobita brevimanus. The sequence continues at coordinate 15,872,170 of NC_137027.1, forward strand.
TTTGAGAGTTCTATATAGGCTGTTTGTATTTTTCATAAGAAATGGCTGTTCATCAGTATGTTAACTTTATTGACATAACTGGAGGAACGGGAACCTTTGCAGTGACACTACAACTCACCACCGTAGCTATGAGGATTGCAGGTGTCAGCGGCCACCTCCCCTCTACAGTACATGGTATCGGCCACTGAACACATGATTCCCTTTAACATCAACGAAAATATCACTGTGGGTATGGCTACCCCATGACTATTACTAAATTTTTAAACTGAGCAACTAAGTATTGATTACTGGTTAACGTAATCCGTAATGTGAGGTGGATATGTATTGCACTTGTATTTTTGACAGGGTATTAAATTTTAGGTAAACATACTATATGCAACGTCATTACTCATTAGCACAAAGTGATAATATGTGTGTGTGTGTGTGTGTGTGTGTGTGTGTGTGTGTGTGTGTGTGTGTGTGTTCTTACCTAATTGTATCTTTACTGAATGAGTCAAGCTCGCACTGTCCCGTGTCTTAAACGATATTTATCGTACATATCCTTAAATTTATGAATTGTTTTGACACACTATTTATTTGGTAGTGCATTCCACTGATCAATTGCTCTATTTGGGAAACTAAATTTCCTCACGTCTTTATCGCCTCTCTTTTTTATGCAATTTTTTTGCAGCGTCCTCTTGCTCATGCATCCCCATAGGTTATGTAATCATTTATGTCTATTTTCTCTCTCCGTATAATCGTTTCCTCTTTTCCTTCTCTCCTGTAGTGTTGGCAGATTCAGTTTTTCTAGTCTTGCTTCGTAGCTTAGATCCCTTAAGCTTGGTATCCATCTTGTAGCGGCCCTTTGAACATTTTCAATCTTATATATTTGTTTTTTGAGATGAGGACTCCAGACTACTGATGCATACTCCACATTTCAAGCAATGTATATATGTTCCTTACCTTCTCACTGATGTGGTCAGCCGGAGATAGTCTGTTACTAATAATCACACCCAGGTCCTTCTCTCTTTCTGATGTGTGTGGGGTTTTATTTCCTAATGCATAATCCCAATCAGGTCCTTTACCAAACTTGATTACATGACACTTGTTCACATTAAATTCCATTTGCCATGTATTGCTCCATTCATGAAGTTTATTTAATTCTTCTTGTAGCCCTTTACAAGAGTCTACGTAAGTAATTGTCCTTTGTATTTTTGCATTATCAACAAACATATTTAGATTGCTGTCATTTCCAATGTTGCTATCTATATCATTTATATGCACTAAAAACATGATTGGTGCCAGCACTGAGCCATGTGGAACTCCGCTAGTCACTTCCTTCCATGATGAGTAATTTCCCTTTACTACTGTTCTCATTTCTCTTTTTTGAGAAAATCTTGCATCCAACAATACAGTTTCCCTTGGATTCCTCCTTGATGGTACAGTTTCCATAAAAGTCTTTGGTGAGGTACTCTGTCAAATGCTTTCTTGAAATCTAAATAGATACTGTCCACCTATCCTTCTGTTTTCTGTAAGGTTTCTGTTACTCTATCATAGTTGCTCAACAGATTAGGAACACAGGATTTTCCTTTTCTGAAACCAAACTGTCTTTCTGTTATCATATTGTGTTCTTCTAGATGATTTACCCAAACTTTTCTTATCAGCTTTTCTACTACCTTGCTTACAACACTGGTTAGTGATGCTTGTCGGTAGTTGACTGGATTTAGTCTATTCCCTTTCTTGAATAAAGGAACAATGTTTGCTTTCTTCCAAATTACAGTTTGTTTACCTTGTCTCAAGGATTTCTTGAAAATTAAAGATAATGGTTTACTTAATGCCTTTGCACATTCATGTAGCACCCAACATAAAATTTCATCAGGACCATTTGCTTTTCCTTTGTCTAATTTACTTAACTCCTCCTGTACTTCTTTTTCTGATATTTGTATTTCTGGTAATATGTGTGAGCATGCATGTTCCATATCATCCCTCTCAAAATTATTTTCTTCTGTAAAATCTGATTGGAAATTTTTATTTAGTGCTTCACAAATATCCTTCTCTTGTGTATAGGTGATCCCGTCATCTGTAATGAATTGTATTTTATCTTTTACTTTGGCTTTGCTTCTGATGTAGCTGTTGAATAGCTTCGGTTGATCATTAATTTTGTTTATGATATCCTCCTCAAACTGTTTTTGGGCTTCCCTCCTTTTTCTTGTATAATCGTTTCTTGCCTGTTTGTAGTTGTTATATGCCCTTTCATTATTGTGTCTTCTGTATCTATTCCACAATAAATCTCTTTTAACTTTTGAGTTTTTACATTCTGTAATAATCCATTTCTGTATTTTCTTTTCTGCTTCTTTGTGCTGTGGAATATACTTCTGGACTCCTGTTTCATAAAGTTCATAGAATTTTTTATATATAGCATTTAAATCTTGTCATCGAAGCTCCTTTTCCCAATCAATTTCTAAGAAGTACTTCTTTAGGTCATGGTAGTTTCCCTTTTTATAATTTAGGCTCTTTATGTAACCTTCATTGCTGTTAACTATGTCATATGCAATCCTGAAGTTGCAATTTAGAACTGCAATATGGTCGCTTTTGCCAAATGGAGGGTGATACATTAAATTGTCAATATCGTTTTCTTGCCTAGTAAATATAAGATCTAGCACTGAAGGTACATGGGGTCCTCTTTTTCTAGTGCTTTCCCTTACATGCTGAGTTAGGAAAAACGCCTGCAAGAGATCCAGGAGCTTTTGGTCCCAGCAGCTTTCTTGGCTTATTATATCTAGAGTATTCCAATTTATATTTGTATTAAAATCTCCAGTTAGTAGAATTCTTTCCGATTTCTCTTCCATTCTATGTAGTAATGCTCTTAAACTCTGAATTGTACTCTCTACCAGATCCTCATATTCGCCTCTTTCCCATGTGTTTGATCTGGGTGGCATGTACAAATTGACTACAATTACTTTCCCTTCAGAAGTTCAGATGTATTGATCTCTACTGCAATCAGTTCTACTTGTGAGGGTATATCTAGTTCTATTTCTTTGACTTTTAGATTTTTCTTTAATATAATAATTCCTCCTCCATTTTTTAAGTTTCTATCTCTTCTCCATTATATTGTATTCCTCTAAGTTTATGATGTCATTTGATATCCTTGGTGTTAATTATGTTTCAGTTAGGTATATTATATATGGTTCGTTTTCTCTGATACAGTTATTCATCTCTAATAATTTACTAAGGATTTCAGGGGCAGTGTCCAACTGTTTTTTTTAAATAACGTCTCAACAAAGCGTCGGACAAGGTTTTAACTTTGGCAGTGCATGTTTGAGACCCCGACCTAATTTGTAAAATTATGCTTTTGTACCAAATGTGTATGATTAAGGCATTAATAAGAGTAAATGTAGGGTAAACTTAGCTAAAATCGTCAGAGGCATGTAGCGAGGCTAGCTTCGGTCACGATACAAGCCCCGCCCACAATTCGGAACGTGACGTCGGTGTGACGTAGTAGTAATCACCGACGCAAGTGGCATTTCTATCTTTCTAACCCCCCCCACATACTGTACTTTCTCTCTCTCTCTCTCTCTCTCTCACACACACACACACACACACACACACACACACCGAAGTAATATTTCACCCCTACTACAGATTCAGTATGGTCCTTAGATGAGAAGAACGTTTGAGAAAAAAAAAAGTTTACTCGAAGGAAATTACTTATCATTTACATGGAAAATACGGCCCTTGCTACATGCTCGGTGCATGTAACATAGAGCAGTGGTTTATTAAACTTGTTCATTGTGAACGCCCACTATTATCTTTAAAAGAATATATATTTTTTACACACACACACACACACACACACACACACACACACCGAAGTAATATTTCACCCCTACTATACATTCAGTATGGTCCTTCCGAATTGTGGGCGGGGCTTGTATCGTTACCGAAGCTAGCCTCGCTGCATGCCTCTGACGATTTTAGCTAAGTTTACCCTACATTTACTCTTATACATGCCTTAATCATACACATTTGGTACAAAAGCATAATTTTACAAATTAGGTCGGGGTCTCAAACATGCACTGCCAAAGTTAAATCCTTGTCCGACGCTTTGTTGAGACGTTATTTAAAAATAACAGTTGGACACTGCCCCTGAAATCCTTAGTAGATACCATTCCATCCACATTTGAGTACATCAACTTAATCATCTTATTTACATTCTTGTCATGACTTGGATCTACTACCTTCCTCCTTTTTATTCCCTCCTGTTTATGTATCACTTTCGAACCTGCAATCCGATTACTTTGTAAAAAAAAAAAAAAAAATGTCTTCTTCTCCTCTGATCTTCCCTCGTTCTTTGTTTTTGCTTCCTCTCTCATCTCTTTTAGTAATTCCAGTTCCTCTTGAGTTAGGCATCTTTTTATCCATACATTTTTGAATTCCTCTTTTTCCATGAGTTTCTTTGCATTTTTTAGTATCTCCTCCATAGTGTTTACACTCTGGAAGGTTACCTTTAGAGGCCTTGACTTATTTCTCTCATGTTTCCCTAACCTTTTGTGTTCCTCTATGTCTTTATTACAGATTTCCTCTAATACTTCCTTCAATATGCTCATTACATTTGCCATCTCCTTTTTGTCTCTTGAGATCTTGTTTCTTATTTCTTCCTCCTCTATACCAGTGATTACTATAGATTTGTTGATATCTGCTGAATTTCTGACCAATTGAGGATTGTTTTGGATTATTCGTCACTTCCTTTTTAATGCTTTTTTCTTCCACCCTTGTTTCTGTGTCTTTCTTTACTTCCATCATTTCAGCATAAGTGGTTTCCACATCATTTTTGTAGCTTTGCACCGCTTCATTCACCAGTGTTATCTTCTCAATATCACTGCTCTGATCTATCAGATTGCTTACTTGCCTAATTGTCTCTGTATCATTTTTGAACTCTTCCATAATACTCTCGTGGTTGACTACTGTACTTGCCATTTCACTAATCTTCCTCCTAAGTGAGCTCATCTATTGTTGTGTCTTTCTTGTTGATCTTGTTGACTTCCTTTCCTAATCTTTCTATTTCTTCCTTCTGCAAGTGCAACTATTATTTAATTTCATCCACTTCATTCTGAAAAGCCATCTCCAGTCTGTTTACTTGTTCTACCAGTTTATTGTAAGTCTCCATTTCAACCAGTTCTTGGTGTGTGTGTGTGTGTGTGTGTGTGTATGTGTGTGTGTCTACTGATAGCTAGCCAAGGAGTTTGAGAGAAAGAGAAATGGAGAAATGAATTCCCCGAGCTAGGCAACTAAGGCCATATAGCCCCGCTGGGGTTACAGGAGGGAGCTACCCCTCCCAGGAATGGTAGCCCAAGCGAGGCTCGAACTTGCGACCTCCCGATCACAAGCTCAGCACGCTACCACTGTGCTACCGCGCCCCCCAGAGAAAGAGAGAGAGTTGAGGTGGTGGAGCAGGCTGCATGTTTTCCGTTAACGATGAACGGGTATCGTAGTGTGTAATTGGGTCTATATAAAGATAATTAAAATAAATAGGTTTATTATTATTTAGGATACAGGACCCAACCTGTATCGTGGTTCATGCTACAAGGCAAGAGAATTATTTTATATAACTCAGACTGTGGTGTTTTTTTTTTCTATGTAATGGGGGGTCACCAATGTGGCGTGGTTATGAGGTTGGGGTCACCACTGTAGCGTCTAGTTATGGGTATATTTATACCAGGTGCTACAACAAGGCAAATGGTATGGATAGATAAACGCACTTGTGCTGGGAAGAAATAGCTAGGACAGTGATTATTGACTTGGAACAATACAGAGGTACTGAATGATTTCAAGATAGTCCAAGACCATTGCATTACAGCATGTGTAGATCGATTACATGGAAAAATAGTTACAGAATGAAACTGTGAGTAATAAATTTAGTGAGAAGCGGGAGTGCTGGGCTGATGTGTTTGTGTAATTGTATGTGTAAAGTCGTACTGCGTGGCCAGATTTACCAGGAGAGATGCAGAGCAGGCAGTAGCCGGGGTGATGTGGAGAGTGGAGAGAAGCAGGGGCGAGTGAGGTCACCCACTCGCTCTTAGGCCCCTTAGTGAGGGGGCAGAGCACCGTTAGGGCTAGGTCACCTAAGTATTCAAATCTGATTGGTTTAGGCACCACTACAGGTGAGGAGGGCAGAGAAATTCAATTCTATTGGTAGCGGCACCAACAGCGATGCTGATTCCGAGAACTAGGTGTGGAAAAAGTCGTGAGGGAAAGAAACCACATGTGTAGGTGAAATGAAAATAACCACGAGGGAAGGAAACCACGTGTGTGGTGAAATGAGGAGAAGCCACGAGGAATGTGAACCACGTGTGTGGGTGAAATGTGAGGTGCAGTCTTTTGTGGTGTACAATATGCCAGAAGACAATAAATATTATAGTGTACAGCCCATTATCCCAGTCATATAATATTTATTAGACTATATCATAGCATAATACAATGGCCACAAAATAATTCAGAGGATGAAGCTTAACGATTCGATAAATTGTCGGGCATGTACACACACCACGATGCGTTGAGTCAGCTGGGTTTGTTTATACTACGGCAAGACGGGGAAAGCGTGCATGCTTTTGTAAGTACACACTCTGTTCATTTAGTATTACAAAATGGATACATACTTCAGTAAAACAAATTTGGAAAAGAAAAGGGATAAAAGTAAAAAGCAAAATGATGATTTCTACCAAGAACTGGTTGAAGTGGAGACTCACAATAGACTGGTTGAACGTGTACACAAACTAGAAATGGCTTTCAAAAATGAAATTGATGAAATAAAGAAGCAAATGCACTTGCAAAAGGAAGAGATAGAAAAACTGGGAAGGGAGGCCAATAAGAAAGACACAACCATCAGTGAACTAACAGTGGAATTGAATACCCTTAGGAAGAAAGTGAGTGAAATGGGAAGTACAGTAGTTAATCACGAGAGTGTTATGGAAGAGTTAAAAAATGACACAGAGACAATTAGACAAGCAAGCAGTCTTATGGACCAGAGCAGTGATATTGAGGAGATGATAACACAGGTGAATGAAGCTGTGCAAAGCTACAAAATGATGTAGAAATCACGTATGCTGAAATGGTGAAAGTAAAGAAAGACTTAGAAACAAGGGTGGAGGAAAAAAACATTAAAAATTAAGTGAAAAGAATAATCCAAAACAATCCAAAGTTAGTCAGAGATTCAGTAGAAATAAATCAATCAATAGTAATCACTGGTATAGAAGAGGAAGAAATTAAAAACAAAATCACTAGAGACAAAAAGGAGATGGCAAATGTAATGAGCTTACCGAAAGAAGTATCAGAGGAAATCTGTAGTAAAGACATTGAGGAACACAAAAGGTTAGGGAAATACGAGAAAAGCAAGACAAGACCTCTAAAGGTGACTTTCCAGAGGGTAAACACTGTGGAAGAGATACTAAAAAATGCAAAGAATCTTATGGAAAAAGAGGAGTTCAAAAATGTATGGATAAAAAGATGTCTAACACAAGAGGAACTGGAATTACTGAAAGAGAAAAGGGAGGAAGCAAAAACAAAAAACGAGGGAAGATCAGAAGAGGACAAGAAGAAATTTTTTTACAAAGTAATAGGATTGCAGGTACGAAAGTGGTACACAAACAGGATGGAAGAAAAAGGAGGAAGTTAGTAGAACCATGTCATGACAAGTATATAAACAAGATGATAAAGTTGATGTACTCAAATGTGGATGGAATGGTATCTAAATTACTAGAGATGAATGATTATGTCAGAGAAAATGAACCACAAATAATATGCCTAACTGAGACAAAATTAACACCAAGGATATCCAATGACATACTAAACTTAGAGGAATACAATATATGGAGAAGAGACAGAAATTTAAAAAAAGGAGGAGGAATTATAATATTAACTAAGAAAAATCTGAAAGTCAAGGAAATAAACCTTGATATACCATCACAAGTAGAACTGATTGCAGTAGAGATCGACACATCTGAAGGTAAAGTAATTGTAGCCAATTTGTATATGCCACCCAGATCAAACACATGGGAAAGAGACGAATATGAGGACCTGGCAGAGAGTACAATTCAGAGTATAAGATCCTTGCTACATAAAATGGAAGAGAAATCGGAAAGAATTATACTAACTGGGGATTTCAATACAAATATCAATTGGAATACTCTAGATATAAATAGCCAAGAAAGCTGTTGGGACCAAAAGCTCCTGGATCTCGTACAAGAGTTTTTCTTAACGCAACATGTGAGGGAAACCACTAGAAAAAGAGGACTTGATGTACCTTCAGTGCTAGATCTAATATTTACTAGGCAAGAAAATGACATTGACAGTTTAATATATCACCCTCCACTCGGCAAAAGCGATCATGCAGTACTAAATTATAACTTCAGGATAGCAAATGACATAGTAAACAGCAATGACAGTTACAAAAAGAGACTAAACTATAAAAAGGGAAATTATCAAGACCTAAAGAAGTATTTCTTAGAACTTGATTGGGAAAATGAGCTTAGAGGACAAGATTTAAATGCTGTATATAAAAAATTTTGTGAATTTTATGAAATAGGAGTCCAGAAGTACATCCCACAGCACAAAGAAGCAGATAAGAAAATACAGAAATGGTTCAATACAGAATGTAAAAAATCTAAAGAAAGAAGAGATTTGTTGTGGAATAGATACAGAAGACACAATAGTGAAAGGGCGTATAATAATTACAAACAGGCAAGAAACGACTTTACAAGAATAAGGAGGGAAGCCCAAAAACAGTTTGAGGAGGATATAATAAATAAAAGTAGTGATCAACCAAAGCTGTTTTACAGCTATATCAGAAGCAAAACCAAAGTAAAAGATATAATACAATCCATCACGGACGAGGGAATCACTTATACACAAGAGAAAGATATTTGTGAAGTACTAAATAAGAATTTCCAATTAGTTTTTACAGAAGAAAAAAATTTTGAGAGGGAATATGTGGAACACGCATGTCCACACATACTACCAGATATACAAATAGCAGAAAAAGTAATACAGGAGGAGTTAAGTAGATTAGACAGAGGAAAAGCAAGTGGTCCTGTTGAAATTTCATGTTGGGTGTTACGAGAATGTGCAAAGGAGTTAAGTAAACCATTATTTTTAATTTTCAAGAAATCTTAGAGTCAAGGGAAACTACCTGATATTTGGAAAAAAGCAAATATAGTCCCCTTATTCAAGAAAGGAAATAGACAAAATCCTCTCAACTACCGACCAGTATCACTGACCAGTGTTGTAAGCAAGGTATTAGAAAAACTTATAAGAAAAGCTTGGGTAAATCATCTAGAAGAACACAGTATGATAACAGAAAGACAGTTTGGTTTCAGAAAAGGAAAATCATGTGTTACTAATCTGTTGAGCTACTATGACAGAGTAACAAACACAATACAGGAAAGGGAAGGATGGGTGGACAATATCTATTTAGATTTCAAGAAAGCTTTTGACACAGTACCACACCAAAGACTTTTATGGAAGCTGTACCATCAAGGAGGAATTCGAGGCAAACTGTTTTGTTGGATGCAAGATTTTCTCATAAAAAGAGAAATGAGGACAGTATTAAGAGGAAACTACTCATCATGGAAAGAAGTGACCAGTGGAGTACCACAGGGTTCGGTGCTGGCACCAATCATGTTTCTAGTGTACATAAATGATATAAACAGTAACACTGGAAATGAGAGCTATCTGAATATGTTTGCAGATGATGCAAAAATACAAAGGAGAATTACTAGCACAGACTCTTGTAGGGAGCTACAAGAAGAATTAAATAAACTTCATGAATGGAGTAGTACATGGCAAATGGAATTCAATGTGGACAAGTGTCATGTAATCAAGTTTGGTAAAAGTGAAAAAAGACCTGACTGGGATTATAAGTTAGGAAATAAAACCCTATACACATCAGAAAGAGAGAAAGACCTAGGTGTGATTATCAATAACACACTATCTCCGGCTGACCACATCAGCGAGAAGGTACGGAACATGTATACACTGCTTGCAAATATGAGAATAGCATTCACATACATAAATGAAGACATGCTAAGAAGGATAATAACATCATTCATTTGACCAACCCTGGAATATGCATCAATAGTCTGGAGTTCTCATCTCAAAAAGCATATAGACAAGATTGAAAAAGTTCAAAGGGCCGCTACAAGATGGATACCAAGCTTAAGGGACCTAAGCTACGAAGAAAGACTAAATAAACTGAATCTACCAACACTACAGGAGAGAAGGAAAAGAGGTGACATGATAATGCTATATAAGTGCATATCAGGAAAGGAGAAAATAGACATAAATGATTACTTAACATATGGAGAAGCATCAGCAAGAGGACACTGCAAAAAACTGCATAAGAAGAGAGGTGATAAAGACGTAAGGAAATTCAGTTTCCCAAACAGAGCAATTGATCAATGGAATGCACTACCGAATGAAATAGTGTGTGCCAAAACAATTCACAAATTTAAGGATATGTACGATAAATATGGTCTAAGACACGGGACAATACGAGCTTGACTCATTCCTGTAAAGGTACAATTAGGTAAGAACAATTAGGTAAGGTAAGAACACACACACACACACAAGAAAAAAATTTTGAGAGGGACTATGTGGGACATGCATGCCCACTCTTACTACCAGATATACAAATAGCAGAAAAAGTAATACAGGAGGAGTTAAGTAAATCAGACAGAGGAAAAGCAAATAGTCCTGATGAAATTTCATGTTGGGTGCTACGAGAATGCAAAGGAGTTAAGTAAACCATTATTTTTAATTTTCAAGAAATCCTTGAGTCAAGGTAAACTACCTGATATTTGGAAGAAAGCAAAATTTTGTCCCCTTATTCAAGAAAGGGAATAGACAAAATCCACTCAACTACCGACCAATATCACTGACCAGTGTTGTAAGAAAGGTATTAGAAAAGCTTATAAGAAAAGCTTGGGTAAATCATCTAGAAGAACAAAATATGATAACAGAAAGACAGTTTGGTTTCAGAAAAGGAAAATCATGTGTTACTAATCTGTTGAGCTACTATGACAGAGTAACAGACACAATATAGGAAAGAGAAGGATGGGTGGACAGTATCTATTTAGATTTCAAGAAAGCATTTGACACAGTAGCACACCAAAGACTTTTATGGAAACTGTATCATCAAGGAGGAATTCGAGGCAAACTGTTTTGTTGGATGCAAGATTTTCTCATAAAAAGAGAAATGAGAACAGTATTAAGGGGAAACTAATCATGGAAAGAAGTGACTTGTGGAGTAGGTACCACAGGGCTCAGTGCTGGCACCAATCATGTTTTTAGTGTATATAAATGATATAGACAGTAACACTGGAAATGAAAGCTATCTAAATATGTTTGCAGATGATGCAAAAATACAAAGGAGAATTACTAACACAGACTTTTGTAAAGAGCTACAAGAAGAATTAAATAAACTTCAGGAATGGAGTAATTCATGGCAAATGGAATTCAATGTGGACAAGTATCATGTAATCAAGTTTGGTAAAAGTGGAAAAAGACCTGATTGGGATTATACGTTAGGAAATAAAACCCTACACACATCAGAAAGATAGAAAGACCTAGGTGTGATTATCAATAACAGACTATCTCCGGCTGACCACATCAGTGAGAAGGTACGGAACATGTATTCACTGTTTGCAAGTATGAGAATAGCATTCACATACATAAATGAAGACATGCTAAGAAGGATAATAACATCATTCATTAGACCAAACCTGAAGTATGCATCAGTAGTCTAGAGTCCTCATCTCAAAAAACACATAGACAAGATTGAAAAAGTTCAAAGGGCCGCTACAAGATGGATACCAAGCGTAAGGGATCTAAGCTACGAAGAAAGACTAAATAAACTGAATCTACCAACTCTACAGGAGAGAAGGAAATGAGGTGACATGATAATGCTACATAAATGCATATCAGAGGTGGAGAAAATAGACATAAATGATTACTTAACATATGAGGAAGCATCAGCAAGAGGACACTGCAAAAAACAGCCTAAGGAGAGAGGCGATAAAGACGTGAGGAAATTCAGTTTCCCAAACAGAGCAATTGATCAGTGGAATGCACTACCGAATGAAATAGTGTGTGCCAAAACAGTTCACAAATTTAAGGATATGTACGATAAATATGGTTTAAGACACGGGACAATACGAGCTTGACTCATTCCTGTAAAGATACAATTAGGTAAGAACACACACACACACACACACATACACACACACACACACACACACACACACACACACACACACACACACACACACACACACGGGCGTGCTCTGTTCCAACGTTAGCCAAATCTCGCAACCAGGTGGTCCAGTCGGAAATCTTGCTGAGTGTACATTATATAAATATATATATATATATATATATATATATATACATATATAAATATATATATATATATATATATATATATACATACAGTAATCCCTTTAACATCCAGATGCCCAATAAATGGACTCCCCAATGTCCGGACATTTTGGGCCACCCAAAAATGGCCCCCCCCCCCAAAAAAAAAAAAAAAAAAAAATCCAACATTTTTTTCAACCGTTCTTTGAACTTGGCATGTGGCACCGAACAGCTGTGTTTACGTATGGCCCCTTGCCTCCTCCCCTCCCCAGTTACCACCTAACTACCATCCTCACTAAATGCTCATTGCAATGGATGCCGCGTGTGCTCGTTTTTGTGAATAAACAGTGAATAAACTGCAGTGTTAAGAAAGAATTCTGAGTGCAAAGGATTAAGTTAAGAGTGCAAACTGGCAGTTGCAACTGACATGGTGCAAATAAGAACTAAATGTGCAGTTTTAAACAATTATAATTCACAGTGCAAAGAATTAAGTGCAGCATAACGCTGGATTACTGTTCGTGCTTCAAGAGAATTGTCACCACTGCCAGAGCCTTAGAGGGGCTGGTTAATCTTCGTAACGGCAACAGACGTGTTGTAAGTACCCTGTACACTGCTAAATATTTTCCATACTCACTTCTAATTACTCATTCTCTGGTTCCTTTTCATTTATTTCATGCTTTCTGTCCCTTATTTGGGTGAATAGGATCTTAAATAGGTGCTATGCATGTCCGGTAGGGAGCTATGTACGTGGTTTTCTGAGTTAGGCTGGGTAAGGGTCCATAAGTTGTACCTGTCCAGGAGGCATTTTCCCAGTATCGGACAAACCCACTTTCCGGACATGCCTGTGGCTCTATTACATTGGATATTGGAGAGATTACTATATATATATATATATATATATATATATATATATATATATATATATATATATATATATGTGTGTGTGTGTGTGTGTGTGTGTGTGAATGTTGGAGAGAGTCGCATTACATGCGTGTCCAAATGTTTTTTACGCTCCTGGCCGGGAATCAAACCCAAGTTGCGTGGGGCTAAGCAATAATCCTGATGTGTTTTCACTGAAATATATCCTCCCATAACAGATTTAGCTAGTTCGTCATAGAATTCAGGTTGCTTAGCTTTTATCACGCCATGGTGTACTGGTAACAGTGCCTTATTTGCAACCAGAAGCCTCTTGTTCGATTCCTGGTAAGGTGCGTAAAAAACATTTGCACACACATTCAGACGCCCGTGCTCTGGCTACGATAGATTAAAACTGCTGTGTCACTTTCCGAGTTGCGTGGAACTGAGCAATAATCCTGATGTTTTGTGACTGAAATATATCCTACCATAATAGATTTACCTGGCTTGTAAACAAAGTCATACAGCTCAGCTTTTATCACATTGCTGTGTAGTGGGAACAGTGCCTGACTTTAATCTGGAAGTCTCGGGTTCGAGTTCCCGCCAGTAGTGTAAAACGCACACACACAATATATATATATGTATATATGTATATATGTATATATATATATGTATATATATATATATATATATATATATATATATATATATATATATATATATATATCTATATATATATCCAATCATCCAATCCTACGTTACCCCATGAGAAGCGTAGGAGCCCTGGGCTAGGCAAGTTGGTCCTGACATTTTAAGATGAGAGTGATCAGCCTCACTCATCCCTGAGTGGCATTACGTGAGCAATTAACACCAAACAACCCCATGGATAAAAACCTTCACCAGCTCAATCCAATTGGAGCGCTGTAATAACCCACTAAACCACCAGGCGCCAAAATCTGGTTATATGATTGCCACCCAGCATAGTAAATTGTTTCCTTGTGTACAGGAAACCATTTGGCTTCTCACTCACTGTAGAGTCATCCACAGGCAGAAGGAGGAAGAAGGAAAGAAAGAAAGAACGAAAGACAGAAGAGGATTGAAGGGAAGAAGGTCGGAGGAGAGGAAGGGGAAGACACCCGAGAGCAGGACTACATCGAGTGAGTGGATGGTGAGCGCCCCCACCTACTACAGACATACATACATAATGTACATACAGAGAGAGAGAGAGAGAGAGAGAGAGAGATAGTGGTAGGTGGTGGCGACCATCATCCACTCACTTGATGTAGTGCTGGCTACTTCTTCCTTAGTCTTTATAATTCTTTTTCTGTGCTTGCCCTCCTCTCTTCCAATTTCTCTCATCTTTCCTGTCACTTCTTATTGCTTTTCTTTCTTTTCCTGGTGGTTTTACATTGAATGACAAGCCAAATGGTTTCCTGTAAGCCAAGAAACCATTTACTGCGCTGGGTGGTAACCATATAACCAAACCATACGTGCTCCCTACGTGTCAGCAAGTGGGTTGGTGGAGAGTTAGTGCCCCTCCCCGTAAAACAAATAACTCAAAGTCAAATGGCCACCCCTTATGGGATTATGGCGTCTGGCAATAGACAGATATATCTCTGATGACTGCTATTGTTTCTTCGTGGGTGTCGGTCTTTATTTTCGAGTTTATTACCTGTTTATTACCAGTCAGCATAATAAGAGGATAATATTATCGGGGCATGGATATGCGAAAATCAAGCAATAGTGTCTTCTTTTTATGTAACTCTAAACGCTAAGATTAATATACCTCTGCTTTCATTAATTATATTTGATTTTTAGAATCAGTCATGAACTGAAAGCATCGCTGTGTGCAGTGGCGTTCGAAAAATGTTATTCATGATCAGTCCCGTTTCAGTGTATTACCCGGTTTGCGTCGTGGTCGGAACCAGGGAAACAAGAATAGTCTGGCGTTTAGACACGGCCTCAAACTCAACGGTAAATATGTTTATATTGTAATATTAATATTAGTAATAATATTAATTGGGGTTGACAGTTGACATATTTGAAATAGTTCCTCCTCCCACTGATCTATTTCTAATATAGATGTCCCTTACATTAAACCCCGTTCCTCGACTAACAGTCACCAGCTGATGAGTGTAAGTGTGCAATATAGAAAGGTATTGGGCACTTGCAGTCGATGGTGGTCTGCTGGGCGAGGTTCTTCACTTTTTGTACAAATTATGTAAATACATTATACCATCTTGCTTAAGTTATTCTAATTAGGGCCGACAGCTGACGTATATGGAAATGTTCCTGACTCGTCTGGTTCCCTTTCATATATTGATGTCCCCTATATTAGGTTGTGCCTCGACTGACAGTCACCAGGTGATGAGTGCAGGTATGTAATGTAGAAAGGCATTACATATCTGCAGTCGATGGTGATCTCTTGGTCGAGGCTTTTTTACCATTAGTGTAGGTCTAGTTATTTGTCTCTTAGGATTTAGTATAGGTTAGCGATTTGTCTGTTAGGTGATTAGTTTTAGGGTCTTTACATTAGGCATTTTAGTTTATAAGTAATATAAGGTTAAAAAAAATAATAAAAATAAAATATATAAGTAATAAGTAATATAAGGTTAAAAAAAATAAAAATAAAATTACAAAAAAAATAAAATAAAAATTATTTCATATATATGTACGTGTGCATGAAAGTGTGTATGTTCATATGCATGGATGTGTGTATATATATATATATATATATATATATATATATATATATATATATATATGTGTGTGTTTAAATGTATATACATGTATATATTTTGCCTTAATGACCAAGGGCTCCGGCCTCAATGGTCGATAGGAAAAAAAAAAATAAATAAAAAAAAAAAAAGGCCTCAAACCTCTATATCCCATTCATTCCCCCCCTTGCATATCCCCCAACAACCATCACTACTTACACGGGCGCCGAGAGAATTGAAATGTGCCTGGGCAGGACTAGTTTGGGGCCCCCACCCCTGCAGTAGGTAAAGGTAGAGGTGGGGGGAGTACGCTATACATATGTGTAAGATAATTTTTTATTGCTTCAACAACTTAGAAATACACTGAAATGAACTGTTGACCAAGAACAGTTTCATCCACTAGAGTGATAAGACATACACATGATATACATATATGTAATTATTACAAAAAATAAAAGCAATAACCAGGCATTAAATTGATAATAATACAAGAAAAGCAATAACTAAGCACTAAATTGATAATAATGTAAGTAAAATCATAATACAATACATAAAGATTACATACAGAATACATATATGGCTCATTCTTTTTACAAACAATAGTGCTTTCCTTGCTTTCCTCTTGACAAAATTATGAAGTACAATATCAAGATCAATAGATCTTGCAAGTTGAGACTCAATACTGAGTCTGGCCAAGTCCACAAGTCGTGCTTGGGTCACTGTTGTTCGTAGACGATTTTTTATCAGCTTGAGTTTGCCGAATGAGCGCTCTGCAGAGGCGATAGTGGCAGGGATTGTTAGCAGAATGCGCAGGCTGACAGATACATCTGGGAAAAGCCCTTCTAGTCTGTACTCTGTCAAGCAATTCAAAAGCTGCAATGGGCTTAGTTGATTCTGCCCAATATTTGAGCGATGAACTGTTGGTAGATGCCTCATTTCCATCGCGATATCATGACTAATATCGGCAGGATACTGATTTCAGCTTCAGTTCCTCTGCTGATATTGTTAGGTACTTCCAGAGGAAACTGAAGTCTTCAGAAATAATCTTGGCAGCTTTGAATATAACAGTCAGTACACCAGTTACATTATCCAATAATATATAAAACACAGACTTTCTGAAATGTGCTTCTTCTGGTGACTCATCTACTTCATTTTGCTCTGATAAATGTGTATCTGCTGTGGCATCACCATCAACATGAAATCTTCTTTTGCGTTTAGCTCCAGCTGCTTTACCACGTCCAAGATACAGATTCACCTCGATGTCCAGGTTTGAAGCAACTAGCTTTGCTTCATTCCACATAGCTTTCCAGTTATTTCGGAGATCTCTCAGTTTTACAAGCAAGCCCTCTATGTTTGACACTTTAACATCCAGTGTCACATCTCTGGCTTGAATAACTTTATTACAGAAGTCATTTGGAACTAGGACTTTGTACCATACAACAGATTATTACTCAAATGAAGGATGTCACATAAGACAAAGCTCCATTAATTTCTGTTCTTGTTTTGGAAGTTAGGTTCAGCTCCAAGAGGTCTTCCAGTGCTAATTTGATGTCAGGCAGGTGAACTGCAAAAGGCTTCACACTTTCGACACGATCAGACCACCGTGTGCCAGATAAGCCATGAAGAGAGCAGCCAATGCGATTCAACAATATTTCCCATCGCTTTGGGCTAGAGCTAAAGTTGTAAACAGTTTGCATAATTCCAAAGTACGTGATGGCTTCAGGGATGCATTCTGCAGCGTCAGTTCCACACAAGCTGAGTGCATTGCGACCACATGGTGAAAATATAGCTGCCGGACATTGTTCAAGTATTTTTGCTTTTGCACCTTTATATTTTCCAGCCATGTTTTCCCCATTGTCGTAGGCCTGTGCTCGACAATCAGAAAGTGGAATACCATGCTCTTGCAATGTATCAGCAACCATCTGAGCTATTTCATTTCCTCCTTTGTCATTACTGTCTACAGATTTGAGGAATCTTTCCACAATATCAAGCTGAGATTTATTCTGAATTACATAGCGCAACAAGATTGTTGTTTGCCCAACATGAGATGAATCTGGCGTGGCATCAACAATTACTGCAAAGTACTTTGCGGTCTGTCTTCCTTGCAAAATGCTCTGTTTTACGAAATCGGACCACTGTAATTAACTCACTTTGAGAATCAGAGGAAAGTTAATGTACTTGCAGGCGTTCGCCTTTTTCCTGTCACTTTTTCACTTGTAACACATGTTCTTTTAAGATTAAATCCCAATGAGACAACAACTCTATTAGCCCCGGAAAATTTCCATTGCTTTTGTCACCAATACGCTGGGGATGACTCCGAAAAGCAAGCCCACGTTCTCCCAGGAATAGTATAACATCAATGATTCTCTTCATAATGCTGTACCATTTGACTGATTCTGTTTCAGTTGATGCCTCCAGGAGATTATCAACACCTCTGCCAGCTGACATGCGTCTTCTAATTCACGCCAAGCTAGATAACATCCCATAGGACTATTGCTTTTCTCATGTTCTGGGATGCGACCATACAATTTTCGCCATTTTCCAGGAGCTGACCATCCTTCAGCTGATGACAGTGCAGACTTGGATGCTGTGCTGATGTTGCAACATACATTATTCCAAAATAATCTACATGGAAAACAGTACAATGCTTGTTTAAGTTGACTCCAGACAAGCCAATCTCGGACATGTTGCTCTCCCTTAACATTTCGAAATTTTAGGATGCTTTCTGGAAACACTTTGTTATTTATGTCTTTAGGAAATGTTTTAGGATAGCCAGTGTGACCTCTGACAACATAATTTTCTATATCTAAGAGGAAAGAACACTCTGTTGCGAGAAGTCCAATGTCAAGTTCAGTTTTACTTCCCACACTTTTCCCTTCACCAGTTTCAGCAGACGCTGCACCTATTGCCTCACTCCCAATTTCAACACTGACACCCACTCTTTATTCCAAGTCCTCGTTTTTCTTACCCTTCCATGCCCCAAATCCACATTTTTCTCATCCACCTTTTGTTCGAGATCCACGTTAGGTTGAATTACTTCATCTGCCCTTTTTCCAAATCCACATTTGCTTCATCTGTCTTTTGTTCCAGATCCACATTTGCCTTTTCTTCTAAATCCACCTTTATGTTGGTATTAGCTTCATCTCGTTCCTTTGGCCTTGTCACGCCAACCTTGAAAGAGTGCAGCCCTCGTTTCTCATTCTCACTGCGTTTTTGTTTTTCCTTGCGTTTTTGAGCTCCTATTTTATGGGAAGACATTTTGGAAGACGTCACATCACACTGATCATTGATCATTTAGGGGGGAATTGTAGAAAGACTTACCTATAAGAGCTACAGGCCTATATACAGCCTTTGTAACGGTGATCCTATCTCCCTTAGGTTGTATGTATAGTCTATAGTCAGTTTACCTGTCAGATCCGGCTTTTGGCCCAATTCGTCCTTATTACTGAAAAACTTTATACAATAGAGGTTTTGATTTTTTTTTCCAACATACTCATCCCCCCCACCCCCACCCCCCAAGATCCCATGGGTCCCGGGGCAATGCACCGGCTGACCCCCCCTCGCGGTGGGCCTGACTACTTAACAGTTCATAAAAGTTCATCATGCTCGGGGGGTACTGTAAGAAGGTACATTCAAAATATGCATATAAAACTATCCTGAACACACAATAAAAAGACAAAAGTGTTAGAGATTACCCAGACCAAAAATATCTTTCATGCTGTATCTCAAAAGGGGTATGTCCGTCTTTCCAGACATACCCCTTTTCCTTATGGGAGATATCTTTTCAGCTAAGTAAAAAATAGTGATCTGAAAATACTGTGAAGGAGATATACTGTCTGATCAATATCTTGAGCTGTATGGGCGTCCTTTTGTCAGTTTATGCAAGAGTCTGACTCCCTTTTACTTTTCGGTATTGGAAGGCCGTTATCATGTCTTAACCGCTTCATTATGATGAAGTTTTTTATATTTAACTCTTGCTACCACCAGACAATTTTACGCAGTTTGGGTGCGCCACCATGTAGTGACAACGATACTTAAGGCATTATCTAACTCTTTCAGTTTGAAAAACGTTCTTCTGAGATGAATTAAGTCGTCCTGAGATACCAAAGAATTAAAAAATAAATATAATCGAACGGAAGGAGTTAGCTGAATTTGTCTTGTGTAACAAGTAAAAAAGAGCAATCACAATATATCAATAATACGAAGAGTGTTTGCCTGTTTGCTTGTCTGTCTGCCCAAGGTAAAGAGAATATGAGAAGTAGCAGCACCGCCCCCTGCTCGCGCAGAAGCTGTGACGTCAAGGATAATAAGATGGAGAAAATGGAAGTGTGAAAGAAAACGAAGGTAATGGTATTCATATGTAAACTGGCGATTTCCGGATCATTTGGTAGGTGTTCGGAGTTGCTGTGCTCTCAACCAGTGATCTCTGTCAGTATTTTCAGTTGTTTTTCTCATTATCAGCTAACTTACAGGCACCTGTGATGTCGGATCTGTGTCTGTACGACCCTGTATACGACATTTCTATATTTTCTGAAAACAGTTCTTCTTGAAGACATATTGTGTAATATCTCAAAAACATAGCAATAACCTTTTCATTGCTCTACATGAGTTTAGGATGCAAATAAAAGTAATCCAGACAGGTCGGGAAGCTCATATCACAGGGCAGGTAGGCGAGACTGGAGTTATTACCGCCTGAGACCCTCAGTCTGCATTATCTGTGACGTCATACGCAGACCGAGACATGTTTTAGCTCCCCGCCCCCTCCGGTGTGAAACTACCTTATATTCTTTTCACCTTGTGTCTGTCTGCCTTTTTCCTTCAAGAAGGGGCGTATTCTCACCGAAGCTGAATAACATTGTCCAGAGGTGGCAAGGATAAAGTACTGATAAAGTGACAAAGCTTAACGTTCTGTCTGTCTGGCTGTGTGTCCTCATATATATCTCCTCATCCATATGGGAGGGAGTCCAATATCCCAAGCTAAATAAAATCGTTTGGCGGTAACAAGAACAGTATCAACAGTACTGAATCTGATGACTATCTTGTTGGTTATTTACGGATACTGCATATATAAATTAATTTGGGAAATGAATAATGCAATGGAAATAAACAATTAACGAGGATGTCACAGCAAAACTCAGTAGTAGTATTTATAAAATTTGCATCCTTACCTGGTAAGTTTTTTGTTGCATATCAGCCTCACATTTAGTTCATAGAAACTATATCCCATCATTCACAGGTCATATAAATAGTACATGAAACATTTCTTGCAAGGTACAGTGCTTCATTATGTAGTGATAAGCAGTCCTATAAAAATCTCTCTCTCTCTCTCTCTCTCTCTCTCTCTCTCTCTCTCTCTCTTGAGTGAGTGAGTGAGTGAGCGAGCTCGTGTGAAAACAAGCAGTTCTGCTGGTGGAGGTAGATAGCAGGGTGGGTGTCCTAGGGAGGTGGACAGGCGTGGTGGGCAGATTGGGTGGCTGGGTGAGGGAGGTTGGTGGAGTAGGTTAGTGGGCAGAATGGGTAGGGTGGATGGGTGAGCAGGCAGGATGAAATGGGTGTGTGGGTGTGGTGGATGGGTGGATGAGGTGAGATTTGTGGGTGGGCGGCGAGTTGGCTTTTTAGGGTGGCTGGGCGGGTAGGGTATGTTGGTGTAGAGTGGGTGCGTGTGGGTGAGCTTGGTGGATAGGTGGTTTGGGTGAGGAGGTGGGTGTACCTTTTGGGAGGATAGGTTTATGCGAACAAGACAAGAAATGGGCTCACTGCACTGGGTAAGTGGGTGGGTTTGTGGGCTGGTGTGTGGGTAGTTGGGGAAAAAATTCAGTGGGTCCCCAGGGAAACAGGTCTATATTTGGAGTAGGTCCATATGGGAAAATAGGTCCATAGGGGAATATGTCCAGTGAGGAAACTAGAAGCAAATGGTAAAAGATTCATGGGAACTAAGGGTGTGGGGATTCGGTGTTTTCCTATGAGGAGATAATAGGTCCTGGGGTTGGAATAGATCCATAAGGAAAACAGGCCAACGGTGAATATAGGTTCATGGAGGGAAAAAAGGTAGGTCATTGGAGATAAGCAGTTATGGAGAAACAAGGGTCCATGGGTAAAAGAGGTACAGTGAAAGAAATAGGTTCATAAAGGAGCTAGGCCCATGAAAGAAAATAATATGTTGGATGAAAATACATCCATGACAGAAGCGGGTTCATGCTGGAAAATAGATTCAGAAGGATACCAAACTCCAAAGGTATAAAAGATCCATGTGAAAAATAGGTTAAGGATACCATACTCCAAAGGTATAAAAGATCCATGTGAAAAATAGGTCCATAGGCGTCCATTGGGGATAATAGGCAACTGGATGAAAATAGGTCCATGGTTAAAACAGGTCTATGGTGAAAATAGGTCCATGGCATAAAAAAGATTGAGGGAAAACACTCTTTCAAGAGAAATAGGTCCATATGAAAGGTAGGTTCATGGGGGAAAGTGGGATCATGGGGAAAAATGGGACCAAGAGGGAATATAGGTTCATGCAGCAAAATGGAGACATGTAAAAATGTGGCAATGAGAAAAAATAGGTGAGTGGGAGAAGGCCCCTAGGGGGGTTGAACTGGAGACAGGCTTGCTAGTTTCAGTAATAAAATGAATTAAATTCTATGGTGACTCATGCTAATCCGTGACACTAATAATGAGAAACTTTATTGACTGTCATTAATGAATTCGAGACCTACCAAAATATTTACCTTCGTATACAGCACATTACTATGATATAAGGAGGACTCTCTCTCTCTCTCTGTTCATGATTGTGTGTGTGTGTGTGTGTGTGTGTGTGTGTGTGTGTGTGTGTGTGTGTGTGTGTGTGTGTGTGTGTGTGTGTGTGTGTGTGTGTGTGTGTGTGTGTGTGTGTGTGTGTGTGTGTGTGTGTGTGTGTGTGTGTGTGTGTGTGTGTGTGTGTGTGTGTGTGTGTGTGTGTGTGTGTGTGTGTGTGTGTGTGCGCGCGCCTGTTAGTTTTTTTGTTGGTTTCTGTGTTTTGTGTGTGGGTTTGATAGTCCTTGTGTATTTGTGTTTGCGTTGAGTCTTTGTGCATTTGTGTCTATGATTTGTTTCCGCTTTAGAATGATGTAAGATTATTCGATATCATACGACAGTTACAATATAGGCTATGCTTTTCGTAACGTATAGTTTCACATGCCTCTCTAGCTTAAAAGTATCCATGCATAAATGAGTACATAAATGGTTGGATATTTTATAGTCCTTCTACATGACATGACGAGGGTGAGAAAGAAAGCTTAGTAGTCAAGGAGGGAAGGTGGGAGGAAGCAGGAGCCAATATTAGTTTTACCTAAATTAAATATTCAGAAACGCCTTTACTATAAATTCCACATCTCTAACCTTTGCGGACATCTGAGGTTTATCTGGCCATATTATAACATCTTGGCTTAAATTTCACATGATGCACGACTGCGCTAAGTAAACATATTACACACCGTTAACCGTGCTTCTCCTAACCACGTTTTGAACCTAAACATGGGAGACCAAAATTATACCTGACTGTTGTAGGAATATGCCTTGATGAAAACTGTTACATGGAAAAAAGGAAACTGTTTAATTATCTGACTTCAATCTCATCTATTTTCCCGTATTTCCAAGCACGAGTATGTGTTATCACTTACCTCTCCTCCGGTCCAGGACCCCCCTCTTTTCCACCTTTAACTTATGACCGAGCGCCACATGCTGAACGAAAGAATTCATTTGTGGTTCTTTATACTCACTGATTGAGGTTTCTCTGGGCTCGCGAAATGCGCCCTACTTATAAGAGTAACTGTACAGTACAACACAGGCCACCATTAGACGCACTCGGACTCCGCCTCCAAGACGCAGCATAAACATATTACAACTAAATGTTGACATCTTCCGTTCAAAACTCCACAAATTAAAAACTTTCTTCACGAACACAGCATACACTTTGCACTCATACAAGAAACAAAGTTCACATGCACACACACAAACTCCATACATCAGACATTACTCACACATCTGCACGGACTGAAATGATGGATATGGAGGATGCCTAACCATTTATATTCACACATCCATCCTCTACAAAAGCACAACACAGACAACACAATCACTTTTTCAGATATATATTACATTAGTAATTCAGTCGCTCAGTGGAAACTCTGTTCACAGATAAGAAATCAATATTTTCAGCATTTACGTCACCCCTGAGGCCTTGCGTGCAGTACCAGTGGAATACAACACTCAAATCCTCCCCTAACATAGATAACTAATTTTATGATTACCAAGTACTTTGGCGATAAAAACATTTCTTTATTCTAATGAAATCAAAACATCCTCCGAGGCCTGAATATTACATCACAGCTTAACAGCATGTTCAGTACATTCTCAGTGACACCTCACAATACATCTACGTCCCACCAAGCACGCCACTCCAACTCCTCCGCGGACATCACATTCTGATCGACTACACTTTTACGCATCCCCATCTGGTGGACGGCAACCAAACTCCTTTCAGATCACCTTCCTATCATTATTACCATGATTGGAATGTACAGTCAGGGATAGTTCCGGATTACCCACTTCCCGAAGCACTGGTGTGAGACGGGTGAATGTAAAGCAGCAGCCAGGCCTCATGTGTCTGGTAACTGTAAGCGTGAAGGAAGGGGAGGCGGGAGATTGGGGGCAGAGGAGGGTTTGGTGATTGGTTGGGAATCAAGTGTAAGTCTGCAATGTATGACTTGGACGGTGTGTTTGAGTTAATTTTGTAAGGACAGATGAAATATGATGCTTGGGTTTTATAAAAAAAAAAAAAAAATACATTGATGTCTGTGGAGTTAGTGTTGTCAGGAAAGATATGGAAGTTTGCTGGGTTCGGACAGAGGTTTGAGTGCTTTCATTCCCTCCCGACTTTAACATAAGACGTTTCCCGAGGAGATATTCGCAACGATGTGACATTTATATTTTGTGCTGACTCGAGAACAAAGCCACTATTATAATATATATATATATATATATATATATATATATATATATATATATATATATATATATATATATATTCGCCGGCGCAGACGTACAGAAATGACAATGATTAAGTGGATGTGCAGTGCGTCCCTGCGTCCAAGGCCTGGAGGGGCTGGGTTTACAATGGAAGAGTTGAGAGGTAGGATGGGACTGGAGTGTATTGGTGTTGTGATGAGGAGAGGTAGATTGAGGTGGTTTGGACATGTGGAGAGGATGGGGGATGATAATTGGGTGAGGAAGGTGAGAAGTGTTACTATTGGGGGTGGGGTTATGAGGGGTAGACCGAGAAAGACATGGGACGAAGTCATTAGGGTTAAGGGACTGAACAGGGAGGCGGCAATGGATCATGCAGCGTGGAGAGCCGCCATTAGGTGACCAAGGCCGACACATGCAAGCATGTTGGAGCCTTTAAAAACGAACGAAAACGAATATATACATATATATACACAGGTGTATATATATATATATATATATATATATATATATATATATATATATATATATATATATATATATATATATATATATATATATATATATATATATAGTGTGTGTGTGTGTGTGTGTGTGTGTGTGTGAGTAAATTCTTTTAAATTTGTTTAATTATTCATCCTCTGTCACAGCACTATAAACATCCACCTGCAAACATTTCCAGTGTTATACAGGTAATTATTCATCTCGAATTTAGAGTCTAGGGTGGTGTGTAATAATTAAAAAAAAATTATATGAGCGATTAACAGACTTTTCCTTTTCCTTTAGAAAGAATAACATCTTAAGTCCTAATTAGAAGTTCAGTCAGTAACCATCATTACTATCGAACATTACAGTACAAAACGGAGGCGAAGAAGCATACCTTTGACAGAGAACATGTATTAAATATGCAGTAATGCAGACAGACTCAAAGAACAGCGTGATACCATACAAACAAAATACCGCTCTTGCACTTCGAGAATACGCCAGGCGCATTATCATTGGCTAATCATACTGTGACGTGAGAAACACCAAACCTCCCACCTCCGGCCACCCTCCCTCCCACTCACAGTTACCAGACATACGGGTCTGGCTGCTGCTTTGTGATTATTCGTCGACCACCAATGCTCCGCACAGTGAATAATGCGGAACTATCCCTGACTGTACTCCAGGCTAGAGCGATCACATATCACTAAGAAAAACGGCAATTAAGCATACTGAATAATATTCATTAAAGAAACAGAACAACAGTTCATTACACTAAACAACACGCCCATCATCGGCGACAGGAATATTACGAAAATTAACAAAGTATTTAATGAAAACATCACACAACACAAGGCCACGAGGCGGTGCCCCAGTAGATAGAAATGTGGTCTGCTCCTCTAAGACGCAAGTCCGATTCGTGGCTGGGGTATGGAACAATTTATGGATTTGAATTCCGTTTAGACAAACTAATGATATACAATGAGAGCGACCCACCAACATATCGTGAAAACACCCCCGCAAATACCATTACAATATTCCGGTATGAGACAGCCCGAGCATGTATTCACTATGGATGGTGGGTGTTAGCGTCAAAGTGGTGGCATGTGGAAGTGTCTGGTACGTAGGTGGACTGGTGGGCCTCAGAGAATGAGCTATTATGCCTAAATCCAGAGTCGAAAGCATAAAAAAGAAACTAAAAATGTAACCAGACACTGCTCACCTAAAACAACATAACTAATTCAGACACAGATCCACTCTCCAACACAGACAAGACATCCTCAAAAGTCTCCAGCAATCAAATAACGAAACAGAGCACAGGAATGGGACAAAGAAGAAAAAAAAAAGTGGGGGAGGGGACGGGGAAGCCTCTGTAACAAAGCCGAGCCACTCCACAGACCACTCTCGACTCTACAAAACACTTAATATCACTAAATTACAATCAAGCACCAACACAACCCACATCGCCATCATCTCCAACACCGAACGCGTCCATTCTTACATATAGAGGAGCAGACATACCCGTGAGCCACTGAGAAACGTAAGTTAATCTACACCAACATGCACTGAGTCTGAAAAAGTATCCTCTCTGCATATCCAGTCGTTTCCATCTGACCACAACGTGACTCCTTTCACTCCAGAACAGACACGTAACATTATCAAGAAAACAAAGATTGCTACAAGTACAGGGCCGAACGGCATCAGCAACCTTCTTCTGAATCACTAAGGACCACGTGGCATCCAGTCCCTCACAAGCATCAGCAAGCACTCATACGTACAGTACATTGTAGTATTCCCAACAGAAACACTGAACAATCATCACTAGGCTATTCTAAAATCAAATAACGACACAACACCCCCTTCTTCGTACTGATCCATAACACTATTTAGCACGCATCTAAGACAACTGAACCTCTAATTTTTTACAAAGTCACATCTCATATCACCCTTGCTCCCATTAAATACGGTTTTAGAGCACCACATTCCACAAACTCTTTGAAACACGTACACAACACACATCTGACGGCTTCAGCTCAGCGAGACCTGCACAATGCACACTTCACACTACAATAGACATCAGTAAAGACTTTTAAAATGCCATCTCCCAATGCAAACTGATCGCAAAAATCTAAAACATAAATATGTAGAAAAAAAAAAAAAACACACTGGGCAGTCAAATACTTTTCCAGCAGATAAACACATGTTACACTCCAGGGAAGTCATTACGAATACGAAACATCCCTAATGGAGTTCGACAGGACTCCGTCCGGTCATTCACACTTTTAGGCCTATACATACATGATATTTTTACACCCTAACCGCCGATAAACAATGTCTCATTTGTAGATGACATTATCATAGGAACCTCTCACCACATCGCGGACACAATCTGCACACAGCAACAAGACTACTTCAACAAACTTCAGGAATGGGTCATGGGCAACAGGCTGACGATCGCTCCAGCTAATTCTGCCACTACAGTCATCACTAGAAGGAATCTTGAGCACAAACACACCCCTAACAACATCAACACTGCTCCGGTGCCTTGTGCCTCTCCATTAAAATCATTAGTGTCGAATGTCACAACTTACATTCAAGGACCCTATACAAACCTTCAATAGAGGGTGCACTCCCAGACTCAAAGCACTCTCGGCATTTATATCGACAAACTTTGGGCAACAAAAGAATCTTTGATATCCCATGCCTTTTCAGCATGGATCCCCATCCTAATCCCCAGTACAACCCTACAGAGCAACGCTCTATGCCATATCACTGGCTGCATCCATACCGCTCTTACAGCTCACTTACGCTTTGAAAATAAAGTCTTCCCACGTAGAGAATATCTTGACATGAGAGGAACAGGACTCGATGTAGAAGCGTGCGTTAACACACAATACCTTTGTCACTACATTAGTCACACAACACAAACAGGCACATGTAACAACCACCATGTAAACATTAGCAGACTCTCTTCAACAACATCCCACTTCCATACCTTTCACATATTTATTTCACGCACAGGGCAATACAGCACCTCGAACAGAACACTCTACTACAAGCCCCGACATTCACCAGTCAAATACATCCTTCACAGAGGTGATGAAATTCACATTACTAGGTTCAGATGAGGAAGTCACCAACCTTCCTCAATTATTGGCTTGGGTCTGGGTTGGGTTGAATTACAAATGACACGTACTCTGCTTGTAGAATAGGCACACACAACATGACTCCTTTAATGGAGCACTGCGCAACACATGCCACACTAGGATACAGAAATACATCCCGTGGTGTCCGGAACTTAGGGACAACCCCATAGGGTCAGTTGTTTACCTGCATTCGATGGATCTGCTGGGTCAGGCACACCAGGGGTGAGACCGACAGCAACAACAACAACAACAACAACAACTCAGAATATTTATAGCTGTATTGATATACTGTAGAAGTTTTTATGTAAAAAAGAAATAACCAATGACTGGAAACTTTTGCAGGGAAAACTTAACAAGAGACAGCTGAAATCGGGATCTATCCTTTCCTAGATGACTGGATATATTCCGTTTGCAATACTGGAGGTCACAGGCAGAGGGCAATGCAAACTGAGGAAGACAGTTCCATGTAATATGAGAAAAAAACATAATAATGATTAGTAGTCTAATTAATCAAGCTGTTGTTTTCATAATCGTGCTTGGACACAAGAGTTGGAACCACTCATTGCTGTCTAATAAGGCTGTGGCTGGATGGTGTCCCAAATCCAGGATTCGAACCCATACCTAGGTGGACACTGAAAGTGGGTGCTGTTTGTATGCCTCTTTATATACTTTCATATGCTCGTAATCTGTCTGTTGTACAGACAGTGAGTGACAGAAATGAACATGGTCAGTGCAACAATTCTACTTTCCCATTACTAGGCTACTTTTCCAGCATGAAAGGGAGAGTTAACTCTGGTTATCATTCTCCCATTGCTTCGATCCGGTCTTGCGATAGATCCAAAATGGACTGATGCAAACAAAGATCAATACATATAATACGGGAGACTAGGGAGCATACTAAAAGTGATCAGATTAGCATTTCTATATGGAAAGTGGAGCTGAAGAAAGAATGAGGAGGCAATAAAGAGGAATGAAAACAGGCCTATGGGGAGAGAGAGAGAGAGAGAGAGAGAGAGAGAGAGAGAGAGAGAGAGAGAGAGAAAGAGAGAGAGGTGAGTGTAGAGACAATCATGAATAGTGGCGAATGTGGCAGTGGTGGTGACTGGGAGGTGAGAAGTTTCCTTAACCATCCGTGTCAAAAGTCACTAAAAGCAATGAGGCAGCCACTGTATAGGGAAAAACCTTTATTTGCCTTTTTTGAAGTATTATATTAAAATGGCTGTCGCCTAATGGTCAAGCAATCAGAAGCCCCAGTCGGAGCGACACATTTGCTTTACAGCTACAGTTCATAACTCCAGAGGTGACTGAGTGTTTCAACTATGTAGTGACTGCCTTGGGTGGGAGTAGCTAGTTCTTCAGCCATCAATCTTTTTGGATTACTTTAACCTAGCATAAGTGTCATAAACCCTGAAGTGGGTATGTAATTCGTTGTTATGGCTCATTTAACAAGAGGTCATATGAAGTCATACCTACTTTGCAGTAACGGTACGCTGTACAAATGATTAATATTATCTCTGAATATTTTCTTGACTGCATAAACATAGCGTCGGTCCGTGGCAATTGTAAACATCGAACAATGATGAACCCAGGCAAGTTATAAAATATCTATAATGTAACCTTTGTTTATCACAGGTTTCCATGCTATGGTCGAGACCTGTACTTGCCCAATTATTTTTTATTTATTTATTTATTTGAAACATTGTTGAATTTGGTGCCATTTCTTTATTTCTTCCCCAGTTATCTTCAAACAACACAAAAGTTCCTTGGGCAAATATCCCCAGATATCTTTTTATTTATTTATCTATCTATTAAATTTGGTCATTGTAAAGAGTTTAGAAAGAGTCAAAGGTCAAACCAAACAAACGCATAAATCGTGGCATACATAAATCAACACGACTGTTTGCAGAGAAGTAGTTTAGCGCTTTGTAGTTGTGTGGAGTCCACTCAGCATTCCCTTGGAATGTTGGAATCCTTAATCACACTAAAAAGCTGGTTAGTTTATCATTTGTCAACTGTTGGCATTTAAATGGTCATTTTTACCATTCTCGTATCTGAACTGAAGAATCTGCCTATGTACAATTGGCGAATTAAAGTAATGAAATTAGCGTGAATAAACAACTGTACACTGTTACCTTGTATCCGCTAATTAATTATACTCCTGGAGCCATGGGGTGTTTTCAAGAGGACTCCGGGATCACCCCCCTGATTTTGATAGAGGACCACTTGGGGGATAATATTAGCGAGGGTGCACAATCTGAAACCTGGGAATTATCTCACAAATCGTGGTTTTGTCAAAATTGTCTTTTGCGCAAATGATCCCAAAAATGAAGTGAGAGCTTACTTTAGATGACCGTAGTGGCTGAAGGAAAGCACCTATGGAAACATATTACCACTCAAAAGATAGCTAATTTTATCACCTACACGATGAATCTAAGCATGATTTGATTACATGAAAAATCTGAACACTATAAACAAAAATATGAAATTATATAAAATTTCCTGAAAAATCTAGGGTTGTTACACATACAAAATAAAATAAAAATAACTCCATTGTACAGTATATACTCATCATTTATTGGTCTCTACTAAATAAAGACACCTTATAGTTTTAAAATCACAAGGAAGAATATTTTAGGCAGATTGCACACACACACACACACACACACACACACACACACACACACACACACACACACACACACACACATCACTACTCCAGACACGCTATCTTCTGATTGTATTTCGGTAATAATTTTGGTTATGTTATATGACGTCTCTCTCGCTGTTGTGTGGTGCTGAATATATTGGAAATATAAATTTACACAGTGTTATTCACAAGGGCCCGGAACTACTAACACCTCATAGATACGGACATACTTACGGCCAACGTTACGAACAGTTACGGAAATTCTCCATGGTAGTAAATTCTGACTGTTTTTATGCCTTCGTGAACTACGGAATATAGTGAGCTAAGGTTAACGTCACTGTGCTGTCACAGACCTCAGTAGCCAATCACCGTATCAGTAGTGGAAGCGATCGAGGGGAAACGACCAATTACCAAACACTTGGATGGGTGGCTGGCTTGTTTACAAACGGGACAGTGGGACGTCCTATATCATATATGAAAGTGACATGGATGCCTTGATCCTTGTCTAATTTATGACTCTGCACCTACGAGCTATCAATTATAAGCATACTGTACTGTAGTATTCTGGCTCTCAGTAACCGAAATTGTGCACAAATATAACTAGAGCCCCCTCCCCCCCAAAGGGCGGAATCATACCAGCCGCGAGTCAATACATATCTAGCGTGGCTCTGAATATGACCTTGACCTTGACCTACTTTCACCCATTTCGAATTCGTATGAAATTATCATCCTTAATACACATCTGTAGAATTTTGTGATGATATCTTGATCGGTTGCGAAGTTATCTTCGTAACAGACACAGAGACCTTGACCTACTTTCACCAATTTCGAACTCGTAGGAGATATTCATCCCTACTACACACTGTAATATTTTGTGATGTTATCTTGAGTGGTTGCGAAGTTATCGTGCTAACAGACACAGACACAAAGACAAACAGACAAACTGAAAACAACAGTCGTAGGAGATTTTCATACCTACTACACACATCTAAAATTTTGTGATGACAGCTTGAGCGGTGGCGAAGTTATCGTGGTAACAGATACTGATCTGCTTTCACCTATCTAGAACTTGTGATCGATTTTTCTCCCTACTACACACCTGTCATATTTGTGATGATATCTTGAGCGCTTGCGAAGTTATCGTGCCCACAGACACACAGAAGTACACACACTGACAAACTGAAAACAAAACAAACTTCTCTATCGCGGCTGGTAATAAAGCATGGGTTAGTCAGGTGCCTGGCCCGTTAATCCCTGCATCCGTCTCCGACCAAGGTACACTTCTCTTCATTTATCTGAATTTACCAGCCATAGTTCATCACACAGGCTAAAGAGTTTCTGTTGCAGTAATCCGGGTAAAAATTGAATATAATTAACAAATACTTGCTGAAGTTAAGTGGTTAATCAGAACCTAGTGGGTATTTCAAGCATAGGTAATCATGAATGTGACATGGGACCACCTGATTTTGCAGTTTTCTTTAGTTAATCCATGAACAAAATTCTTTCCGTATTTTATGAACGCGTTTTCAAGTTTCGATCTTTTAAAATGACTTTTTAAAGTAGTGAGACTCATTTATAAGGCGAGTTTTGTTTACGATCGCCAACAACGCCAAACAGGGACGGACGCCATCTTGGAAGGTCATTTTTGGGACGAACTACTCTTATCGGAGCTGATTCATTCAAACCTAACCAAAATTTTCTCCTTTTAACCGAAATTAATTAACCCTAAAATTATGTAATCTACCAAATCTAACCTGTTTTATGCTAACCTAACCAAATTTATCCTGACCTAATCTATATACCTAACGCTCTATTGTCAGATGCCTCAATCCCGTAAGTGGTGGCCACAAACAAATCGCCTCCAACTCGCCCTCTCCAACGCCACTTCACTGCCCAGTTCCCAGCTAACACCCCCCACTCTTGTATACCTCACTACTCCATCCCTCCATCTCATCATTGGCTTCCCCCTCCCTCTCCCCCGCTCCACCTCACTCGCATACATTCTCCTCGCCAGTTTCTCTCACTTCATCCTCTCCACATGGCCAAACCACCTCAGAGTATTTATTTCTCTTTACGTTTTCTACCACATCAACATCCACACCACAACGCTCTTTCACTTCCTCATATGTCAGTCTGTCTCTCCACGTAACTCCACAGGCTTCTCTCAAATAACTCATTTTCACTGCTCTCACTCTTCACCTGTGTCCTTTCACCTAGGTGGAAGCGTCACTTCCATACGTTAGAGCTGGTATCACAATACTGTCATGTAGTAACTTTTTCACTGCCATGCTCACTTCCCTGTTGCTTATCACTGCTTTCAAGGAACCAGACACCTTTCTTCCCTGTTGTACCCTTTCAAGCAGTTCATCCTCTAAACTTCCATCCTTGCTCATCACACTACCCAAGTACTTAAACGCACTCACATTTTCCATTTCCTCCTCATCCAGTCTCATTGAACATTCAGAGACTTAAATTCTCTTGAAAACCATAGTTTAACTCTTCCCTACATTCACCTTTAGATTCCGTTTCTTATGCACTCATCCAAACTCCTTGCAGTTCCCCTTCGTCTTCATTTAACAACACAGTATCATCTGCAAACGACAGTAGGGTACAGGGAGTTTACAAACACTGTCCTCTCTCACTGGGGTCGCCCCAACATCCACTGCCCTACTTTGTACATCTTTTATAACCCCATTCATATACAGAGTGAACAACCATGGGGACATGACACATCCTTGTTTCAATCCAACATTTAAATAGAAAAATTCACTCAGTTCACTATCCGCATGCACTGCAGCCTTAGCCCCATCATACATACTCTTCGCGGCATTCAACAACTTACCATTACTCAACGTACAGAATTCTTAATACTTTCCAAATTCCTTGTCTATCCACCCTGTCAGATTCATTCATTCATCATCTAATCCTATGTTGCTCCATAAGGAATGTAGCAGCCTGGGGCTGGGCAAGTTGGACCTGACGTTTAAAATGAGAGTGACCAGCCTCACTCATCCATGAGTGGCATTACATGACCAATAAACTCCAATTATCTCTTCGATATAAACCTGCACCGGCTCAATTCGATTGGAGCACCATAGTTGCCCCATAAACCACCAGGCGACATAATTTGGTTATATGGTTACGGTACCACGCAGCATAGTAAATGGTTTCTTGGCGTAGAGGTAACCACTTGGCTTGTCGCTCAGTGTAGAGTCACCAACAGATAGAAGAAAGAGGAGAGAATAAAGGAAATAAAGACAGAACAGGAAGGAAGGAAGGAAGGAAAAAATGTGGTAAGAGAAGAAACGACACTCATCCAAGTGCAACACTACATCAAGTGAGTGGGTGGTGAGTGCTCCCACCTACCACTCCGTCACATGCTTTCTCCATATCCATGAAGGTCGCATACAACTTCTTTCTCTTCTCCAGAAATTTTTCCACTCAAGACGTAAGAATGAATATCTGATCTACACAACCTTTTCCCTTCCTAAAACCCCCTCTTCTCCAATTAATTCCTCTGTTATTTCCCTAACTCTGTCAATAAGTATCCTACCATACACTTTTCCTATTACAGTAAGAAGGCAAATGTCCCTATGATTAACACACACTTCTCTTTCCCCTTTTCCTTTGTACAGGGTAATAATTATATCTGACTTCCAATCCTCCGGGGCTCTACATTCCTCCCAGGCCAATCTGGACATCTTCCACATCCATTTGACTACCATCTCTCCACTATGCTTCAGCATTTCACCACACACTCCATCAAATCCTGGGGCTTTCCGCAATTTTACTTTCTTCATTGCTTCCACTATTTCCATCCTATTGATTTCTTCCTTTCTTCTCATCTCCCTCCTTCTCCCGGCCATTCCCCTTCCACTTGTACTCTTATTACTTTCATTCTCTATGTTCAACAATTCCATAAAGTGTTCTCTCCATCTGCTCATTTTCTCTCCATTCGTCACTAGCAACCTTCCATTTTTATCTTTCACTCCCCGACTTACTTCTTTATCACCCTGTCTAACGCTCTTTACCTCTTTCCTATACCTATGTCATCGTATTATCCTTTTTTTTTTTTTAATTGGTGCATCGTTTTCATATTCGAAAACAAACTTCTGTACAGCTTTACAAAGTCAGTGATTAATTCAACTTTTTTTTTTTTATTTAAGACGTGGTCCTGTATCTCCTTGAAGATTACCCAGGCATGATCTAAATTAAATTTTCTGCATACATTAACTGTCTCTATCTATCTATTGCCAGACGCCTCAATCCCGTTTGGGGTGGCCACAAACAAATCGCCTCCAAGTCGCCCTGTCCCACGCCATTTCACTGCCCTGCTCCCAACTCACATCCCCCTCTCTCATATACCTCTCCACCCCATCCCTTCATCTCATCCTCGGCCTCCCCCTCCCTCTTCCCCCCTCCACCTCACTCACATACACTCTCTTCGTCAGTCTTTCACCCTCCATCCTCTCCACATGGCCAAACCACCTCAGTGTGTTCCTCATAACGCTTCCTATCACATCCACATCAACACCACAACGCTCCTTTATATCCGCATTCATCAGCCTGTCTCTCCATGTGACTCCACAGGCTCCTCTTAAATAACTCATTTCCACTGCTCTCACTCTTGACTTGTGTCCTTCCAACAACGTCCAAGCTTCACTTCCGTACGTTAGAGTTGGTATCACAATACTGTCATGTAGTAACTATTTCACTTCCATGCTCACTTCTCTGTTTCTTATCACTGCTTTCAAAGAACCAGCAACCTTTCTTCCCTGCTGTACCCTTTCAAGCACTTCACCCTCCAAACCTCCATCCTTACTCAACACACTACCCAAGTACTTAAACGTACTCACATTTTCCAATTCCTCACCATCCAACCTCGCTATACATTCACTGACTTCACCTCTCTCAAAGATCATCACTTTACTCTTCCCTACATTCACCTTTAGATTCCGTTTCTTACACACTCTCTCAAACTCATCCACCAAGCCTTGCAGCTCCCCTTCGTCTTCACTCAACAACACAGTATCATCTGCAAACAACAGTACAGGGAGTTTCCAAACACTATCCTCTCTCACCAGGGCCACTCCAACATCCACTACCCTACCTTGTACCTCGTTTATTACCCCATCCATGTACAGATTGAACAACCATGGAGACATGACACATCCCTGTTTCAAACCAACTTTCAAAGAGAAAAATTCACTTAGTTCACCATCCACACGCACTGCAGCCTTCGCACCATCGTACATACTCTTCACAGCATTCAACAACTTCCCATCTACTCCATATATTCTTAACACTTTCCACAATCCTTGTCTATCCACCCTGCCATATGCTTTCTCCAAATCCATGAAAGCCGCATACAA
This sequence comes from Coenobita brevimanus, assembly GCF_032717465.1. Taxonomy (NCBI): domain Eukaryota; kingdom Metazoa; phylum Arthropoda; class Malacostraca; order Decapoda; family Coenobitidae; genus Coenobita; species Coenobita brevimanus. The sequence continues at coordinate 15,908,780 of NC_137027.1, forward strand.
CTTCTTTCCCTTCTCTAGAAACTTTTCCACTAGAGATCTAAGAATGAATATCTGATCTACACAACCTCTTCCCTTCCTAAAGCCTCCCTGCTCTTCTCCAACTAATTTCTCTGTTCTTTCTCTAACTCTGTCAATAAGTATCCTACCATACACTTTTCCTATTATACTAAGAAGACAAATGCCCCTATGATTACCACACACTTCTTTTTCCCCTTTTCCTTTGTACAAGGGAATAATTATACCTGACTTCCAATCCTCCGGGACTCTACCTTCCTCCCAGGCCAATCTGCACATCTTCCACATCCATTCTACTACTATCTCTCCCCCATGCTTCAGCATTTCACCACACACTCCATCAATTCCTGGGGCTTTCCCCGATTTAACTTTCTTCATTGCTTCCACAACTTCTATCCTACTGATTTCTTCCTGTCTTCTCACCTCCATCCTTCTCCCAACCATTCCCCAGCCACTTATACTCGCATTACTTCCATCCTCTACGTTCAACAATTCCTTAAAGTGTTCTCTCCATCAGCTCATTTTTTCTCCCTTCTCCGCTAGTAATCTATCATTTTTATCTTTCACTCTCCTGCTAACTTAACTTCCACCCTGTCTTACTCTTTTCACCTCTTTCCAGAACATTTTCTTACAGTCCCTCCACTTTACACTCAAATTCCTTCCAAATTCCTCATCCACTCTCTTCTTACTCTCTCTTACTAATCTTTTCACCTCTCTCTTTCTGTCTACATATAACTCTCTCTTCCGTCTCTCAACTTCTTCCACGCCCCTATTTCTCATCCATTCATTGTATGCTTTCTTCTTTTGTGCCACAGCCTGTTTCACCTCTTCAGTCCACCACGCTGTTCCTTGCACCCCCCTCCGTCTTCTCTTCCTTCCACACACCACATCACATGCTGCACATATTTCTTCTGTAAATATCCTACACACACCTTCCACGTCTCCCATCTGCTCCAATTCATAATTGCCCAATCGTTCCTCCACTTCTCTCTTATACTCTGCCTTTTTCTCATCCTCTTGTAACCTTTCCACTCTCCTTGCAATTACTCCTTCCTCTCGTCTTTCCCTTCTTCTATTTCCTCCATCTTACTTGAATTTTAATTCTGGCCACCACCAAGTAGTGGTCTGAAAGTCCACTCCCCCAACCTCTATAAACTCTTGCATCCATTACACATCTTCGCATCCTTTCATCTACACACACATAATCAATCATTGCCTTCCTTTCATTCAGTTCACCACCCACCCTTCTCATCACTCGCCATGTATACCTGTGTATCATTTTATGCCTGAAGAGGGTATTGGCTATCACCAACCCCCTCCCAGCACAAATGTCCACTAACGCACTCCCATTCTCATCTATCTCAGCAGGCACACCCCACTCACCAACTATTCCATCCACCTTCACATTCCCAACTTTACCATTCATATCACCAATCAAAAACACTCTCTCATTCCTTCCAAACTTTTCCATGCACACTTCCACATTTGTCCAGAACTCTTCTCTCACTCTTCTAGCACGATCTTGCGTTGGCGCATACACACACACACAATCGCCCACATTTGTATTCCAACTTTCAACTTTACCCACACAATCCTTGACCCAACTGATCCATACTGTCTTATGCTCCTCTTCCATCTTTTACTCACAACTATACATACATTAACTGATTTAATGATAATCGACGAGGGTCATTTATACTGTTCTGCCGAAATAGCATCTCAAAAATGTCTATCATTCCTTGTAAATAAATGCAGAGTACCTTTAAAAGCAAATTCACAGCACAAGCGATCAGGGAACGTGACCAAACTCCAGCACATCATGCGAGGTGTTTCAGAATATCTACATTCTTCTTAAAACATTAATCAACGGTATTAATGGTTAAATATAACAATATCTTATTCAACTGCATTGTTTATAAAGCACAGTTTTAAAAAGATACTGCGAAATATTAGTTTTTTTGGAGTTACGAATGAATATTCGGAGACTTCCGAGCCTCCAGGGGCCATAATCTCCCTAAGTGACTGGGAAGTGTTTAGTAAATCCCACCGTAGATAAAGTTTCCGTATCAGAGTGAGGTACGAAAGAATTCTGTTCCTCCATCGCTTACCTCCCTCTGACTTCCTCATGGCTGACATTAAAATTTCTTCAGCTGATGTATTTTCTGCCATCACTGGCCTCAATACTAACCAGGCATATGGGCCTGATGGAGTCCCTCCTGTTGTTCTCAAGAACTCTGTTTCTGTGCTTACACACCGCCGAGGCAAACTCCTTCGCCTTTGTCTATCAACCTATACCTTTCCTTCTTGCTGGAAGTTTGCTCTCATGCAGCCAGTCCCAAAGAAGGGTGACCATTCCCAACCCTCTAACTATCGTCCAATTGCTTTACCATCGTGTATCTCAAAGATCATATTTAATCTCTTGTAAAATCTGCTTCCAAGAGATTAGGTGTGCTAAGCCGCATCCGTTCCTTCTTTACCCCTGCACAATTGTTGACTCTATACAGGGGTTTTATCCGCCCCTGTGTGGAGTACAACTCTCATGTGTGGGGAGGCTCTCCACATACAGCTCTTCTCAATAGGGTGGAGTCAAAGGCTTTTCGTCTCATTAAATCTCCTACCCTTACTGACTCCCTTCAACCTCGGTTTCTTCGTCGCACTGTTGCATCTTTATCTCTTTTCTATCGCTACTTCAATGGTCACTGCTCCTCTGAACCGTCTGCATGCATTCCTCCACCTCGACAACAGGCGCGTAGCACCCGTCTAGCAGAAAACGCTTATCCCTTTTCTGTCCAACTCTCTAATGCAAGAGTTAACCGTTACTCCCAGTCTTCCGTTTATGCAACAGGTCAACTCTGGAACTGTTTCCCTCTGTCTGTATTTCCTGCTTCCTATGATCTCCAGTCTTTCAAACGCAGTGTGTCCATGCATCTCGAAATGATCGGATCTTGAATTTGGCTCTCTCTTGTATTTTGTTCTTCTCTTGGAAGGAACAATAATTGCGGGCTCGCGGCCTTTGGTTCCTTCTTCCTCGCATTAAAAAGGAAAAAAAAAAACTTCCCTAAGGAGGTTTAGTAAATCCAAGCTCTTCCCCTGATGAACCACGCACTCATGAAATTTGCTTGAGAGAGAGAGAGAGAGAGAGAGAGAGAGAGAGAGAGAGAGAGAGAGAGAAATCTTCATCTATTATTATTTCTTTTTCTTTCCATTGCCAAGGAGACAGAAATTTAGCTCGTGTGTGTTGTCGCTGTCTGTTCAGGAAACCTGAAGTATATTTGGTGTTTAAGGCTGCCATAACAACAATTACTGGCTAACTGCTTCACATGAAAAGAGGGGAGGCCAATGGAAAGATGGAATTGAAGCAGATTTACTGTCGGATGTAGGAGCAGAAGTGTAAAACAGGCTCGCCGACTTATTTAGTCAGTGCATAAAAAAATGAGGAAATTCCCAAAGCATGGTGTTATGCAACAGTTATTCTTTGCTTTACAAAAATGGCGACTCAAAACCACAATTTTGCGTACAATTTGTTGCAAACGCAAATCCGCGAACGAAATTACACTTCCGCAATTGCGGAATTTGCGGTTTGCAGAAGTGATTGTGAAAGTGCCCAGCTCTGGTGGTAGGGGGGTCAATGTCAGGTGAGTCTGGCATAAAATTTCAAATGGGCATAAAATCGTCAATTTTCACTTAATTTACTCCATATTTGATATGTGACATCTTTGACTGGATATCATGTTCTGTTTATATGTCAGCACTAAAATAACTGCCGGGGATAGGGTTGCTGTGCCTTGGCACCGCTTCTTGTTGATTATGTGTGTGTGGATGACGGAATGAGGTGTGTAATGGATGCAAAAACATACAGGGGTTGGGTGAGTGGACTTTCTGGCCTCCATGTGGTGGTGGTGAAAGTCAAGGGTCAAATGCAATGAAGGAATAGAGGGAGGGAGAGACAGAAACAAACACTCCATACAAGGACAGTAGAAAGGTTGCAAGAGGATGGAAAAGAGGCAGAATATATGAGAGAAGTGGCGGAGCGATTGGGTAAATATGATTTGGAGCAGATGGGGTAGGTGGAAGGTGTATGCAAAATATTCACAGCAAAAATCTGAGCAGCATGTGAGGTGGTGTGTGGGGTGAAGGGAAGACGAAAGGAGGTGCAAGGAACAGCATGGTAAAATGACGAAATGAGGCAAGCTGTGGCGCAAAAGAAGAAAGCATATAGTGAGTGGATGTCAAGCAGGGGTGTGAAGGAAGTTGAGAGATGGAAGAGAGAGTTATATGAAGAGAGGAAGAGAGAGGTGAAAAGATTAGTATGAGACAGTGAGAAAAGAGTGGATGAGGAATTTGGAAGGAATTTGAGTGCTAGGTGTAGGGAATGTAAAAAAATGTTCAGGAAAGAAGTAAAGAGAGTTAGATACGGTGATAAGGAAGTTTAGTCGGAAGTGAATGATGAAAATGGTACACTGCTAGTGGAGAAGGGAGAAAAAATGAACAAATGGAGAGAACACTTTCAGGAACTGTTAAACATAGAGAACGAAAGTGATGTGAGAAAGTGGCTTGGGAATGGCTGGGAGAAGGTGGGAGGTGAGATGAGAGGAAGAAATCAGTAGGATGGAAGTAGTGAAAACAATGAAGAAAGACAAAATGGGGAAAGCCCCGGGATTTGATGGAATGCGTGGTGAAATGCTGAAACATGGGGAAGAGATAGTAGTAGAATGGATATGGAAGATGTGCAGATTGGCCTGTGAGGAAGGCAGAGGCCAGGAGGATTGGAAGTCAGGTATTATTATTCCCCTGTACAAAGGAAAGGAGGAAAATAAGTGCGTGGTAATCACTGGGTCATCTGTCTTTTAAGTGCAATAGGAAAAGTGTATGGTAGGATACTTTTACTGACTGAGTTAGGGAAATAACAGAGAAATGGGTCGGTGAAGAATATATATATATATATATATATATATATATATATATATATATATATATATATATATATATATATATATATATATATATATATATATATATATATATATACAGTATATAGATGGATGGATAGATAGATAGATATACTGTATGGAGAGAGAGAGAGAGAGAGAACTGGGAAGATGCAGTAGTTATCAGCTAATTTAAGGAAGATCGCCTGGAATTTAATGGTTAGGATGTAGCGAAGGAAAACAGAATCACATGGTGAATGTTGTACCCGCACACAACAGTGTTTACCGCTTAGAGAAATTAGTGCTGCCCATCACAGTACTCTGAGTGCTGAATATGGACTTATGTGATGAAAAGAAATGGAAGAAAACTTGAACAAAGAAGAAAACAGTGTGTTGCGAGAAAGATTTAGCATAAAAACTATCAGAAGCGAAGTAATCCGCAAGGATAAGTTGGTTTGGATACGATGACTGGCTTAGGAGGGTCACAGGTGTGAAGGTAGAGGGAAGGGTTCCCCGAGGCAGTTAAGAGAGGGCTTGGGCTGAGGTCCTACGTGCAGACCTGTGGATTATGGGACTGAATAGGGTAACGGCTCTACGTGTACTGAAGTTAATATACAGTTAACAATCTACATACTAAAATTATTAGTCCCAGAGCAATGTCTATGGGTGACTTGGGAAGTGAACTAGCGTGCAGATGAAATCGTCTGTTACCAAAAATATTAACACTACAAAGTTTCTGGGTGACTTACTGAGTTCTGTAATCTGCGAAAATGAAAAAAATGTAGCTAGCTAATGATACTTACATGGCGTCATGTGTGAAGTAACTAATGCTGTCTGCATTGTACTGTGCGTATCGTAATTTGCATTCAGCATAACCGAATTTGTTCTTACTACATCTGGACGACATTATGTAAGTCAAGGGAGACCTCATGCAGTGAACGGACTAATGATTAAACAAAATTAGTTAATAATTATACGTCATTTTACTTGGAAAAAATAAAAAGCCGTTACGGCAAATAACCACCATAGATTAAGGATTTAAGGAAGGAACGCTCTGTGACCAACGACCTCCACTTTCTGTCACGAAAAATATAAACGAAAAACCTGAATGAGATGGGCAGCGTATAAAAAGCAAAGTGTTCATATCAATTGACTGCGATAGAAAGGAATGATACGAGAAAATATGAACACTCACTAAAACACACACACACACACACACACACACACACACACACACACACACACACACACACACACACAAACACACACATACATAAGTACATACATAATATATACATACTTGCGTCATACGTACACGAGCACACACGATGAATACAGAGAAAAGTCATCCCCCCTCCCCTTTCAAACACACTAGCAGACGCTGTGAAGGGCGAAGAGACAAGGCTAGAGGACACAAGGAGGCTAAAACGCAGGCGGGAAACAGCAGCGGAGGATAGATAAGTTTATCAGGAAGTAGACATTTGAGAGTGGGGAGAAGTGTGCGAGTAATGAAAAAGTAGGAGAAAGTAGCTGGGTAAGGACATGGAGCACAAGTTTAAGCGTATGCAGTAGAAGTGAAGATGTAAAGAGAGGTGTAGATTTAAAGACTACACTAAAGGGGTTGGTGTACAGAGTAAAAGTGAACGTGAGGGGAGCAGATGTATAGATGCAGATAACAGGGGAGTAAAAATGGCAGCAAATTAGAGAAATGTAGAAAGCCGAAAAGTAGATTATGAAAGAAGTGCAGACGTAGAGAGGAGAAATGCATATGCAGAGGCTAATATAGATAGGGGAAGTAAACGCGTAAATGTAGTGGTAAAGACAAAAAGCATTGATTTAAAGGAAAATGTAGATTTAGAGTAGAAACGTAGATATTGAGATCTATAGATGCAGAACAGAAAGGTAGATACTGTATAGATGTGTAGATGCAGAGCAGAAAGTAGAGAGATATGTAGTTGTAGAGCAAAGGGTAGATATAGAGGCAATAGAAAGGTGTAGACGATGAGTAGAAGGGAGAGAGAGAGAGAGAGAGAGAGATGTACATCAGAAAGGTAGATGAGGTAGATGTTGAAGTACAGATGGAAAGCAGAAGGTAGAGAGAGAGAGGGTGAGGTGTAGATGTACAGCAGAAAGATAGAAAGAACTGAAGATGTTGAAAGGAAAAGTAGAGAATTATAGACAAGTGCAATTGTAAAGCAGACATTTAGACTCTATACAGAAAAGAAGTGCAGATGTAGTGATCTAAGAGAAAAGAGGATAGAAATAAGAGAAGTGGAGGAATAAATAGGAGAAACTGTAGAAGTGTGGAGAGTATGTAAGCAGAAGAGTAAAGAGGAGTAAGTATGGGGGTAGAGAGAGTAACTACAGGGGCAAGGGTAATAATTATGGGGATAGTGAGGGTAAGTGTAAAGGCAGGGAAAGTAAGTGTGCATAAGAATAAGGGAAGTAAATGTACGGATAGGGGAAGTAAGGAAGCTCAGGGAACAAGTGTAGCTGGACGGGAAGTAACTGTAAGGGTAGGAGAGTAAGCGTATGGGAAGTAGGTGTATGCGTATGGGTAGGGGTGGGTGAAAGGAAGTATATTGGTATGGAAGTAACTATTGGAGTAGGAATAAGTGCTGAGACAATACAGAAGTGATAAAGGAGAGAGAGAGAGAGAGAGAGAGAGGGTGGGGGGGAGGAAAGGAGGCAGGAAGCGGGTGCGGAAGAGCCTAATGGTAGACCACAGCTGGCGCGCGCGCACACACACGCGCGCGCGCACACACACACACACACACACACACACACACACACACACACACACAGAAAACGCGCGCGCGCGCGAGCGAGCTAGAAAGAGAGAGAGAGAAAGTGACTGAAGAAGGAGGGGGGTTGCTGGAGGTTCACAGTACAAGAGTTCCAAATAGCGCAATACTGCTAATGTTGCTAAACAATGTATGTTGGAATTCAAACTGTGAGGAGTCCAGAATTCGATGTAGCTGCAGCAGTTCATAAAGTGTAGGGAAATGGAAGAGAGTGCACTGGAACTAAAGACAGGAAGGGAGATCAATGCACTGGGAAGGAGTTCGAACGCGTGCAAGAAATTCGGAGACGAAAAAAAAAAAAAAAAAGGTTAATTGAGTACTTGTATGTTAATAATAAATATAATAATAATAATAAAAACAACAACAATAATAATAATATTAGTAATAATAATAAAATAATAATAATAAATAATAATAATAATAATAATAATTATTATTATTATTATTATTATTATTATTATTTGTATTATTATTACTATTATTTTTATTATTATCATTATTATTATAATCATAGTGTAGCTCACTTAATTGGGTAAGATTTGGTTAGTATCTCATTGTCAATTTTTGTTGGGAAAAGAGGTCTGGATGATAATGATTATACCAATGACAATATAGCATAATTCTCATCCCTTCCATGTAAACAATGAAATAAAAGTGAACAGTGCTGAGTGTTAGACTTACCAAGATCCTGAGGTTAGGTTTCATGGCGTCACAGAGGGTGGTGGTGCAGAACGATGGCAGTACAGTGGAATAATGTTCACACAAGCTTCCTCTCCCTCTTTCTCAACCTGCCACATGATAGTGAAGGATATTAGTGTGAGGCTTAGTGAGTACGAGTGTGGTAGCTTGACGAAGGACATGTCCTCCTCCCACACACAAATATACCGATACGGAAGTGAACTGACACTAAATTAAATGGATTAAGTATCATATAAGTATAGTGACAGCAATTAAGGTAGAGATCGACAGTTTTGTTGTACTGTTGTCAGTATCGGGTTTCAAAGTAAGCAGCAAGGTTAGTATATTGTTACAAAGTTGAACGGAGGGGGGGGGGCAACCATGAATACATTTTCCATCAGTGATCCGGCAATACAATAGATCGGTTGCTGTACTTGAAAAAAAAAAAAATAATCAAGCACTCGCTTTTTACAGTTGTCTCACTGTGTCATTCAGATGGTAGAACCTCTTGTAATATATGCTGATCATCTTTATTTAGGTGCTCCAATTAAGACGACGAAGATATGCCATGGTTAGCCTATTATCATTTTAATTTCTCTCTCTAACGATCTTTTCTTAATTTTGTATATGTAATTTGATGCATTTTTATGAATTAAATAATTAGTAATAGCAATTGCGACACGTGTTTCCGCAACGTGCATGTTTCACTCACTGGACATCCAGGTATATTCCCAGACAAATTTACACACGAAACTACTTGAAAATTTGTCATCTCTTTTGTCGTAGTCTTGTTCCGATCTTTTTGTTTTTAATTTCAGTGTCATGTTCAAGAATGTTTGCTTTCTTGTTGTGCGGATATTTTTTTAGTATCAATATCTATAGGTATACAGTATATTCTGTATGTGATCATCCAGTAAGTACTACATTACTATTAAATGAGTTTAATAATTCATCAGCCTATCATGCTTTATTAAACTTCTTTACAATAAAATTTGATCCGTCTTCTTTTCTTGCCATTTATATTCATCTATCTATCTATCTATTGCCAGACGCCTCAATCCCGTTCGGGGTGGCCACAAACAAATCGCCTCCAAGTCGCCCTGTCCCCCGCCATTTCACTCCCCTGCTCTCAACTCACACACCCCTCACTCATATACCTCTCCACCTCATCCCTCCATCTCATCCTCGGCCTCCCCCTCCCTCTTCCCCCCTCCACTCACTCACGTACACTCTCTTCGTCAGTCTTTCACCCTCCATCCTCTCCACATGGCCAAACCACCTCAGTGTGTTCCTCATAACGCTTCCTATCACATCCACATCCACACAACAACGCTCCTTTATATCCTCATTTGTCAGCCTGTCTCTCCATGTGACTCCATAGGCTCCTCTTAAATAATTCATTTCCACTGCTCTTACTCTTGACTTGTGTCCTTCCAGCAACGTCCAAGCTTCACTTCCATACGTTAGAGTTGGTATCACAATACTGTCATGTAGTAACTTTTTCACTTCCATGCTCACTTCCCTGCTTCTTATCACTGCTTTCAAGGAACCAGCAACTTTTCTTCCCTGCTGTACCCTTTCAAGAACTTCACCCTCCAAACCTCCATCCTTACTCATCACACTACCCAAGTACTTAAACGTACTCACATTTTCCAATTCCTCACCATCCAACCTCGCTGTACATTCACTGACTTCACCTCTCTCAAAGATCATCACTTTACTCTTCCCTACATTCACCTTTAGATTCCGTTTCTTACACACTCTCCCAAACTCATCCACCAAGCCTTGCAGCTCTCCTTCGTCTTCACTCAACAACACAGTATCATGTGCAAACAACAGTACAGGGAGTTTCCAAACACTACCCTCTCTCACCAGGTCCACTACAACATCCACTACCCTACCTTGTACCTCTTTTATTACCCCATCCATGTACAGATTGAACAACCATGGAGATATGACACATCTCTGTTTCAACCCAACCTTCAAAAAGGAAAATTCACTCAGTTCACCATCCACACGCACTGCAGCCTTAGCACCATCATTTATATTCATGATTGTTAAAATATAGGTTAACCAAAATTGCCGCAGGGTCTGTTCCCATGGGTTTTTCTATGCAGTCAGAAAGCGTTTCCACTTGTGAAATAAAAGTTCTCTGTCAAGTATATAATTTTTTATGTCCACTAACTGAATTTCCAAAACTGTAAGATATTTTTCAACTGTTCAGCATCCCTCATACATATTAACAGCCATAAAATATCTGCTGAAACCTATGTACCGTAAGTAATATCTGTGACCCTTTTGATGTTTTCTGTGTTCAGTTTTTGTGTAAAAAATTCGATAAATCATAATTATGTAACAATACTCATCACTACTCTGTGATTAATTAATTTCATGTCCTGTCTCCACTTTTCAGAATTATCACATTCGCACACTCAGTTTATCCCTATCAATAAATAGTTACAATTTATGACAGGATCATTAGTGATATTCGTAGATCTATGTATAAATACATGGTAATTACTTTATTACGGTACTGCCTCTGTAGTGCACGTTCTTAACAAAACAAAAACTTTCATATTGGATTTCTGTTTATTTAAAAAACAGTGCATATGTATGGCGATTTCGTTTTCCTTGTCCACTGCACATCCATACCGTTCACATTCTAGGATTTGTTCTCCAAATTGTGAAATTTCTTCCGTGTTATCACAAGTCACGGATGGCCCATTCATTTTTCCCGTTTTAAAACTTTTGGTTGGAATAGTACCAAGTTTGGCAAGATGACAGAAGACGATGAGAGGAACAGATGATTAATTTTTTGGCATAAATCAAAGACAAGGTACACATCTTTTGTGCGTATAAATCAAAGACAAGGTCACTAAACAATTTCTATTCGATTTTCACAACACTTCTCGGAAGAGTTGAAGAATATGAAGTGATTCAATTTTGAAAATGATCCGTTAAAGGTAAAAGTCATATGGCAAGGCCAAATTTCGCACCATTAACTGAAACATTTTTGATACGATATGGATCAACGTTGTGGGAAAAGTCTAAGGTTAGCCAAGGATGAGATTACTATAATTCCAGAATGAGATGTCAAGGCAAAGGTCTCAGAGTGAAGTGAATTTAAACACTTTTCTTCCACAAAAAAAGGAGATTGGTGGATGGGTTCAGGGTCTGGTGAAGAGGAATTGCTTTGATACTGAAAGCACTAAGTAAAAAGTCAAGGGCTCAGGATAGGATCAGATGTTCATCCTCAAAGCCCTTTCACACAATCAGTGGGCACGTAAAGTGTCCTACTACACTCATCAGTCTTGATGTATGATGACCTATCACGTTATAAGACTAGATCAGAAGAGGAAAAGGTGCTTCAGTTCATTTCGTGTATATGCTTATTTTCTAGCATATTTTCATTACAATGCACAAAAACCACAGGTGTCTATGCTCGAGGAGGAGCCTTGACACCAATTGTACGTCGCGGGTGTTGCATACTCTGAGTGTTTTTTCTTGCTTAGTACTGTTTTGCGTTCTCTCCATCTGTTAAAATGTTTTCAAAGTCTACTGTCTTTATCATTTTAACAGACACTCCTTCGTGGGTAATTCATTCACTACTTCTAACATGCACCACTCAAATGCACATATTCGGAACACACACACACACACACACACACACACACACACATGCACACGCACACGCGCGCGCGCGCGCGCAGTATGCATATTTGTCTATATGAATGCTTACTGAAGCTGATTATGAAAACTGATCATATAATAAGAAAATAAGAGCAAAGGATCCAAAATGAAAAATGTAACATTAATTCTTCAGAGACAAGTATGGAAAATTGAAACAGAAAACTAGCTACGAGAATCAAACTACAGGCAATTGTAACTAAGATTGGAATTATGAGAATTATAGGATTGACGGACGCTGTTATTTCGATCATTATCATTTACTTCCAAAGGTGTGCATTGCATCAGCTTTAACGTATAATTCACATTGACTTCTCTGAGCTGAATAAAATCGTCGAGTCAGCTCAAATGAAATACGAAAGACGCAAACATGAGAATAACTGTGACGGCATTCTCACTCCCAGGTTCCTGTGACTAACTCTCAGCTGAAAAAATCGTCTGGCGTTAGCTGCAGTGAAATAAGAAACACGCGACCATGAGAGGGTTAAAAATGAGACCGCAAAACTCTAAGAAAACAACCACTTTCTTAGACTTTCTTTTGCGAAACTAATGATGAATGTGTGTAGAGAATACTTGAGTTCTTTACCTGGTGGTTGAATGCGCTCTGTAATGTGGCATGCAGGCTAACCACATAAAATGCTAACAAGTGCTCCATTAATGAACATCAGGAATTAGAGGCTTGCATATACCTTCGCCCTCTACTCGTACAACACTCTCAGGCTGCTATGCCCATAACTCTGAGCTTAATCATATCGTCTGCCGTTAACTAGAATATCTGAGTTGTCCCGATCATGAAACGGTTAATGGTGACAGAATTACCATTCAGACTACCATGACTTACTCTCAGCTGAATAAAATCGTACACGTTATGTGAAATAGAATACTAGAGTTATCCCGGCCATGAGAAGATTAATAATGGTGTATGGCTGCAAGCTTTCCAAGTCCTTTTTCTGTACTGCATCCGAACTCACTCTCTCTCTCTCTTTCTCTCTGGAGAAAATGGAGTCCCCTCAGAAAAAAAGATTTTTCAGCTTGGACATTATATTACAATGATCATATATATATATATATATATATATATATATATATATATATATATATATATATATATATCATCTCATCAGCCGTTTGTGTCCACTGCAGGACCGGCCTATCCCGACCGAAGTCGGGACGATACAGCCAATGTACTGCATACGAAATGTTTAAGTTGTTTAGTAAGAGATTGTATGTAGGGTGAGAAGTGCTTGGAAGTGTAACTGTTGTGTTGGAGTGGCTTTGGATGTGAGTGTAGTCTGTGAACCAAGTGTAATCGGCCCGCGCAAACCGACTGGGTGCAAGCATACATTGTAGTATGTGACACTGGTTCAAACACAGCACCCCTTATGTCCGCCAAGCAGTACGTGGCCAGATGAACGCTACCAAAGTTTATTACCCTTGCTGGGAGCGAACCCTGGTTCTTCAGTATACGGAAACGCACACTTTACCACTGTGGCTCCATATATATATATATATATATATATATATATATATATATATATATATATATATATATATATATATATATATACAAAGGTTTAGGTGAAGTAATAACCCTCCGGGTTTGTAAAAATACTCTTAACTCGTGTATAGTGACACATGTCCGTTTTATTCTGACCACTTCCATACGAATTCTTTCAGTTTTGGACAGCCGCCTTATATTATATGTTTATGAAAGCCGTCTCTAACCATTTACTTAAAAAATACCGGAACAAATATGGTCTGAATGTAGCAAGAATATAAAAAAAAAAATACGTCATCTGAGTGAAGTAACCCGTTTAGCCCTAAGATCATATCTTCTCATTGTTGTCCCTACCGTCAGATTATTACATGCAGTTTAGATTACCCCCCCCCCTCCCGAGCTGTTTCTTACAGTAATCCTGGTCTAAACCCACCAGTCTTCAGTTCTGAAAACCCCTCCAGAGCTTAACCGAATCGTCTGGAGATACTAAATGAAATATATTAGACGTCAACGTAGTGAGGAGGCTAACTTCTCAACTGCGATGAGATTCTTTTCGAAATAGTCGTACTACTGCTAGGCGATTTGCCTTAGGAGAGATATGTTCCGACTGAAGGGAGTTCTATTTAATCTTTATTTACTCCCGACCTTAGCTACAAGTGTGTACCGTACTCATAAGTTGAATATGATCGTCAGGAGGTAGCAGAAGTAAAGGACGATATCATCCTACTGAAGGGATCAACAAATATTGATCGCAGCCTAGGGAAAGAAAAGCTTGAAAACCGCCAACAAAAACCAAAGAATCTGAATAATATGAGGCAGATATAACAATTGCATTTTTTAACACCCAGTTATTGTACGGATGAAACTTCGTTTGACTTGCTCAGTCCAGTTAAATATTTGGTTATATGAACAGCCCCAGAATAGCATATCCAGCTTCCAGTCGTAAAAACTTGAGTTCCAATCTCGGGCTTGTCATACTGGTGAATTCAGTTTTTTCTCCCCTCATTCCTCTGCACCAAGCAATATCATTCTGAACCAGGATGTAAACTCGACTGTTCCTGGTCACATTCTTGGTTAAGATTGACTCCTGACAAGAAAAGACTTCTGTTTTAATGACCCTGCTGTACTCTAAAGGCAAAACTGAGAGTCTTAACTTTCTCACAGCATTTTCGTTGACAGCTGCACGGTATGAATCAACCCCTTTAGCCACAGGACGTCATTTTCATTTCATTAATACTGATGCCACACAGTTTTATTCAGCTTTTTTGAAGTGGGTAGATCTGATATAGTCTTCATTTACACCATCATTACAAGAGGTCTCATCTAAATGGAATACAATCGTTTGGAGGAGGAAGGTAACCACAAATAAACCATTGCCTACGTCACCGTATTTATGAGTCTGAAATCATCACTGAATGTTTGGTGAAAAGATGACAAATGAAGTGAGAAACCTCGTGGCCAAAAAACAAACACACGAAACAAACACAACCATACGATCAAAAATATAAAAGCTTTACCAATATGCATGAATTAGTTTTGCAGTATTTTGTCGTTTAGTCTATTCATAACTAAACACTAATATATATATATATATATATATATATATATATATATATATATATATATATATATATATATATATATATAAAACGATCACAAGCTCGAAGCTGCCACTACTTTTGAATGTAAAATAAACTGCCTCAATTTTAACTCTTTGGATGCCATGCATGCTCTTATATTGTTCAAGCTAACAGGAACAGATTTCATTCGACTAAGTAAATCCTGGCTACCAGGAAGGGATGATGACTATTGCTTCATCAAGATAAACCAGTGAATCAAATGCCTCGATTTATATTATACTGCTCATGTCGTCATACGGTTTGAACGTATTTGCTTAATCCTTCCCTCTGTAGTGTCATTCCTAAGCTGAATTAACGGGTTGAGGGTGGTTGGTAAACAAAAACATTCAGTTAATATTTTCTAACACATTACGTATGAACCATTACCTAAACTAAGTTGCGCTGTATATAGTTAAAAAAAGACGTCCTCACGATGTGAAGACATTGCAACATACATACTGTATATGTATACATAACCCGCACATAAAGCACGCACGCGTACATGCAACTATATACGACCCCATTCAGTCATTCCAGTTTGCTCTTAAATTTTCTCTTCTTTAAATTTATAAACCCATACCACATGACACTAGGTGTTCTCAGATGTCGTGAAGAAGCCTCAAAAGTTAAACTAGAGTGTAGTGTGCGAGTGAAAGAAAGCAATTCCTGCAGTGTAACAGCACATCGCAAGCCAACGTCAGAGCCATGAGGGTATCGGACAAATTTGTGTCCTTCCTGTGAGAATGTTTCCCACCAGTGCACCAGGAAATAACCACGTATCTCCATCATTTGTGACGTTCCGTAACATAAGCAGTGTAGTTATTATTACTTACCTAAGCTACATTTTGAAGGACAAGCACATGCTGGCTGCTACCACAGTATGGTTGACATGTATGAAAGTTGAAATATCAACCTACCTCGTAGCTGAATAAGTGGTATCCACATAATTACCGGAACTTTTCCAAGGTTTTTCGACCACTGATGTACGACTAATCACAAAAACAACGTTTTCCCTATACACACTTCCACAGTTCACAATATTCATGTGTGATTAAGAACTGATAAACAGGACCCCGTTATAATAGCCAATGCCTTTTATGACATTCATTTTAACTACTGAGTACATTATTAATTACAAAGAGATTTATCAGAGAAACGTTGCACTGCTGCTTATTAAGTTGCGTTGTCAAGTTTCACTCTGCCAACAGTGGGCTACTAGTTGTGATATTTTGAAATACGTCCGTCACGTATAACGAGGGATGTACTAGGAAATAAATATGTTTTGGATCCTACTACGCACTTTACAAGGAAAGAGAGGTGTGAGGTTGGAGGGCGGACGGAGAGCGGGGTGAGCAGACCGGAGTGGCGGAGGGTGGGCAAGACAGGAGGGAGTTGAGTGCAACCGGGCAAGACCAGCCGTGAGTTTGCGGAATGGTTGGTTGACAAGTACTATTTTCATCACTGATTTTTTTTTTCACTTTAATTCTTCATTGGTAGTAGGTATCTTTTTTTTTTTCTGATTTATTTATTAAGATTTTCAGTATGATATAGGTTGTATAACCAAACACATTCATGTAGAGTTTCATATGGCATGGTTATTTTTCTTCCCTACAAAGTGATTAAAATTGTTTACGTAGCATTTCCGTAGGTATCACTGAAGGTTAGCCATTAAATATTATGTGGTCAATGTGAAATAGATTATTATTATTATAGCGGAAATAGATTATTAAACCACCACTCAAACCTTGATAAGTTATTTGCTTGTTCTGCCTATTCGTGTCTTGTCTTTTATTGCTTTTTACGGGATGAATTTAAGACATTATTTTTTTCTTTTTAATTTGGTTAAAGTTTAGTATAAGATGCAGGCACAGAAATAGCAAGGTTTTAAGAGTTCATGAATAAACAAAATAGTCTGCCATTCCGGTTTTCTCTAGACTTATTAGAGAAGACGTTAGGAATCATACAGGTAACTAAAGCCTATTTAGTCTACTTCCCCTCCCCCCCCCCAGACGCCCTTTCCCTCTCTTCGTCTTCCTCTACTCCCACCAGTTGACCTCTGACCTTTGTAGAGGCAAGACCTGAGGGTGACCGCTCCGTGATCGGAGATACTGTCCCACACCACGTATGGCTAGGTGGCGGTCGGCGCCTGTATATGCCGTACCGCTCCATTTGTCACCCAAAATGTACTGGGTTATGTAACTATGGCTGCCGCAGTTGATCCTGACCCAGTGGAAGCGACTAATAAGTTCCAGGTACTGAACAATGACACGACCATGGAGGAGGGTGGTGTCACCCTAATCATTAGTGTGGATGAAAAAAGGAAAAGGAGGAATAATGCAGCCAGACAAGAAATAAACAGCCCCGACGCAGAGAGAAGAGACGGTAAGAGGAAAAAGAATGATGGTTTTAAGGAGGCGGGAATCAAGCGTGACAATGAGGCAGTGAGAACATAAGAAGAGAGGATAACTGCAGTAGGCCGGTTGGCCCATGCTAGGCAGCTCCTAGAACAGTAGCCTAACTGAACTACTAGAATGAGATAAGGATACCAAAGAAGAAGGCTCTCCCCCGCCCTCCAAACCCTCCAGCCGAAGCCGGCAGGAAAAAGTCAGAAAGAACACCACGCCGTATAGAAAAACTGGCGTGGACATTTTACAGGAAAGTGTGAAAGGAGAATAGAGACTATCTTAGTGTAACCTGAAAAGAAAAAATTTTTGAATTAGTATTGGTTATAAGATTTTCTTTATTCTATATCCACCCCTTATTTGTCATATGCTTATCTAGCCTATGCTTGAAACTCTCAATGGAAGAGGCAGCAACTACTTTAGTAGGTAGCTTATTTCATTCGTCTACTACTCTATTACCAAACCAATTTCTACCGATTTCCTTTCT
Organism: Coenobita brevimanus; assembly: GCF_032717465.1. Taxonomy (NCBI): domain Eukaryota; kingdom Metazoa; phylum Arthropoda; class Malacostraca; order Decapoda; family Coenobitidae; genus Coenobita; species Coenobita brevimanus. The sequence goes on from NC_137027.1 coordinate 15,926,898, forward strand.
GAAACGGAATTTTTCTAGTTTGAAACCATTATTTCTAGTTCTATCCTGTATGCTCACTTTAAGTACCTTGCTAATATCTCCCTTATTTATACCATTCATCCACTTAAACACCTCAATTAAGTCTCCCCTTACTCTACGCCTCTCTAGCGAATGCAGACTTAGTCTTTTCAGTCTGTCTTCATATGACAGGTTCCGGAGCGAGACGAAGGGGAGGTGGATGAGGAACCACGTGGTGGAAAGATGGCGAGGAGGAGGCTCTTTTCCCCAGAGACTGCAACCTCTCGTACCAAGGAAAAATGCGGTGGACGGTAAAACTGGGGCTTGAGCACAGGAGCTTTGAGCCCCTGCTTAAACATAGGAGAAACAGAGCATACGTGGCAGTGGGGAGCCAGGAAGCAGTGGACAAACTTACCACCACGGGTTATCAAGGAATTGTGCTCAGGGTGCCGAATGGGAATGAGAAAATTACCAAAGTCATCATATTCCGGTACCCTGCTTGGCTTGACCCAGAGTATATCAGACCCATGGTTTTTGTCGGCGAAAAGAAACACCGTCCGTGGACAGGAGAGAAGACACGTTATTGCCCTAATGACTGGAGAAATTGTGAACAGAATCTTTATACCTGGGCTAGGGTACGGGAGTGTGAAGCCCTACACAGACGAACCCAACCTGTGTCTGAAGTGCAGTCACTGGGACCACAGAACATGGACTTGCCAGCTGGATGCTCGGTGCAGATTTTGTGCAAAAAATTACTTTCCCACGGTGTGCAGCCAGAAAATAAATTCGGGAATCAGAGTGGAACCCCGGTGTTGTAACTGTGGCGGAAATCACAATGCCGCATTCCTGGCCTGCCCCATGAGACCCAGGATTAACCTTCCCAGATGGGGTCAGCCTGAGACAGGTACGAATGGCAGGGATCAGCATGGGGGTGAGGAGGTAAGGCGGTGGACGGATGGAGGGAGTGAGGTGCGCCAGGCAGTGCAGGTGAGGGTTGAACAAAGTAGCCTTCCCATGGAACAAAGCCACTACCCCTCCCCCTCCCTACCACTATCCCAACCGCCGCAACTACCATCAACTAACGAAGGCAGTGTCTGGGCAAGAAGGGAGATATCAAGGGCTGCCAGATGTAATGACAACGGATATCACACACCAGCAACAAGCAGTAGTGCAGCTTAGATGACCAACACGGTGGCCCAAGGGAAACCTGACCAGGAAGTGGACATGACGACAATACTTCAGTTCATGCGTGATCTCGGGAATAAAATTGATGCTCTGGAAAGGAAAGTTAATATGATAATGGAAAACTCATTTGGTCATGTAAATGTGGAGGAAAACAGTGCTTCAGCAGAGACAGTAGAGGAAAGAAGTGAGGATGAAAAGGCTGATGATCGTAAAGTGGTCGAGGAAGCAGGAAATAGCATTAATATAATATAGAGATGAGTGGTGATATTCAAGAAGCCCATGGAACCATAGAAAGAGTGAAACCCAATAAACAGGTGCGTCCCATAAACCACTGCAAGCTCCATGTACAGGGAGAGGAGAAAACCCTCAGACAACATGACTTCTTTAGTGGCGGACTTAGTGAAATTACTGATATTTTAGAAAAATGTCAGGACAGTGAAGAAAAGAAATGTATAATCCTCAGGGACTGGAATGAGCTACAGGGTCATGTGGATAAATTTGTTAAGGCTATGGAGGCAGTGGTGAACTCCAGACTGGCTAAACCAGTTAAAAAGGGTCACAATATTCTAAAAAAATTTATCCTGGAATGTAAATGGTGCAAACAGTAGGAGTGCTGATGTTTATTACTATTTGACTACTTGTGATACTGATGTTGTTCTCCTACAGGAAACTGGGGATAGGAATGATAACACTTTCATGCTTAATGGGTATAGACACTACTGCCTGTTATCCCGTGAGGGGGTACGAGGGGTCCCAACTTATGCAAAAAAAAAAAAACTCCATCCCATCAGAGCTTGTAGAAGAGCCACACAAGGAAGAAGTTATTGAGAGTGTATCAGTTAGAGTATATTTAAGGGAGGGAGTATTAAACACTGCAGATCTCTACATTTCTAAAAACCGCTTTAATGTAAATTCCTTGCCAGACTGTGTTTTTCGCGAAGTAACTCTAATAGCAGGTGATCTCAATGCTAGGCACAGGCTGCTAGAACAAGAAGGCAAATGTAATACAAACGGATATCGGCTCTGACACTTCTTAGACGATCACCCAGAGTCAGACCTACTGAGGACGAGAGAAGCAACTCACATCAAGGTAGGGAGGCTGGATTACGCCTGTTTGGTGAATGGTCAAGGGATTCCGGGACAGTGTCATGTTGTCACTGAAATGATGAGTGACCACTTTCCTTTGGTAATAAGCATACCGCTGGGAAAACGACAGTTTAATTTCAGCAGAAAAAGAATAGTGTTGCCTAAGGAAACAATAGAGAGGTTTAAAGCTGACGTAGGCTCTTGGTATTCAAATTATCAGCCAAACTGCTTAGACTCCTTCTATGAGGATATGATCCAAATGATCGAAGACCTATTAGGGAATGGGATTCCATCATATAAAGGGAAAGGAGAGCCTAGAAAGAGAAGGAAATATGGAAATGATAAAATACTTCAAGGCTGGTAAAAAATGTAAAAAACAGGGTATAGAAAATGGGTAAAATCGGGCATGGATAATGCAACTAAAGAAGTATTGCTGGAAACTGCAAAACTCTGTGGACGAGCGAGAAAAGAAAAAAGGGGTGAGTACTGGCGTGACTTTGCCAACAAAATTGGGAACACTAAAAACATTAAGGAAGTCTGGAGAGAAGTTAACAAAGTTCGTGGAAAAAAATCAAACAATGTGGCTCATCCTAATCCCCAAAACATGGCTAATGACCTTATTAATAAATGGGCCTCAGCCTCCAGGATGGAGAGTCTCCTCCAAGACGTGCCAGAGACCTGTGGTAGTGTTGCGCTAGTGTGCTTTAGTGATCTGTGATAGTAGTTGTGTTAGTGTGTTGTAGTGATCAGCGATAGTGCTGTGATAGTGATCCGTGAGAGTGTGTGTTGTGGTGACCCGTAGTGACCCGTGATAGTGTGTGCTACCTTGTGTGAATTTGTGCGTAATGGCTTCCTCGGCAGAGAGCTGTGTCCCCACTGCAAGTATTGAAAAGGACTACCTTGAATTAAAGGAGGAACTTCTCGAACTGAAGCGGGAGGTACAAATTCTCAGGCAGGAGAAGTCACAGATGAGGGAATTGTTGGAGGAGATGTTGGAGGAGAAAGAGAAAAAGGCTGAAGGTTGGACACTAGTTAACAAGGGTGCAACGAAGTTCACTCTTAAAAAGCAAACGGAAGTTAAGACCACTAATGCATTCGACGCACTACGGGACGAATGTGAAGGGAAGGCAGAGAGGGAAGTAGAGGAGAAGGACGGTGAGAGAACTTCCAGTACAGGTAAGTATAAACAGAACAAGAAAGGTAAGAAAAATGTTGCTGTTGTTGGAGACTTAAACATTTGTTACATTAGATAATAGTACCATTCCAATTAAATTTGCGGTTTTGTCAGTGGTGAAGTCGTTCCAGAGATGAGGGGGGACACAAGAGACGGCCAGGCGGGAAAAACAATTTGTCTCGTCTCGCAAGATGTCAGACTTTATTATAGATCACACCTACTCCATTGCTTCGATACGTTCGCCCATATTATCCGTAAGTATATATATTTATTTGTTCATCAGAGATCCAACAACTCTGTTTCTTTTATAACCAAATATATCTATATATATATATATATATATATATATATATATATATATATATATATATATATATATATATATATATATATATATGTCTGTGTGTGTGTGTGTGTGTGTGTGTTAATCATAGGGGCATTTGTCTTCTTAGTATAATAGGAAAAGTGTATGGTAGGATACTTACTGACAGAGTTAGAGAAAGAACAGAGGAATTAGTTGGAGAAGAACAGGGAGGCTTTACGAAGGGAAGAGGTTGTGTAGATCAGATATTCATTCTTAGATCTTTTCTGGAAAGGTTTCTAGAGAAGGGAAAGAAGTTGTATGGGGCCTTCATGGATTTCGAGAAAGCATATGACAGGGTGGATAGACAAGGATTGTGGAAAGTAAGGAAAATGGTGACATTCAGGATTGTGGGAACTATAGGGGAATAGAACTGTTGTCACACTAATTGAAAATATTGGAGAGAATAATAGAGAAAACGTTAAGGGAGGAAACAGAAATTGGAGAACAATATTTGGGATTCATGCTAGGAAAAGGAACAATAAATGCAATCTTTATAGTGCGTGAAACCCAGGGAAAATATGGAGAGAAACAGAGAGAGCTGCACAGGATTTCTGTCGACTTGGAATAAGCGTATGATACTGTGCCATTGCAGGAAGTATGTAGATATATGATGGAGAAGGGTGTTTCTGAAAAGTATGTGTGACTCGTTAAAAATATGTATGACAGGATGAGAACTCAGGTCAGAAGTAGTGCTGGTGTGACAGGGAAGTTTCTAGTAAAAGTCGGGCTACATCAGGGATCTTCGTTGATTCCCTGTATATTCGATTTGTTAACGCCTGCCTTTACAAAGTGGAGCGATAACGTTTTTGCCCGCCTCTGTGTGTCTCTCGGTGTGTGTGTGTGTGTGTGTGTGTGTGTGTGTGTGTGTGTGTGTGTGTGTGTGTGTGTGTGTGTGTGTTCCCATTATATCTCATGAACGGCTTGAGCTATCAACATGAAACCTTCAGGTTATCAAGATATGGCTAAACTCTTATCCGTGTTCGAAAAGATACTCGAGGTCAAGGTCAAGGTCACCAAGATGACCGTCAAAGATCAATTAATTTGTATCGCCCGCGTTTAGCACCGTTATGTCTCATAAACGGCTCGGGCTATCAACATGAAACCTTCAGGGTATCAAGATATGGCCAAAATCTTGGACTTGACAACAGCATATTCTGACGGGCGTTTAGCATTCGACTCCCGAATGTTTTTCTTTCATTAATGAATGTTTTGGGGAAAGGCATCGCTAAAGAGGGTCAATGGGTTATGTTGTTTGCAAATGATATTGTGCTACCACCAGGGAGAGAGTAGAACGGAAGTTGGAGGAATGTACAATGAAAATGAAGGTCAGAGGACTTTAGATTAGTGGGAAAAAGACGGAATGTCTGTGCTTTAATGAAGAACAGGGAGATGTGAATTTGCTAGGAGAAAAGTTGAATAGAGTTGGGATATTCAAGTAATTAGGCTTGAATATAACAGCTGACGGCGGACTGGATGCAAAAATAAACCAAAGGAAACAGCAGGATGGAGAAACTGGAGGGATACGTCAGGAGAGTTATGTTTTTTTCTTTCTTTTTTTTGTGAGGAAGAAGGAACCAAGGGCCACGAGCCCGCAAAATTGCTCCATCCAAGAGAAAAACAAAATAGAAGAGAGAGTCAAATTCAAGATCCAATCATTTCGAGATGCCTGGACACACTGCGTTTGAAAGACTGGAGATCATAGGAAGCAGGAAATACAGACAGAGGGAGACAGTTCCAGAGATGACCTGTTGCATAAAAGAAGGACTGGGAGTAACGGTTAACTCTTACATTAGAGAGTTGGACAGAAAAGGGATGAGAGTTTGCTGCTAGACAGGTGCTACGCGCCCGTTATAGAGGTGGAGGAATGCATGCAGACAGTTCAGAGGAGCAGTGACCACGGATGTAACGATAGGAAAGAGATAAAGATGCAACAGTGCGGCGAAGAGACAGAGGTTGAAGAGAGCTGGTAAGAGAAGGAGAGTTAATGAGACGAAAAGCGTTTGACTCCACCCTATTGAGAAGAGCTGCATGTGGGGAGCCTCCCTACACATGAGAGTTGTACTCCACACAGGGGTGGATAAAACACTTGTATAGAGTCAACAATTGTGCAGGAATAAAGAAGGAATGGAGTCGGCTTAGCACACCTAATCTCTTGGAAGCAGATTATACAAGAGATGTAATATGATCTTTCCAAGATAAGTTCCGAGTAAATGAAACCCCAAGCATGTTCAAGGATGATGCTGGATTAAGCTGAATATTATTAAACATTAGTGGGTATACCTGTGGAAGATTTGTTGAGTTGATAGGTGTAAAAACTGAGTCTTTGATGTATTAAAAACAACCAGATTATTTTTACCCCAGTCAGAGATACGAGCCAAGTCAGACATTTGGTGTGCCATAGCCTCATCCCATGTTTGTTGAAGTAACTGCTGAGATGGACTTTGCGGGAACCGAATGGAAAGGTGGAGGGTGGAGTCATCAGCGTATGAGTGGATAAGGTTATATATACAGCTTAGAAGGTCATTAATGAATAAAAGGAAGAGAATTGGTGATAGGACAGAGCCCTGAAGAACACCACTGTTGATAGATCTAGGAGAAGAACGATGGCCGTCTACAACAGTGGCTAATAAACGACCAGAAAGGAAGCTAGAGATGAAGGCACAGATACTCGTAGAAGGATAGAGACCGTAAGAGGGCAGTTTGGAAATTTAAGATTTATGCCAGACTCGATCGATAGCCTTTGAGATGTCAGGTGCAACGGCGAAGCTTTCACCAAAGTCCCGAAAGGAGGATGACCAGGAGTCTGAAAGGTAGGTGAGAAGATCGCCAGTGGATCGTCCCTGACGGAACCCATACTGACGATCAGAAAGAAGTTTGTGATAGGAAAGATGCTTTAAAATTCTTCAATTAAGAATTGACTAGAAAACTTTTGAGATGCAGGATGTTAAAGCAATTGGACGATAGTTAGAGGGTTGGGAATGGTCACCTTCTTTGGGGCAGGCTGAATGAGAGCAAACTTCCAGCAAGAAGGAAAGGTACAAGTTGATAGACAAAGGCGAAAGAGTTTGCCTAGGCAGGGTGTAAGCAGTAAAGCACAGTTCTTGAGAACAACAGGAGGGACTCCATCAGGCCCATATGCCTTATTGAGGCCTGTGATGGCAGAAAATACATCAGCTGAAGAAATTTTAATGTCAGCCATGAGGAAGTCAGAGGGGGGAAGTGATGGAGGAACAGCACCGGAATCATATAAGGTGGAATTGGAGGAGAAAGTCTGAGCGAAGAGATCTGCTTTATCAGTAGGAGAAATAGCTACAGAGCCATCAGAGTAGAAAAGAGGAGGGAAGGATGATGAAGTAAAGTTCTTAGAAACGTTTTTGGCAAGGTGCCAGAAGGAGCGGGAAGAATTCGAGTTAGAGGGTTGAGAGCATTTAGTACGGATGAAATTATTTTTAGCAGAGCGAAGAACAGACTTAGCACGATTCTGGGCAGAAACGTATAAAAGATGTGATTCAGGGGTGGGTTGGCTCCGGTACCTTTAATTGGCCCTCTCCTTGTTGTGGACAGCATTAGAACAAGCGTGATTAAACCAAGGCTTTCTTGTGTTAGTCAAAGGATATGAGAAAGGAATGTAAGCTTCCATGCCCGAGAGAATAACCTCTCTAATGCGCAAGGCACACCCAGATGGCTCCCGGCCATGGAAGCAATAATCATTTCAGGGAAAATCAAAGAAGTACTGCCTGAGGGCCTCCCAATCCGCAGCTCCAAAGTGCCACAGACGACGTTTCTTTGGAGGGTCCGCAGGCAGTACCGGAGCGGTAGGACAGGTTAAGGTGATAAGGTTGTGAACGGAAGAGCCCAACGGAGAGAAAAGATTAACAGTGTAAGCAGAAGGATTACCTGTAAGGAAGAGGTCAAGTATGTTGGAGCTCTCTCCAAGACGGTCAGGGATACGGGTAGGGTGCTGTACAAGCTGCTCTAGGTCATTAAGGATAGAAAAGGTGTAGGGTTGTTCACCAGGTGGATCAGTGAAAGGAGAGGAGAGCCAAAGGTGGTGGTGAACATTGACATCTAGAATGGAGATTTCAGAGACAGGAGAAATGGATAGAATGCGTAAAAGGAAACGTATATGAAACGGGGCTAAGACCTGCAGTGATATACGGTTCGGAAACTTGGCCCATAATGAAGTCTCAGGAAAGAAAGCTGGAGGTTGCGGAGATGCGGATGCTGAAATGGATGAGCGGTGTTAGGGGAATGGATAAAATCAGAAATGAGAGAATTAGGGGAATGAATAAGGTTGTGGAAATCTCAACGAAAGTGCAAGAGAGGCGACTATAATGGTGCGGGCATGTAATGAGAAGGAATGACGACTATGTGGGTAGAAAAGTGATGACCATGGAAGTGGAAGTTAGAATGAGAAGGGATCGGCCGAGGAGGCGGTGGATGAACTGTATACAGTGAGATATGAGGGAGAAGAATGTAGCAGGGGATGCATTTGGACACCGGTGAGAATGGATATGACCAGTAAGAAACAGCGCCCCCATATAAACATGAACAAACTGCGGAAGAGAATACACACACACACACACACACACACACACACTCATATATATATATATATATATAGTAACTAGGAATTGATAAACAAACTTCAGGAGCTGTTTCTAAGGCTAGGTGTGACTAATTTTGAGTGGTTATTGAGCTATAGATACGACTCCATTTCTATATTGCTACAATGTGTGTATGTGTGTGTGTGTGTGTGTGTGTGTGTGTGTGTGTGTGTGTGTGTGTGTGTGGTAACCATGAGGACATCACACATTCTTGTCTCCTATCGACACTGATATCAAACCATTTCTCTTAGAAATCCAACTACTGTTACACAGTTTTTCCCGAATAGTAAAGAAACTCTTTACTGCATCCCGATTTCCTATTTCAACCATACTGTATTCTTTTTATTCACCTTGCCATATCCTATTTATATTTCAATAAGTATCATAAATTCTCACAGCCCTGCTTACATGCCAGTAAGTATAAGAGTTTCCATAATGGATTTCTGAGACGGACGCCCATCTGCTTCCTCGCTATCCCCCGAAAAGAGGATGGCAGACTGCAAAAAAATGGACACGTGCAGTCATTAGTTCACAAGGCTTTCGTCTACCCTTGGTCAAGACAAGAACAACAACGTATGGAGCCAAGGTTTAAAGCTTTCAGTAATTAATCATCCCATTACATATATAAAAATTTAATCAGTATCTACTGTAATTTTCACGATTAAATATGGCAGTCGAGTAAAAGTGCTAACATATGCTTATGTGATTAACAGAGGTTGAAAGAAATTGAGATTTCTAGTTTAGAAATTCTCTTACTCCATGCAACAATTTGAAATACTACTAATAAGTGCAATAAAATATTCGATAGGTACGTAGTTGATTAGTTACTGGGATTATTATAATATCTCGCAAGCAATGAAAGTTTTAAGTTAACAAACCCTTTTTTAACCTTACATAAACAGTTACTTAGGAATTAAAAAAAAATCTATGAAAAGAAGATCTATTTTGCACCTTGTCATAACTTTTTTTTTTTTTTTTTTAGCATCAACAGTAGGAAGTAGCCTATGCCATAGAACTATAATACTATTTTCCGTTTCACCTAATGTGTCTTCTTAAGCAAGCCTCTTCGCTTCCCACTAATCACCCTATAAAATAAAAGGAGCATCCAGAGAGTGCAACACCCAATAGCTGGTTTAAGGTTCGAATATTTGATTTTGCCCTATGACCTTGACCTTTGACAAATTACTTTCAAAATCGAATTGTTTCATTCTTGTCTCACCCTCAACATATCCACAAACTTTGGTTCAAATCAGATTAGAATTGCCTGAGTTGACTTTGTCCACTGACCTCAACCTTTGACTTTTCGATATGACCTTTTAGCCTGAACTCTTCTGCAAAGTTTAGTATACATCAGATAAATGCTTTCTGCTGATCTTGTCGTGTAACCTTTACCGTGGGCATCTTGTTATAAAAAAAAAAAAAAAAAAAAAAAAAAAAAAAAAAAGTCTTCTGAATGATCCGCAGTTCACCCACCAAGTTTGATCCAACTCGAGTCAAAGCTTTTTAAATTACTTTATTCACATACAGACACATGCGTCAGATTTTGTCCTGTGACCCTGACCTTTGACTGATTGTTCTGAAAATCAAATACTTCGTTAGTGTCATATTATTAACAGTTCCATAAAGCTTGGCCTTAGCTGAGTAAAAACTGCTTAGCTTAGCCTTGGCTTTGATCTTGACCTTTGACCCATTGTTCTAAAAACTCAAAGTTGTACTCCTTGGCTGACTTTCAACACTTCCACCAAGTTTGATAAATTAGCTTAAACCAGTTTTAGTTCTTTTGTTAGAAAGCACTTACATGGGTCGGATTCTGATCTTGCCCTATGAACTTTGCCTTTGACTGATTATCAAAACTGACTTGCTTCATTCCTGTCTCACTCTCAAAACGTTCCCAAAATTTGGTTTAAATTATATAAAAACTTAATTTTGCTAGGTCACCGCTTGACCAAGCCCTGTGCTCTTGACTTTTGGCGTAATGATCTAAAGATAATACCTTTTCTCATCAGCTAATCTTCAACCCTACCACCAAATTTGGTTAGAATGGGATAAAAACTGTTTGAGCTATTTTGTAAACACACACACACACACACACACACACACACACACACACACACACACACACACACACACACACACACACACACACTCATTCCTGTAAAGATACAATTAGGTAAGAACAATTAGGTAAGGTAAGAACACTATTCAAAACGTAAAACTCAGTCTCGCTCTTCGAGGGCGGGTGTAGAAGTTCTTAAAAGTTCTTTACATAATTCAGTAAATGTAAGTATTATGGACAGGTATTAATATAAATGAAAAATATCTATCTATCTATTGCCAGAAGCCATTATCCCGCAAAGGGTGGCCAATGACTGAGTTATTTGTTTTATGGGGAGGGGCACTAACCCTCCACCAACCCACTTGTTGATACGTAGGGAGCACGTATGGTTTGGTTATATGGTTACCACCCAGTGTTCTAAATGGTTTCTTGGCTTACAGGAAACCATTTGGCTTGTCACTCAATGTAAAACCGCCTGTAATGGAAAGAAAAGCAATAAGAAGTGACAGAAAAGATGGACGACATAGGAAGAGAGGAGGGCAGGCACAGAAAAGAATATGATAAAGGCTAAGGAAGAAGTAGGCAGCACTACATCAAGTGAGTGGATGATGATCCCCACCACCTACCACTATTACAAAGGATTTTACGAAAACAAGGCTATTGTTGCCCGTTTTAAAATCCAGTGGTATTATTATGTGTTACCAGAACACCACAAACGATCCCAATTATTATAATCCTAATGTCAGTGAGACGTAGAACCATGTCAAAGAAAGGATTATTTATTACCACGAGTCTTGACACCTTCACAAACATACAGTTGGTCTCTTCTAACTGATACACTAGTCTGGCGATAGAAAAGACAGTATCTGAACAAGAAGCAATGCCAAGGTACAGAAAACCCGTCCCTGGCATCATTTTAGTGTTGACGTATAAACACACCAGGATATCTAGTCAGAGATGTCACATATCAACTTTGGAGTATATCGGGTGAAAATTGACAATATTCTGCCCATTTGAAATTTTAGGCCAGACCCACCCGACATTGACCCCCCTAATGCTAACTGGGGGGTGACCCCCCCCCCATGTAATGATGCACGTTATAGGATGCAGTTTTGAAAGTTGCAACCATAGGTTTTGGTTTCATGTCGATATGACGAATTCGAAAGGAGTTATGACGAAAAAAAAACCTTTTTACTTATTTATTTATTTTTTACCTTTTTTGGGCCTACAGCCTGAGCCTTGGCCCAGTTTGGCCCAAAATTTAATCAGGTGATCAGAAGGTCATAGCCAATCATCCCTGAAATTTTAGTCAAAATGGCACCAGTACTTTTCACGTGAAGTTGTTAACAACAGACAGACAGAAAGAAAAACCGACAAACAAACAGATAAACCGAGTGGAAACAATACCCGTCCCCAAGCCCCTCCTGAGCGGGTACGGGTAAGGCCAGATTCACATGACCCGTTTTGGTTCCGACAGGCAGTCTGGCGGCTTGACGCCGTCAGACTGTTGTGTATTCACATGACGCGTTCCCGGTCTGTACAACATCGCCATTCAGTGTGTGCTCATTTGCTCATTGTTGCGTGAGGATCATGACTGGTCGGTCTCTAAGGAATTTGGCGGCAATTGCTCTACTTTTAGAAGAGGAGGAGGAAGAAAAAGTTCGTGGATTGAGGAAAAGGTTATGGGTACACCAGTCACTGATAATAAGAAAGTTCGAGGGAGAATTCTGCACCCTGTATAAAGAACTGGCAGATGATAAGGTAAAATTTTTCAGTAGTCCTGCTGAAGCACTACCTTGGGAGAGATATAGCATGTCCTGTATTAAGGCTGAGTGATACAGCACATCCTGTATTAAGGCTAGAAAAAACAGTGAATTTTACCTGCAAAGATTATGAGTTATAATTTAATGTATAATAAAATAATGACACACTCATCTGATTTGTTTACTTCCTCGCCAATCACTTTCCATACCGGTATCTTATATTTATGCAGATTATCACTGTACTTCTTGTTAGTCATATCAAATAACTCTTCACAAGAACGCATAAGTTCGATCAGCCTTTCGTCCATGATGCCAAACAATGAACTGTATGTGTTATCTCCATGGACAAGGCAGTAGCGAGTCGTGGAATGGACGGGTACGCTACATGTCCTCGTTCACATGAGCCATCACCAACCCGTCAGGCAGGTGTCAAGTCGCCAGCCAACTGGCCAGGATTTCTCGAGAAGATATCCGTGACGTGTCTGCCCGCTGACTGACGGCTGCCGCCATCAGCTTGACGAGTCATGTGAACAGTTACATTAGAACGCATGTAAGAAATCTCTATGGCGTCTAGCAGGCAGCCTGCCTGTCGGAACCAAAACGTGGTCGTGTGAATCGGGCTTAACAAGAAGCGATGCCAAGGCACAGCAAACCCGTTCCCGGCAGTCGTTTTAGTGCTGACGTATAAACTCAACAGGATATCTAGTCAAATATGTCACATATCAAATTTGGTGTAAATCAGGTGAAAATTAACGATTTTATACCGTTTTGAAATTTTAAGCCCGACCCACTTGACACTGACCCCCCTACCGCTAACTAGGAGGTGACCCGCCTGATGTAATGAGGCATGTTATAGGCTGCAAATTTGAAAGATGCACCTTTAGCTTTTGGTTTCAATTCGATATGACGAATATGAAATGAGTTATGGAGAAAAAATGATTTTTACCAGTCTCTGTTTCTTTACATTTTGGGGGCCTACTGCCTGGGTCTTGACCCAGTTTGGCCCAGAGTTTAAGGATGATCAGAAGGTCATAGCCCATCATTCCTGTAATTTTAGTCAAACCCGCACCATAAGTTTTCGCTAAAGTTGTTAACAGACAGACAGACAGACAGACAGACAAACAAACAAACAGACAGACAAACCGAGTGAAAACAGTACCCGTCCCCGAGCCCCTCGTGGGCGGGACTGGTAAATATCACCATTAACCCGTCACGTCCCGAGGTTTTCCGCACCTCCGACGTCCCCCAATCCCGAGGCATTTTCGAAAAAAAATGTTTTGGCTAAAACCTTCGCTTTTGGTGAGAAACATCGAAAATTCATAGAGAAATCGCTCACCTGAGGTTTAAAATACTCAATCCAGGTAGGAGTTCCTCCTTACCTGACTGGGTTTTCTAACATGCTGGCACCAAAGAAAACGAGTTCTATGGGAGGGTAACTATTTTATCCACTCATAAACGGTATTCATTTATTTACTTGGTACGAATTTATACGTAGTATGAGAGTATATTGGTTTTCAAGCAGTAATAAAGGCATTATAAGCATTGTTTCACTCACTAACTAATCACCATACCTGACCTTTTTTTTGCCACATTACCTGATCATTATTTCTGACTGTTTCTTCTTCTAATGCTGTGTAAACATTGTCCTCCACATTGTCATCGATTGGGGAATCACTCTGGCACTGAATATCTTTACTGGCCAGGTCACTGGTAACAGGTGAATTGCCAAGACAATGGCGTGAGGGGGGGAGGGGGGAGGTTATGCGGTGTAAGGCATTGTTCCTGCTTGGCATCTTGTAGAGGAATAGAGGAAGGTGTCCCGTGTATACATACGAAAAATCACGCACGAAAATTGAAAATTGTGCAAATTAGGGACCTTGCAATTGCACGACGTACCAGTACGTAGCCGGGACTGGCAAATGCAAATCGTTGCAACATACCCATACGTCGACGGGACGTCTCGGGTTAAGAAGATTAGTAGTCATCGGTTTTGTTAGTTTTCTGTGTAACCGCATGTGTAAGAAGTGACTAGTCTTGTCCTGGAGGGTGGTGTTATCTATGTCTTATCTGATCTAGAGGTCTGGTGTTACACTGAAGGGTTCACAATATTATTTAAACACTTCATATTGAGCAAACATTTCAAACTTTTTCCTCTCTTCGCCGGTGGTTTGGAAATCTTGTGTCGAAGTTCCTTTCAGTAAATAGTAAATAAGATAAAAAAAGAAAATATCATGAGCCTTTGCATAACAGAGAGCTCCAAAAATAGCCGGAGTGGGCAGAACTATAAAGTTGCAATAAAAAGCATGTAATATTCTGTACTAATGCTACTCATTCCCATATTTAATGCTGAGGGTCCAGCTTCTCGTAAAGTAACACCTGTTCAGATAATCGTTTATTGACATTTTCTTTAGAGTTCCTCTGTCATTCTTGAAGTTCGTTTTAACAACGAATATAAATCTCTGAGTCAGAGACACTAATACACAAACGTATACAAAGACGCAATTTGCATTCAAAGAGGTACAGTACATGCAGAACCCCATTTACTTATACCAAAGTAAGATTACTCACTGAAATACCCACCCCAACGGGAGACCACGGAAGGGTTGGCGCAACACCCACCCCATGGAGGAGCCACAGACAGGGTGTCGCAACACCCACCCCAGGGGGAGACCACAGGGAGGCGCGTTGGGTGCGCGAAAAGCCCAGCCCCATCGACAAGCAGTCTTCCTGCTGGAGCAGGCGCAAACAATCGTGCCAGCTCTCTCTGTTCGGCCCCAGTCCCAAGGGCCGCCTTCCCCACCGAGGTCCCACTAGGGAAGGGCCTCCCTCCACGCCGCCCAGCAGCCCACTCCAGATGACCCAGCCCCTGGCAGTGGTCCCGTGCCTCCTGCGGAAGGGCACACCTGACGAGATTCCTCCCACCCCCGGACGACACCTGTGAGCAGCCCAAGTCCACAGCAGCCTGAACCAGAGTCCACCTGTCTTATTGTGACTCTTATCTGTACAGTGTATAATATATTAATACTTTATTCAGTATTGTGTTGTGACTATGGCAATAAACGTGTAAGGTTGGTTGACCCTAGTTTTTATGCCCTGTTCCTCTAGTTGCATGCTCTAGACCCGGTCTCGAAGGGAACCCCAGCTCAGTCGCTCGAGTTCCGAGGACAAGAAGTTGACCCTTGAACACGTAGCATAACAGTCACATTGGTAAAATTAATTACTTTATGCAGCTCAGGAATTTAGGAGTGCATTGTTGAAAATAAAAGCAAACGCCAAAAGTCTCCTAAGAATGCCAGGTTTTAGTCATGCGTTTAAAAATTTGCCGCACACCATCCGTAGGTGGAAAGAAACGGCATGATGGTGGTGGTGGTGGTGGTGGTGGTGGTAGTGGTGATAGTAGTACAGTATGTAGACACGAGAACTAGGGTGTCAACGCAAACGAATCATCGAACGTGCCTGTAACCAGCAATAAATAACTATATACTCGTCACGGGAAGCTTACGCACTAGGAATCATACAAGATAGAGAAGTAATATTATTTGGAGTATTCTTTGCTTTTGGAAGATATCGCTGAGACAGTGTTAAGTGCAGTGCAACGAAACGGACTTTAAGCATCAGGGTCACACTGACCATCTGTGTCCACCTCAAGGCTGTGTGTAAGGCGGATTATCATTGCGACTCAGTGATTAGACAGCACACCCATCCACCAACACCTCCCAGACCCCACCCCACCCCCACATATTCCCACACACACCCACAATCAACCCACCCCCACACATCCCCCACACACCCACAACCACCCCACCCCCCTCACATTCCCCCACACACCCACACTCAACCAATCCCACACCGCCCACAAATACACACACATAATTTACTCACAATCTCCCTCAGCAAAATAATCATGTTCAAAGCAATCCAGAATATAGTCTACTCGTAAAGACACTGCATACGCATATGTTCAAGCTGACCTGAGTACATACATGTAGATAAATAATAAACTCACAGCTCCTCTTCTGTCTGTCTGTCTGTCTGACTGTCTCCCCTTCTTTCTCTTCTCTCTCTCCCTCTTCCTATCTCCCTCTCTCCCTTCCTCTCTCCTTTTCCCTCCTCTCTCTCCCTATCTCCCATTCTCTCTCTCTCCCTCCCTCTCTTTCCCTCCTCTCTCGCTCTCTCTCTCTACTTCTGCCTTGCCGGATGATTGCCATATATGCTTCTTCCCACACTGTTAATTCTCTCAGTCTCTTGTGATTCAGTCTGCTGAATAAAGTCGTCTGGCGTTAGAGAAAGTATAATGCTGAATGCTGAAGTTGCCTGGCCATGGGAAAATCCATAATGCATTACTAGGCGCAGGCTTATTTGATTTACTGTTAACTGATTACAAGTGATTGCTGATAGCTGAAATAGTACGTTCGAGTTGTTCGAGAGGGAATGTGGATTAATAGCATCAGTACGATAACGACTTTTCATGCTGTAATTGCTACCACCAGAAGTTTTTTGCTGAACTTTGGACGGACCTGTTGTAGTAATGGGGTCATAACCAGCGTCCGTTAATCAATTCACAACCAAATGTCTCTCACCCAAGCTCATTAAAATCATTTGGTGAAAGCAATATTGATATATGAAATGGTGCCTTGTGATGGGTTAGCATATTCAGGCCCTTATTATTCACTCTCAGATGAATAATGTATCCGAACGTCAGCTGGAAGATACTGTAATACCAGCGTTTTCCTAATCACGAGAGAGCAAACAGTGACAATATTATAACTACTGGCAAGCACTTAGCGAAGCTCAGCTTACCAGAGACGAACAACGATAACTAAAATAAATGCAAGAGGAGTCTCTCAATATGAGTTAAAACAGCGTGAGAAAAATTATGTTCATTTGCATGATGAGTGGAAAACTCAATAAAATGAAAGCTGTTTAGCGTCTCATAAATAAGATTTAACAGTCTCACCCTCCCCGGCAATATTGTAAGGGGAAATAAATGATTATATATTTAAAAAGGAAGGGAAGGAACGAAACTTGGATGTCAAACCCTCAACAGACCCTGGTCCAGGTGAAGGGTCATTAATGTGCAAACTCCATGTACTACGTAAAAAGCACGGCATTGCCCACCCTGGGGGGTAATCCCCTCCCGGGGGGGGGGCCATCAGGGGGTCCCATTCTGTCTAAAACGTGGCCGCAGTGAGCGTCTACCAGTATGCAAAATCTCGTTTTCCTAAATTCAAAACCATGCCCATGCATACAGACTTTGGCCAGGACCCCGGAATGTAAACACTTCCCCTTATACTCATTTTTTTTTATTGAGGCGAAGATGCACTTGATAAGTTGGTGACGATTGGCTGAATGCAACATGTCCGAATAACATTTACTAACCCAAATTTCCCCATCTGATATATGTTGTCAAATAATAATAAAGAGATTATGAAGTAACGTTGCATTCAGCCAATCATCACCAATCTGTCAAGTGCATCTTCGCCTCGGAAAAAAAAAAAAAAAAAAAAAAAAAGTACAGTGAAGAAAGGGTGGATCTATGGGGATTTCATCTTGCCTATAACGTAGCTTCAGTAAAGATCTACCATTGTGCAAAATGTCATATTCGTAGGTTTATATATATATATATATATATATATATATATATATATCATTGTGCAAAATGTCATATTCGTAGGTTTATATATATATATATATATATATATATATATATATATATATATATATATATATATATATATATATATATATACCCCTTTTCGTGGTAGGTAGGGGCGCTCACCATCCACTCAATCGATGTAGTGCTGCTCTTAGGTGTCTGCCCTTTCCTCTTCTCCATCCTTTTTTCCTTCCATCCTCTTCTGTCTTTCTTTCATTCATTCTTTCCTTGTCCTTCTGCCTGCAGGTGACTTACACTCCGTCTTCTGTCTTTCATTTCTTCATTTTTTTCTCTTCCTTCTGCCTATGGGTGACTCTACACTGAGTGAAAAGCCAAATGATTTCCTGTACACCAGGAAACCATTTACTACGCAGGGTGGTGACCATATATTCAAATTATGGCGCCTGATGGTTTAGTGGGTAATTAAGTCGCTCCAATCGGAATGAGCTGGTGAAGGTTTATATCCAAGAGATGGTTGGGTTTATTGCTCACGTAATGCCACTCAGGGATGAGTGAGACTGGTCACTCTCATCTTAAATGCCAGGACCAATCAGTTTAGCCCCTGGCTCCTACGCTCCTCATGGAGCAACATAGGATTGGATAATGTATGGATGGATGGATATATATTTGGCATTCCTCCTTCCAGGAGCCGCCTTGCCTAGCCCGTGACGTTCGTCATCGGGGGTCCCACTTTGCCTAAATCGTGACCGGGGTAAACTTTTACTCATATTCAAATCTGTTCGTTTATTAAAAACTATGGCAGTGCATAATGGCTCGTCGAGATCCACGAGAGCTCTCTCCACTCCCTTGAGGGGCATCCCTCGATGGTTCAGCCCTTTCCAATAGCAAAATTTTGGTCTAAAAATTTAATAGCACTTAACGACTCTGGCCTAGACCACTAGAGGCTGCTAATACAGCTCTGCCGTTATGCAAATATCCTTGTTTCTAAGTATAAAATTGGCCGTGCCTAACGGTTTTGGGTGGGACACCTTGGGAGCCGCCGCCCTCAGGGGTCCCACTCTACCTGAAACGTAGTCCTGGAAGAAGTCTAGTACAGTGAAGTTTTTCGTTTATCTAACATCGTTCCCGAATGCCTGAAAACCATCCTTCAAGTAAGTATAGTAACTCAGTGAGTGAGTGAATGACAGGGACGAACACAGTTTTTGGCCTTCCCTGTGGGTCCAGCAATTATAATACATGACAGCAATTTCACAATCCCTTCGTACACTGTCATCACTAGATACTGATCAAGTTGTCTTGTCTGAAAGTGGAAGATAACAGATAAGGTGAAGATAAACCTTTTTGGAGAGGCCTTGAAATGTATCTGTCACCCACTGATAACGAAGAGTAATATTTAAAAACACTTTCTTTGACCACTTGTCTGCTTCGCGACGGGACACAGAACGATTTTGGCAACTCTTCGTGTTTTAGTGGTTCTGTTATTTGTAACACCATTTCCTCAGCAATTGATTCTGTACATTGGACGTACATAATTATCTCGTATGATACTGATCACAACCTTATCACTCTAGCTTGTCCTCTCGCTCCAGTAGGGCCTTTGGACCCTCTCGAGAAGCGGCGGCTGTGGCAATTTGGAGCAGTTGATTGGGAGGCCCTCCGGCAATACTACTTTGATTTTCCCTGGAATGATTGTTGCTTGCATAACCGAGAGCCATCTGAGTGTGCCTTGCACATTACGGAGGTTATTCTCTCGGCCATGGAAACATCCATTACCTTTTCTTATCCTGTGAGTAATAAAAAAAAAAAATGTTTTAATCACGCTTGTTCTAAGGCTGTCCGCAACAAGGAGAAGGCCTACAAAAGGTATCACAGCCAACCCACCCCTGAATCTCATCTCTCTGACCGGAATTGTGCTAGGTCTGTTCTTCGCTCTACTAAAGATAATTTCATTCGCACTAAATGCTCTCCAACTCAAATTCTTCTCTCTCCTTCCGGCACCTTGTCAAAAACCTTTCTAACAATTTTTCCTCATCATCCTTCCCTCCTCTTTTCCACTCTGATGGCTGTGTAGCTATTTCTTCTACTGATAAAGCAAAACTCTTCACTCAGAGTTTCTCCTACAATTCCACCTTAGAAGATTCCGGTGCTATTCCTACATCACATCTCTCCTCTGACTTCCTCATGGATGACATTAAAATTTCTTCAATTGATATTTTGTTCTGCCATCACTAGCCTCTGTATGAATAAGGCATTTGGGCCTGATGAGGTTCCTCCTGTTGTCTTCAAGAACTGTGCATCTCTGGTTACACCCTACCTAGGGAAATTCTTTTGTCTTCGTCTGTCAACTTGTACCTTTTTTCGTGCTGAAAGTTTGTTCTCATTCAGCCTGCCCCAAAGAAGGGTGACCATTCTCAGCCCTCTACCTATTGCCCATTTGCTTTAACACCATGTATTTCAAAAGTTTTTGAGTCTATTCTTAGCAAAAACAACAAAATCACCTTTCCTATCACAACCTTCTTTCTAATCGTAAGTATGGGTCCCGCCAGGGACACTCCACCGGCGATCTTCTCACCTACCTTTCAGACTCCTAGTCATCCTCTTTTCGAGACTTTGATGAAAACTTTGCCATTGCACTTGACATCTCAATGGCTTTCGATTGAGTGTGGCACAAATCTTTAATTTCCAGCCTGCTGTCTTACGGCTCCTATCCTTCTATCTGTACCTTCATATCTGCAGTAGCGTCCTTTCTGGTGGTTCTATAGCTGGTGTTATAGACGGCCATCGTTCTTCTCCTAGATCTATCAATAGTGGTGTTCCTCAGCGCTCTACCCTATCACCAACTCTCTTCTTTCTATTCATTAATGATCTTCTAAGCTGTACATCTAATCCTATCCACTCATACTTGATGACTCCACCCTTCACCTTTTCATTTGCTTCCCGCAGCGTCCGCCTCAGCAGTTACTTCAACAATCAAGGGATGAGGCTATGGCATACCTAATGTCTGACCTGAAGTAAAAATAATCTTGTTTTTAATGCATCAGCAACTCAGTTCTTACGTCTTTCACTGCGGCAATATCGTCCACACCAGTATCCTCTAATTTTTAACAATATCCAACTGAATCCTATATCAACTTTAAACATACTTGGGGTTTCATTCTGTCGGGATCTATATTAGAAAGATCATAGTACCTCACTTGTAAAATCTACTTCAAAGAGATTAAGTTTGCTAAACTGACTCCGTGCCTTTTTTTTTTTTTTTTTTTTATCCCGCACAGTTGTTGACTTTATACACGGGTTTTATTCGCCCTTGTTTAGAGTACAACTCTCAAGTGCAGGGAGGCTCCCCACATAGAGCTCCTCTCAACAAGATGGAATCCAAGGCTTTTCGTCTCATTAACTCTCCTTCTCTTACTGGCTTCCTTCAACCTCTGTCTCTTCACCTCATTATTGCATCTTTATCTCTTCTCTGTCGCTTCTTCAATGGTCACTTTTCCTCTGAACTGTCTGCTTGCGTCCCTCCACAACTTTGGCGTGCTTGCAGCATCCGTCAAGCGGCAAACTCTCATCCTTTTTCCGTCCAACCCTCTAATGTATGAGTTAACCGTTACTCCCAGTCCTTTATGTATGCAACAGGTAAACTCTGGAACTGTCTACCTCTCTCTGTATTTCCTAGTGCCTATGATCTCCAGTCTTTCAAAAACAGTGTGTCCAAGAATCTCGAAATGAACGGATCTTGATTTGGGTTCTCGGTTATCCTGTTTTTTTTTCTTCTTTTCTTTGAGGGAAAGATCTTACTGGCCTCGGGTCTTTGGTTCTTGCATAAAAGAAAAATATCTCTACCAACATCTTATCATCTTTCATCCCTAACCTTCCTAATCTTATCATATCTCCTCTCATCTCTTACCATCCTTTGTTTAATTTACAATCTTGTAGACTTTACCTTCCTAACCTTATCATAGAATCTCTCTGTCCTCTTCTTCGCAAACTTATCCAGACATGGTAGTAGTTGGAGGTGCTCATTATCTACTTACGTGACGTAGTGCTGCCTACCTCTTTTTCATGCCCCTCATCCTTTTTATGTTTCTGTCCTCCTCTTTCTGTTTCGCCCATCCTACCTTTCACTATTTACTACACGTCTTTCCACTTCAGATGGCTCAACACTTAGTCAGAAGCCGGGTGGTTTCTTGCATCTCAGGAAACCATTTACAAATCTGGGTGGTAACCATATAGCCAACTAACGGGGTGACTTGGAGCCTGCTATGGTGCCCCGTGTTAACTGGGTGGAGGTGGAAATGCGGCGTCCACCCAGTAACCAAACCTCAATACTAATCTCCGCGCCTAGCTGTGGTGAGACCCTGTCATCCACATGGAACATCAGTTCACTGCATGGGACAGCCCCGTAGGGGCAGCTGTTTGCCTGAGGTTGATGGGCCTACATGATCAGATAGACTGCGGTAGTACAACAACAACAAGAACAACACCAAAAGCTAACAACAACAGCAATGACAACAGCAACAACAACAGCAACAATGACAACTGCTTTCTAAGACATCCTTTTCCTCTTTCCTTATTAAGCTTATCTTACTATCTTTCATTCCTAACTTTCCAACCCTTACAACCCGTCACCATTCCGGGGGGGCTCGGGAACAGGTGCTCTTTTCACTCGGTTTGTCTGTTTGTTTGTTTGTCTGTCTGTCTGTCTGTCTGTCTGTCTGTCCGTCTGTTAACTTTATGCGAAAACTACTGGTGCGATTTTGATTAATATTACAGGGATGATGGGCTATGACCTTCTGATCTGATCACCTGATTAAGTCTGGGGTCAAATTAGGCCAAGGCCCAGGCTGTAGGTCCCCCCAAATGTAAAAAAACGGGGACGGGTAATTTTTTTTTTTCTTTAACCACAACTCATTTCAAATTCGTCATATCGACATAAAACCAATATCTAAATGGGCATCTTTCAAATCTGCATTCTATTACACGACTCATTACGTCAGGTGGTCACCCCCCAGTTTGCGGTAGTGGGTCAATGTCAGGTGGGTCGGGCCTACAATTTCAAATGGGCAAAAAATCGTTAATTTTCAACCGATTTACTCCAAATTTGATATGTGACATCTTTGACTAGATATCCTGTTGTGTTTATACGTCAGCACGAAAATACTGCCGGAGATGGGTGCCGGACCGGTGCCTTGGCACCGCTTCTTGTTTTAACCATCCTTCCACCTTTGCCTTCCTAAACTTCCTACCCCTTTCATCCCTACTAACCGTTCTACTCTTATCTTTTTATCTTTCAGTCTTTACCTTCCAACCAATAATTTTAACTATTTCTACCTTTGCCTTCCTTACCTTACTACCTTTCAGCCCTACACTTTCTAATTTTACGTTACCATCTTTAAAACCCTGACTGATCTATCATTGCTATCTCTCAACTTTTTCATTCTCAGTCTAACTTAGCACCTTACGTAGGCTGTCATAAATGCACAGACGGTATAGTGCAGTATGCGAAAGATGACTGATACCAGTTCTTATAAATATGTCTTCTAACCTTCCAAACCTTACCTGTCTATAACCTAACCCTCCTAAACCTAACCTCGCATTCCTTGTCTTTGTACTCAATTTTGCCTCCCTTTTATCATTTTTTGTTTTAGCCTGCTCTCAAACTAACCTTTCTAGTCTACAAACTTAACCCTAATCAAAGCTTCCTAGTCTACCTATAAAATTTCATCTTTGCTTACTTAATCAAACCTAAAGTTCCTGCCGACCTAACCTACCATTCCTAGCTTATCTACCTAACATATCTTACAGAGCCTAACTTTCCTAACATACCTAGCTAGAATAACCTTCCTAGTATAGTTACCAAACCCAGCATTTTAACTCATCACCTAAAATTAACCTAACCTACCTAACCTTCCTAGTTTCCCTACTTAGCTCACCTAAGCTAACCATCTTCATCTCCCTACATGACCTAACCCTTCTAACTTTCATAGCCATCCTTCTTAACCTACCTATTCTAACCCTGTCCTGACTTTCCTACATCACCGTACCTTCCAAATAGCTTAGGATGCTTACTTAATCTCACCTTCCCAATTCACGTACCGAACTAACATATCTGTCTTACCTACCTGATCAAGCCTTTCTACCTAACCTAACTTTCATATCCTAACTTTCCTAATCTGCTTATATAATGTAACTTCCCTGTGCTACCAACCTATCCTAACCTTTCTAATCCTTCTCCCTATTATAAATTTCCTTTCCCAACCTTACCAATCTTTCTACCTAATCTAACTTTCCTATCCTACCAATCTACCCTAACACTCCTAATCTACCTACTGAAACTAACATTCCCATATTATCCGACCTACCTACCTAACATTATCTACGAGAATAATCTAATTTTTCTACTGTATCACACCTACCTACCCAAACTTATCAAGTCTGCGTAGGTAACCTAACTTTTTCATCCTATCTTACCTGCCCTCTTCCTACCTCAGAACTCTTACCTTTTTATAAAGCTAACAGCATGTGTCATCTAAAAATAAATCTGTATCAATGGTTCTTAACTCTTTGGATTCAGTGACTTATCGTCTATTTTTATTTTCTGTTTCGAGACAATTTTATTCAGCATAAGAGGGATTTTTCGTGCTGGCGTGGTTAGATATAGCTATCTTTAACCGCTTTACAACGAGAGGCAATTCAATTATAAATATAAATTTCTGGTTGTTGCAAGAATGCTGTGAGACAAGCATCACTGTCACCTGTAGGTCGCCATGCCATATCAAGTGGGTGGTCAAAGATCTTCAGTGACTGTTGTGACCACTCATCGAAGTCAAGTAGGGTCTGTGATGCAACACAGCTCTATACACTGAGGGACATAAATACACCTAACTCTGCATCACTTCTGCTTTTCTCTGCCTACTGCTGGCCTACTATCCGTAGGTGAGATTGGGTTAAATATGCTATTCTGCTTAAGATGATTATTTTACTTAATGTGTCTGGAAGAAAGGTGAAAGACTTGCCATTAGTGTTAAATAGACACTGCGGATTATTAGATGGACACTTGACCTTGACAGTATGCAGATCCAAGATAGGCTTTTCTGGCGTCGTTCGTTGACTTACCTTTCACTGAATGATACTTCTGCTGTTTCTGGGAAGTCTAACCATTAAGCCGCCACGTCCCGACCGATTATTCACCAATGACTCACCCCAATCCCGACCGATTTTGGATTCTATTTTTTTTTGGGGGGGGGCTCAAATCTCCACTCTTTGTGAAAAACTATGGCAAATCACAGAAAAAGTGCTCAACTGAGCTTAGAAATGGGCTATACAGGTGACCCTTTAAACACCTAGTACCATGTTCTCCGGAGCCGTGCTGCGGGTGTTGCTTTTTTCTATGGTAGCGGTAACTATTGCAAACCACTCAGAATAGGGAGATATTTGTTCATTTGGTACGAATTTATATGCAGTACAAGAGTATATTGATTTTCACACAATAATATAGGAGATATAAGCATTGTTTCACTCACACGTCAACATACTGCACCTTCCTTGGTGACGTTACCTCCTCATCACTTCTGCTTGTGTCTTCCTCTGGCACCACGCAATCTTTGTCCTCCACACAGTCATCGATTGGGGAATCACTCTCACCTTCAATTTCGTACCGAGGTGCGACACATCTTTACTGGCCAGGTCACTGGTAACAGGAGAGTTGCCCAGATAATGGCGTGCCGGGGGGGGGGGGGTCACGCAGGGTAAGGCAACGTCCTCGCCTGGCAGCAGGTAGAGGAAGGTGTCCCACGTATACATACCAAAAATCACGAGCAAAATTTGAAAAATGTGCAAATGAAGGACCTCGCAATTGCAAAATGTATGGGTACGTTGTGCGGACTGAGTGTGACAGAGCATTGCAAGGTACCCATACGTTACTGGGATGCAGCGAGTTAATGAAAGCAGTAAAAGCTAATTAATGACATGACTCCTAAACCAACCACGATTCTCTGCCAAGTTGAAAATTATCCGTTGAGACAAGGTGTGTGTGTGTGTGTGTGTGTGTGTGTGTGTGTGTGTGTGTGTGTGTGTGTGTGTGTGTGTGTGTGTGTAATTAACTTACATATGTGGTAGACTAGCAGCACAAGCCAAAATATATCTGCATCTTTTTTTGTAAGTTAAACTTCAGTTAGAAGGAATGAATTACGAAACAAGAGTGAAACTATATTAGGTGATTATTTCGTATTTTTAATGTAGTCGTTATTTTAAAATCTATTTTACCGTAAGTAATTCATACTACTGTTCATTTATTTTAAAAAATTCTGTATTAGCTTGCGCATACAGGGTGTTTAAAAAATAGTGTTCGTAAATTGCTGAATGAATAGAGCCGCCATTAGGTGACCAAGGCCGACACATGCAAGCATGTTGGAGCCTTTAAAAACGAAAACGAAAACGAATATAAAACTTTACTATGTGACATTTTTGGAAATTTGTCATATTACCGCGATAATACACATTTCATGTTTAATAGGAACCTCTAGGGAATGAAAACGATCAGTAGCTTACCATCACCTCAATACCTTTATTTTTTCATACATTTGTGTACACCGATGTATTGCACACTACAGAATTACAATAGGTGCTCGAAATTTCTCCCCCCCCCCCCTCGTTGATACAGGCTTGGGTTCGGCGCAAAAGTGACTGGCATACACGTTCAAATACCCCTGGCGTGTTCCTTACTTCTCTACACGCCTCTTGAACTCTTTGCCACAGTTTCTGATGGGTGTTGACTGGTGTAGCATACACCCTGCTCTTCAGGTGTCCTCAAAGATAAAAGTCAAGTGGAGTTAGGTCGAGTGATCTAGGTGGCCAGGCAATGGGACCTCCACAGCCTATCCACTTGTCAGGGTATATAGCATTAAGGAAATCCCTCGTACCTTGTGCAAAGTAAGGTGGAGCCCCATCATGCTGGAACCACATTCGCATACGTGTTCTGAGGGGCACATCTTCAAGTAGTATGGGGAGGTCATCCTGAAAAAACCTGGTGTACACATTGCCTGTAAGTCGTTGTTGTAGCAAAAATGGTCCGATTATACGATCACCAAAAATACCGGCCGACACAAAAATGGTCCGATTAGACGATCACCAAAAATACAGGCCGACACATTGATCGCAAAACATTCTTGATGTCCCCTTGTTGTTGTTTTATGTGGGTTTTCTGCCGCCCATGTGTGTGTACTATGTTGGTTTAGCATGCTACCTCTTGTGAACACAGCCTCATCACTCCACAAAACATGTGTAAGAAAATCATTGTTCTCCCTCACATGAGTAAGAAGCCACCTAGAGAAATCCACTCGCTGGGGATAATCACGTTCGGTCAGAGCATGGATGAGCTGGTGATGATACGGGTACAGGCCTTGTCTGTTTACAATCCTCCATGCAGATGCATGAGCCACAATGAATCGTGCACCAAGTCGACATGTACTTGTAGATGGTTCATCTCCGATGGCGTTGAGAATATCCTCTTCTACATCGAGTAGGTGCTCGGCATGAGGCCTTCCTCTGTTTACTGCACGTGGATTCAGTGTGCCATATTCCCGTAGTGGTCGTTCTACACGGAGGAAAGTAGGCCGAGACGGTTGTCTCCGGTTAGGATATCGCTCACCATACATCCGTACTGCTTCAGCTGCATTTCCTCCTGCTGTACCCAACGTAAGTAACATGTCTGTGTACTCTGCAGACGTGTATGGCTCCATGTCCGGTGCTGACTTAAGACTGCCAGTACATCCTTCTTTCTCTCACTTTCTCACAGTACCTTCAAATCACGAAGCTTCGTTCAAACCCATGAGGCAAACATGACTTGCTGCTTCAGGTTCACATTTGTGTAGGTTTCGTTAATAGTGTACATTACATCGGTGTACACAAGATTATGAAAAAATAAAGGTATTGAGGTGATGGTAAGCTACTGATCGTTTTCATCCCCTAGAGTTTCCTATTAAACATAAAATGGGTAAATGTCATGGTAGATAGAACAAATTCCCAAAAATGTCACATAGTAAAGTATACAATATTTATATTTTCCTACTCTATTCATTCTGAAATTTATGAACATTATTTTTGGCACACCCTGTATTACTGGTACAAGGAGTTGGATCCCCCCCCCCAGAAGCAAAGGAAAATTGTTTTGTGCCAACATCATCTGGGCAGTGTGAAGGTTCATGATAAACTTTTTTCTAAGGATTAGAAAAAGGAGAAAGTAAAGTCACTTGAGGAGTTAGCACAAGATAGGATGTGGTGGTGTGAGTTCATCGAGGCCCTATGCATCCCCGAGGGTGCCACAGGAAATGATTGATTTAATTGATTGATTGATTGCTAACGTACACCTTATTCGGTAACTAGTTAATCCTTTCAGTACGATGTTGTCTTTTTCTTTTATCGCTACCACCTGGTAATACTTTACATCAAAGGGATACCTTAGTTAGTGAATGAGTTAGAAAACATATTAATTACAGTCTTGGGCACAATGACATATGCTTTTTATTCTTTCCGCCGCCAGACGATTTCTTTGGCTTAGAAAATTCTTCTCATAAAGGAATGCTCAAGAATGTTAAGTTTTTAGTTACAGGGTATACAACCAGTTTTCGGTGTTCATCACAGATATTTATAATGAAATCCTGTACCACTGTAGAACAACCTAGGGAGATAAACAGTTACGTAGACGTTTAGATAAGATAAAATGGCCCAACATATTACAACACCGTCTCTTAACCAGCTGGTCTCAGTCACTTTCTAGACACCGCGCGGTCACTTCACAGGCGCCCTTCCTTCCACCCATCTAGTTCTACTTTTTTTTTGTTATTATTCCCTCCTTTTATTCCTTGTCATTGCCGGAGACGTATTAAAGAAATCGGCGAGGTAAATATATAATATATACTACTATTTATCTCATGTGTCTTGCTATCACAGTGCCGTGAACTGTTTAAATCTGAAATGTTTATACAGCACATGCAGTGTCCAGATTAGGTCTACAGAAAAATTTTGTACATTCCCATTAAAAGTTTCCATATATAAGCATAAATCTAACTGTTCGGTAACTTTATTGCGGATGAGTGTATCTAGAATGAAGTTTTCTATGATCATACAAGCAATCCATTCAAAGTTATTAGGAGCAATTTTCATGCTTATGAAAGCTGTTTTTTCTCTCTCTTCTTTTTTCACTGATATTAACTTTCTCATCATCGGAACAACTCTAGTAATACTGTACATTGCAGCTAAAGTTAAAAGATATTATTCAGTTTAGAGAAAGTAAAAAGAGTTTCTCTCTATGAACCCATGTTCTGGACAACGCAAGCATTTTATTCTAGCTAATATTAAAAAAATATATTTTCTTGAAAATAAGACAAAAAGGTACATGTGACAATATTGTGTGGACATGTGTAGTATTATATCCCAGCTACTGTTAAGGTTAGGCGATTTTTATTCAGCTGAGATTTGATACAAGAGCCTGGAAGTGTCTTTATTCCATTTAGGAGTAGATGCTTTCTTTTCAGCCGAGGCAACCTGAGAGTATTAATACTGTCAGCACTAATTCATGAACGGGCAACTAAAAATATATATATATTCTCGCTTAAGTTAGACAATTTTATTCAGCTGAGAGTGAATTAAAAGAGCTTGAGGGTTTTAACTACAGTGTGTCTTTATGTTCACTTCTCCTCCAGTGGCATTTTCTCACCTGGTTTGGCCAGATCCGCCGTCATGACTGTCTCCACTTCCTCCTGTAACTGTATACGAGAAGGGACAAACCAAACGAAACACTTCATTCCAACTTTAGCTATCCAGTACATTCTAACAAAACCCAAGACGCGCCAATTTTAAACTTAAATCTAACCACCTGTACTCAAACGACATTTTGTTGTTCTTCACGCCAATCATCAGTCGCCCTCCCCTCTATTTAAATATTGTGTTCTGATCCGGTCCCATCCCCTGTGCTGTTAATTGTCTTGTTTTCTCTCCCAACCCCCTCGAAATATCTTCCAGTCCACCTAGATTCTGTCTCATCCCACCCAAATTCTGTCCCAACCGTCAGATTCTGCCGCACTTCACCCAACCTCTGCCATGGGTCGGAAGTGGAGCAAGAGTGACAAGCGCAACATGGTGCTGGCGGTGGTGGGGTTCTTGGTGGTGATGGCGCTGCTCGTTACAGGAGGCATTCTGGGATCACAGAAAGATGATGAAATGGATATGGACCACACAACTGAGGTAGGAAGCAAATTCACACAATAACCAGCTGAACACAGTAGTACTCCCCACCTGTATGGCAAGTTGGTGACGGGGAGTGCTGAGGTTTCTCCTTTACTATTTTCAAGACTCATCTCTTGACCACCTTCGTTCCTTAATCCTTTCAGTTATTGAGTAACATGGAAAACAGTGTAGCATACGCTCCCCAACATTTTCCTCTATCTGTCCACACAAAACTATATGCACATTGCACTTACACCATCTACTCACAATTAAAGATAAAAATCGAATTCATCACTCAGTCTTGGGGCTGCCTTGGGGTTGGAAGGGGGACCATAGATACCACCATCTTTGTCTCCTCCTGTTGACGGCCAAAGGCATGTCTTAGGTCATGGTCTCCCACTCTTTCTGTCAGTTTCTGCACCATATATAGTCTTTCCTCTAGTTTCCTCTCTTTTGAATACCATTTCTTTCTTTTACATCACATCTTCCATCAGTGAACTCAACTAACGGGTGCCACTGACAACAGCCCTTTAGTCGTATTCGTTTATTTTCTTACCATTCACAAACTTGTTCCACAACAAGAATTGTCCAAATTCACTACACTTTTGATATAGCTATCATGTTGGTATCTGGCTAAATATATCTGGCCTATTTGCCTATTCCCAAATCCTACTGGTAACCCAGATTCTTTGACTGTATCACTTATGAAGTGAAACACATCCTTCCATCTTTCCTCTCCTTTCTCTGAAATCTCAGTTTTCGGATATTCCAATTTTCACCTCCGCCATTAGTTCTACATCTCTACAGTAAATGACCCAGAAAATTTCGACGTTCTGTACTAGACATTTTCTCTACAGCGAACCCTTTTACTTAACAGATCATCTTTTTAATTGGGCTTCTTCCATCACAACCTTATTTCAGTAACTTGTTTTAGTTTTCTAGTGAGTAAGTAAGTAAGTAATACGGACTAGCACCAAGCCCAAGAGGACTATATGGCACTAAAACCGCTGTGTAAAAATGACGGGTATGCTATGGTGGAATAAAGGTAGAGGGGGAGGCGGGGAAGACACTAAATGTGAGGCAAGATACGGGTTTGAGATAGGAAGTGCATGAAGTGTGTGATGGAAAACACAGGGGATTCACCAAGATCAGCTAAGGCAGGGGGACGACCAAGGGAGTAAAGGAACAGGAGAGTCCTTCTGCGCATGGCATGGAACCAAAGGCAGTCAAGCAAAAGATGGTGGACGGTGAGTGGGACCTGACTACATTGACAGATCGGAGGAGTGCCTCCTGACATTAGAAAGCCATGTGTGATCTGCGTGTGACCAAGGCGCAGACGGCCTAGAGCTCTTTCCCAGCGCCTGTTGTGATGGGAGGGCGACTGCCAGGGAGTGATAGTATGTTTGATGGAGCGGAGTTTGTTATCAGTTGTAGACGTCCATTCTGCTTGCCACCGCTGGCCAAGGAGACGGGTAACAATCGGGAAATAATCAGTTGCTGGGATAGGATGTGTGACAGAACAAGAGGTGACAGCTGTACATGCCAGGCAGTCAACCCTCTCATTACCCGGTATCCCAACATGGCGTAGGACCCAGCAGAAGGAGACAGACTTCAATCTGGTGTTAAACGGAGTAACCATTCCTGTATCTTCAACACTAGTGGGTTGCTGGCCGGGACAGACTGAATACCATGTAGTGTACAAAGTAAATATGTGAAAATAACAAAGGTGTGTAACCCTGATCGGTATATAACAAGAAAGGCCAGTAAAATGCCCAGCAGTTCAGCAGTGAAGATGCTGGCGACTGGTGGAAGGCAGATCTGATAAGTATGGTCTGGGAAAAGAACAGCAAAACCCGAGCCCACAGAAGACTTAGAGCCATCTGTGTACACTTGAGTCGCTGAGGATAGACAACGCATATGATCCATAAAAAGATGATACAGTTCCTGTGGGTGGAAGAGGACTTTGGACGAGAGAGCAGGGCATCACAGACAGTAGGGCAAAGAAGAAGCCAAGGCGGGAACATAGAATCTCGCAGAGGGAGAACTGAAATAGCAGGGAGAGAAAGGGATACAAGTAAACAGGAGACCCTACAACGAAAAGATGATGTTAACGAGGGCGGAAAAGGAGGAGGGAGGTGCGGAAAAGGAGAGGAGAGGTGCGTAACAGAGGAAGGGAAACCTGCAGATGGCAGATGGGTGTTGAAGAAGGCGAATGTGATAACGGAGAGTTAGCTTGTCACGTCTGGAGGACAGAGAGGGCATACCCGACTCGACATACAGGCTTGCAACCAGGGTGGAGAGAAAAGCAGCCAACACTAGACGTAAACCATGATGGTGAACAGAATCTAGGTGCCGAAGGAAGGAAGATGAGGCAGATGCATAAACCTGATAGCCATAATCAATCTTCGACAAAACTAAGACAGTATGGAACCGAAGCAGAGTTGTACGGTCTGCACCCCAGGACATATGACTGAGAGTTTGTAATAGCCGAAGTCTGAGGGAAGCAGAGGTCTTAAGGGAAGTGAGATGTGGGGACCAAGTCAGTCGGGAATCAAAGACAAGGCCAAGGAAAGGGGCTGAATTGGTATGGCAGGGGGAGTACCATATAGTGTAAGAGGGGGTGGAGGGACTGAATGATGGGTCGTAAAAGTTATAGCACAGGATTTCGTGGGGGAGAATTTAAAGCCATGATCCATGGCCCACCCTGCAGCAGCATCTATAGCTGATTGAAGTAGGGCTCATAAGGCCAGGACATCTGCTCCAACTGCATATAGAGCAAAATCATCTACGTATAATGAAGCATGAACACCATGCGGGAGAGATGAAACAATATCATTTATTGCAAGGATAAAAAAAAGTAGTACTAAGCACACATCCCTGTGGGACACCCACATGCTGTACATAAGACTGGGATAAGACATTCTGAAGGCATACACGGAAGGTCTGGTCACAAAGGAAGTTCTGTAAGAAGACCCCCATATTGCCATTAATTCCAGAGTAATGTAGGACACGGAGAATATTATACCTCCAGACTGTATCATAAGCCTTTTTGAGATAAAAAAAAACACTGCTATGACCACCTTTGAGTTAGTGAAGGCTTGTCGGATGAAGGTTGCTAGCCTCATCAGGGGATCTAGGGTACTCCACCCCTTACAGTAACCATATTGTAGGGGCGAGATCGCACCAAATGATTCTAAATGCCACCTTAGGTGAGAGTTTACCATATGTTCAATCAGTTTGCACAGACAGCTGACAAGAGCAATAGGGTGATAATCTCCAGGTGACGACCCAGATTTGCCAGGTTTAAGGAATGGGTAGGAGGTAGGGCTGTCTCCATTCATTAGGGAAGTTCCCAGGGGACCACATAGTATTATATGTTCTAAGCAGAAAGTGAAGGGCTGTCTGGGACAGATGTTTTATCATGTTGTAGTGTACACCATCGGGTCCCTCACAGGTAAAACCGCAAGCAGTTAGAGCTGCTTTGAGTTCCGAGCTGGAGAAAGGGGCATTGTATGCCACATCTGACGACAGTGTGAACTGTAAGGGCTTCTGTTCTGAACGTCTTTTGGTTGTTAAAAATCTAGTGGGGGAGATGGGACTCATTGTTAATTTGGCTAAAATGATGACCCAGGATATTGGCAACCTGAAAAACATCGCCTATGACTCCATCATTGGTGGTGAGGACTGGAGTCGGGGTAGGTGACTGTTTACACGCTATTTTCCTGATGCGGAACCATATATGTGGAATGAGTGTGTCCGAGACGATAGTAGAGACATAAGACATCCAGCTGTTCTTTTTTTGCTCGACGGATTGTGCAGCGAAGGATAGCATTAGCTTGTTGAAAAATTGTAAAAGCTTGGACCTCCAATGCAGTGCCCTTTTTTCTGTGGAAGCTCTTCCACCTGGCCTTCTTGACCCGGAGTGCTGAATTGCATTGGTCATTCCACCATGGCACACATTTCGATGACATGGGTCTGGAGGTACGCGGAATAGAGGCTTGAGCAGCCATAAGGAGAAAGGCCCGGAAACAGGAAAGCAAAGCAGTTGGATCATGGGAGAGTGGAAGAGGAGTGGGAGGAACAGCCTGGGATGTAAAAGTCACCCAGTCTGCCCTATTGAAGTGCCATCGAGGAGGGCCGGGGACCAAATAGTAAGACGTGGGGGTTAGGAGGATTGGGAAATGGTCTGTGACACAATAATCATTCAGGACCGACCAAGTGAAGTCCAAGGAAATCGTTGGGTTGCAGACAGACAGGTCAATGGCAGAGAAAGTTCGAGTACGGCTATCAAAATGGGTTAGGGAATCAGAGTTAAAAATGTAAAAATCATGGGCAAGGAGGAAATCCCCCAAGGAGCGCCCACGTGCAGTTAAAACGGTCACCTCAGAGAGGGTTCCGACAGTTAAAATCACCAAAAAGAGAGATAGGAGGGGGAAGGGTAGATAAAAGTCGATCGAGATCTTCATAATTGAGAAGGGGAAAGATACAGTGAAACCACTGTAACCCACCTAGATAGAAACACTCTAGCGAGGGTACATTTGATAGTAGTTGTAACAGAAAGGGTTTGAAAAGGAATGTCAACATGTATCAGGAGACAGATATCATACTGGGAATGGGGTAGACTCAGATATGAATAAGATGGAATGGGGGGAAGGGGGGTGGTGAGGCGTGTCTCTTGTAGTAAAAGAATCGGTGGGTTATATTGAGAAATTAAAAAACAGAGGTCTGGCCGATGTGTGGTAAGACCGTAGATATTCCATTGTATGATGGAAGCCACTGTGTAAAATAAAACTAATTACAATTAGGAAGATCGAAGTCTGGTTTGGGAAGTTTATGATGGGCTGTAAAACTACGTATGTTCCATTATAAGAAAGATATACTAAAACTTTAAATAAAAACGAATTTATTGCGGACGGGTATCACATATTATTGAGTTGGTCCGATACTAGGAAAAGAGCAAAGGGTGGAAGAGGCGAATGAGCCGGATGGTCGCTATAGCCTGGTGGCATTGGGAGAGATAAAGAAGAGGGATTAGGACAAAAAGAGAGGAGGGCAGAAGGGGAAGGAGGGATGGGAGTAGGAGGGAGATCAGAAGGAGCTGACTGGATTTCTGCCGTATGGAGCATTTTTTGTGGACTCAGTGGTTCCTGTAAAGGAGTCACTAGAAACTCCATAATATCTGTGAGGGTTTCACTCTCAGTGCCCATTGGAAGTGTCTCCTGTGGTGTCGACAGGAGAGTTGGAGCCAGGTGTGGTGTGGCTTGCGGAGTTGAGATAGGGTTGGAACCAGATCTTTGAGTCAAGACTGGGATCATTTTACAAGTTGGGGGAGAATGTGTGGGTTTTGTGGTACCCTTGGCATCCGATGCTGTGGGAGGCAGTCCAAGTTTGCCATAGGGAGGCGGACGGCAGGCACCACGTTGTGGCAGAGGGAATAATTGTTGGCGGAGAGAAGAGGAAGAGCAAGGGGGAGCAACAGAACAGGAAGGGCGATGGGGAGAAGAGAGAGAGTGGACAAGAAAGGCGACAGGGAGGAGGTTGAAGTGGAAAAGTCTAGAACAGAGAAAGAGTTGGAAAGAGAAACTGGAGGGGCCTGAAAGTAGGAAGTAAAACAAGAAGAGGGAGAAAGGGAGGCGGAAGAGGGGAGAGCAGAGACAGAGGTAGAGGAAACACCAGTGACAGTTGGAGGGGTAAGTGAAGAGGAGGAGGCAGTAGAGGAACCGGGGACTGGCGATACCAAGGGGGCAGGTGTGTCAGATAGGGAGGTGATGGCAGAAAAGGAGTTAGAGGTTGTAGTGGTTGCCGTGCGGTGGGCCTGAGAAACGGCAGAGGTAGTGGGAACAGGATGGGCCACTCGAGCATAAGAATGACGGGAAGAGAATCCCAAGTCACGGGCATGTTGATGAGCTGCATGGAGGGAGAGACCTTCTTTCTAATGAATCCTGGAGACTTTGGATTCGAAAACGTATACTGGACAATTCCGGTGTCATATAGTGACAGGAGAGGTAAAGAATAGTATGGGACTATTTTTATTTGTCTTGGAAATATTAACAAGTCTCTCACACGGAACGAGTATAAGTCCCGGGTAGCTACCTCCCTGTCTCGCTATCTGTTTCTCTCTCTCAAATTGCCAAGCCCTTCTCCCGTCACCTGTCTCCTCTGAGGCCTGTCTACTTCTCTCTTGCCTGTTCTGTGGCTAATCTCCGTCTGAGCTCTCTTTCCTAAATTCTGGTGTAGCAGGGGTGTGTCACGTGTGTTCCTCGTGGATGGAAAGTTCACGCAGCCTGTGTGTGAGCATGTGTGTATATGGCCACTAGACGCTGTCGTGTGCCTATCAAGCATTCCTCGCATCAGAGTGTGTAAGCATGTTTAGCACTGCTCGATTCTTGCAGACACAACACCTCTCATCATCTGACTCCCTGCTTCTATCTGTCTCTTTATCTATCTATCTATATAATATGTAGTTCTACATACTGCTCGGCCGCGCAAAAATGGCGTACCATCGACATTTAATAGTCATAACATATTAATACATATTATATATACATTATAATGAACTTATAAGCTAATTAAGTGAAATACATAATATTGTAAAAGTAACATAATTGTATGAATATTGTATACATATAATATTCATAGTAATTAGTGATTATTCAGTAATAATACATTTAAACAAGTTGTATACATATTTGAATAAATGCAATGGTTGTTGTATAACACTTTGTAAGACGTGCATGTACAACAGACGTACGCATATATTTGTGCAATGGTAATACTGCTAGGTTATACATTACATATTTGAGTTATCACTTTAGTAATGTCTAATATTTCACCTAACTTGTATGATGATACTGGTAATACAGAATTGTGCTATAATTGTATGACTTATAATATTGTACTAACATTGTGGTACTACATAATTGTAACATTTTATGAATTGTTACAAAATATTGTGTTAATGCATAATTGTGTTGGCCTCATAATTGTAGTTACATTTGTTAATGCAACTCTTACATAAGTGTCTTGGCCTTATAATTGTAGTTACATAAAAGTTACATCTTGTTAATGCAACTGTTTTGTCGTTACATAATTGTTACATATCGTTTGTAGGTACATAATTGTAGTTAAAGTTACATAAAAGTTACATCTTGTTAATGCAACTGTTACATAATTGGCAAAGTGTAACATAATGCAATCGTTTGTCGTTACATAATTGTTACATATCGTTTGTAGATACATAATTGTAGTTAGTGTAACATAATGCAATCGTTTGTCGTTACATAATTGTTACATATCGTTTGTAGGTACATAATTGTAGTTAAAGTTACATAAAAGTTACATCTTGTTAATGCAACTGTTACATAATTGGCAAAGTGTAACGTAATGCAATCGTTTGTCGTTACATAATTGTTACATATCGTTTGTAGGTACATAATTGTAGTTAAAGTTACATAAAAGTTACATCTTGTTAATGCAACTGTTACATAAATTGGTACATATTGTTTGTAGTTACATAATTATAATATGGAGTAACATAATTGTAATAACTGCAGTCCTAACATATGCTGCGGTCGATGATAGTGATGATGTGTCATGCCACTTGTTTGTGGAGACAACAATTTGCTTTTTTGTTTGTAGTTTATGTGGTATTTTGGCATATGTAGTAACACTTACACTTATTTTCATTTGTTTGTTATGTGATCTTACTCTATTTCTCTTTTTTCTTTCTTACTTTTCTTTCTTTCTTTCTTTTTTTTTTTTTTTGTATGTATTGATTTTCTATAGTTTGTTTCTCTTTGCTTGTGTATGCTTTTTCCATGTTGTTCATGGTTGCATAATTACTGGCTAATTTCCTTGGGATACTTTTTTAAAGTTTAGTTTATATTGCACTGATATTATTGAAAATGATAGTCCCATATTTTGTTATTTTATATAAAAAATATATACACTATATACAGTATTAACTATACACACTGATTTGTTGTTCACCTGTACCTATCGTGAGTAATAAGTGTGTCAGCACTGTGTGGAAATCATTGTCTTCACGATTGTGTGGAAGATGTTCACTCTTGCTAACGTCATTTGTGTTGGCCGTTTTTTTTTTTTTTCGTAAGTTAATTTATCTGTTTCCACAAGGTAGCTTTAATTAATAAATGTTTAATACACTTCTTTTAATTGCTCACTGAGTAACTGTGATTGGATATTTTCTTTATCACTTTGTAGATATAATATGTATAGTTGTATATATGAAACACGTATTTTATGTAGGTATAAATGGTAACACTCTTTGGCAGTAAATAAATGTTATAATAAATGAATGAATATATACAGTGTAGAATATTTATCGTTGGTGATTATTTAGTGTTTGAGTTATGCAGATAACTGAAGTAAGTATGTGTATTTAAGCTGTAACTATACAGCACGTTTTATATGTTTGTGCAGAAGCTTATTGTCTATCACTGTGTATTGTATAAATGAAGTAACTATGTAA
The DNA here is from genome assembly GCF_032717465.1 of Coenobita brevimanus. Lineage (NCBI taxonomy): Eukaryota > Metazoa > Arthropoda > Malacostraca > Decapoda > Coenobitidae > Coenobita > Coenobita brevimanus. The sequence continues at coordinate 15,965,460 of NC_137027.1, forward strand.
CTCACTAATTTTTACCGTGGTGGAAATGGTGTGAGTGGTGTTGCACGTGGTGATAGCGTTGTCCTTCGCGGGTTGATTGGCGTGTTGTCGTCTCAGCACATGGTGACGTTGGCTTCCCACACTGGTAGCTGTGGTGAGTGAATGAGTAGCGATGAGTAACTTGAGTGAAGACGGGTGAGTAAGACGAGTTGTGAATATGGACTTGGTGTTTTGCTGCGTTTATTGACCTCTGCACTCCTGCGTAAGCGTTGGGGGTTGGGTGGATGTAGCAGAGAGAGGAGGGTGAGGTCTGGTGGTTATGAGTCGTGTCTCACTCTTCGTTTGTTTTGTTGTTCTTCCTCGAGGTATTTGTGGTCCTTTTTCCTCTTCTTTACTTGCTTTGTTTTATATTCTTCTTGTTGCTGCTTGAAGTTACGTGAAGATTATAGAGTTGTGTTGTAGACTGTATTTCGTAGGAATCACTGTAGAACTGAAGCTAATCTTGTAGAGTTTCGCTTGCTTTTGTAGAAATTTGCTTTTAATTCGGAGACGATGTCCGTAGATTTGCTGGTTCGTCGTTAAACTACTTGCAAGGCGTCGTGTGATCTCTTGACCTCTGCATCAGCATGATGATCTGGGAGACGGAGGGGGCTGGATGGAGAGAAGCGTCAGGAGCTGGTTGTGTTGTTGGTTGAGAGAGAGATATTCTTGTTTTCAATCTTGATATTTTGTAGGAATTTAATGTTGATTCGTAGACGAGGTTCGTATACGTTCGCTGCTACCAAATGTCATGTAGTGACAGGAGAGGTAAAGAATAGTATGGGACTATTTTTATTTGTCTTGGAAATATTAACAAGTCTCTCACACGGAACGAGTATAAGTCCCGGGTAGCTACCTCCCTGTCTCGCTATCTGTCTCTCTCTCAAATTGCCAAGCCCTTCTCCCGTCACCTGTCTCCTCTGAGGCCTGTCTACTTCTCTCTTGCCTGTTCTGTGGCTAATCTCCGTCTGAGCTCTCTTTCCTAAATTCTGGTGTAGCAGGGGTGTGTCACGTGTGTTCCTCATGGATGGAAAGTTCACGCAGCCTGTGTGTGAGCATGTGTGTATGTGTGTATATGGCCACTAGACGCTGTCGTGTGCCTATCAAGCATTCCTCACGTCAGAGTGTGTAAGCATGTTTAGCACTGCTCGATTCTCGCAGACACAACACCTCTCATCATCTGACTCCCTGCTTCTATCTGTCTCTTTATCTATCTATCTATATAATATGTAGTTCTACACCGGGATGAGGCAGTATGAGAGCCTTAGCAGTTCGGGCAGACTTGGATCTTTGCTACGCAGGCTGAGAAGGTGTGGCTGGGTTGGGCGCAGGTAGGGCACACTGCCTCTGACCTACAGCATTTGACTTGGTGGCCATAATGCCGACAAGAAGAGCATTGTCGAGGACGAGGCGTGTACTCTTTGACCCGGAGTCGTGTGCCACCAATAATCACAGATGTGAGAAGATCTCGGTTCTTAAAGATGATTTTGGCGATGTTAGCCGAGTATTTGCGGCGCCCTTGAGGTGGAAGCATGTAGCACTGGACAGAAAGTACTGGAAGGTGTTGGGCTGACAAGATTGCTTGTATATTGGCAGAACATTCTGAAAAGTTAAAGTCTCCTATGGCTATATATGATGGGATCAGAACAGTTCCGGTGGTAGAGTTTAGATGGATATCTGGAACTGCCGAGATAGGGAGACCAGAGGGATCAGTAAGTGATAACACCTTCTCAGCTTGCGCAGCAGTTTGTAAGGTCATGAGGTGGTCTCCATTAGAACGTGATGTGAATGTGACGTCGGGACCTATTTGTCGACAGAGAGAGAGAGAGATGGAGAGTGAGGTCGTTCGTCGTCGGTTGGATGTTAAAATACTTGTCTGGCGACCGAAAATTGATGTTAGTGATGAGGGATTTGGAAAGATGGGGGGAGGAAGGAGAGGGGGGGAGGAGAAGAAACAGAAGGATAGGAAGAGGAGGAAAGAGGCGGAAAAGCAGGGGGGGGGGGGATCCGCCTGTTCGGGAAATGGTTTTTGGAGGAGCATCTCCCGTTGCTCCATGAATAAGGGGTGAAGATTCATTATCGGCCATCGTGAGCCTAATTGTATACAACGAGAATTAAACTGGTCCGCTCCTGAGAGCCCGAGTCAAGAGTAAAGGCGAAAAATACAAGGGC